>NC_057794.1:457655550-457965310 GCF_018294505.1 Triticum aestivum
GCTTGGGATGCTGGGGCATCCCCAAGCTCAGGCTCTTCCATCCTTCCTTCATCCATCGTAAGATAACCCAAAACATGAAAACTTCAATCACACAAAACTCAACAAAACCTTCGTGAGATCCGTTAGTATAAGAATAATAAATCACTACTATAATTGTTGTATCAAACCAATTCATATTTTGCTTTTTATTATATCTATTGTATTCAAACTTTTCAATGGAAAAAACTCATCAAATAAAACAATAGAGCCATCAAAATAAGCACACAACACAAAGAAAACAGAATCTGTCAAAACAGAACAGTCTGTAGCAATCTGAATATTTCGAATACTTATGTAACTCCAAAAATTCTGAAAACTTAGGACGGCCTGAGAAATTTGTATATTGATTTACTTCAAGTGGATTGGGTGTTTTATCGCTCTTTGGTAAAAAAATGAAAAATAATTTTGTGAGCGTAAAAGTTTCTGTTTTTTCAGCAAGATCAAACAACTACCACCCAAGAAGATCCTAAAGGCTTTACTTGGCACAAACACTATTTAAAACATAAAAAACACAATCATAACAATGGCATAATTGTGCTAACACACAAAAACAGGAAGCAAAAAGAAAAAAAGAAAATTTATTCATTGGGCTGCCTTCCAATAGGCGCTATAGTTTTACGCCCTTAGCTAGGCATAAAGCAAGGATATAAGTTTTGTCTTCCGAAGTTTTGGCAACTTTGTAAGGGTTTTCTCAAACCCGGGAGGCTCTTTACGCTTCCCTAAATTCTCCGGAAAAGGAACCATCTTAAGATCCAAAATATCCAATCGCTTATTACAAAGAGTAATCAGGGCATTCATGCGATTGATACTACCATTGAGGTGTTTGAGGGGTTCATTATATTTTTGTATTTCAATCATATGCTTATGCAAATCACCAAGTTTGTCCAACATTTGAGCTCCCTCAGGGGTAAAAGGAAACCCCTTCTTTTGAGGTGGAATTGGCAATATTCCCTCTAAGATTTCATAGGCAGCATTGGCATCAAGTTCAATGAAGTTTCCTTTAGCGGCAAAATTGGGAAGTTTTCTATGATGCAAAGCCAATCCTATGTAAAAAATTCGAAGCAAAACTTTAGCCTCTCCTTTTAAGTTGGAAATACGATACGATTCCATAAGCCTATACCAGGCATCTTTCAAATTTTCTCATTGTCTTTGCTTGAAGTGAAGGACTTCAAAATCTAGTGACAAAGGAGGAGTAGGGGCGCTAGCCATCGAGACTAGAAAGCAAGAGAACAGTAAACGAAAAAGAGGGGCAAATAAAATCGCAAATTTTTGTGAAGTGAGGGAGAGGAAAACGAGAGGAAAATGGCAAATAATGTAAATTGTGAGGAGATGAGATTTGTGATTAGGAACCTAGTATATGTTGAAGATCCTCCCCGGCAACGACGCCAGAAATGGCACGTAGCCGGGAGACTATCTTGACTTGATCCTCCCCGGCAACGGTGCCACAAATTCCTTTTGATGCCGCTTGAAGCTACGTTGGTATTTCCCCAAAGAGGAAAGGATTATGCAGCACAACGGCGGTAGTTATTTCCCTCATATATGAAGCCAAGGTTATCAAACCAGTAGGAGAACCAAGCAACACAACGTAAACAGCCCCTACACACAAATAACAAATACTCGCAACTCGACGTGTTAAAGGGGTTGTCAATCCCTTTCGGGTAACGGTGCCAGAAATTTGTGCGTTGACAGGAGAAAGTTGTAAATATTGATAGATCGAACGCCAAATAAAATAAATTGTAGCAAGGTATTTTTGGGTTTTTGGTTTAGTAGATCTGAAAAATAAAAGCAAATAAAAATAGATCGCAAAGGCAAATAATATGAGAAAGAAGACCCGGCGGCCGTAGGTTTCACTAGTGGCTTCTCTCGAGAAAAATAGCAAACGGTGGGTAAACAAATTACAATTGGGCAATTGCTAGAACTTCAAACAATTATGACGATATCCAGGCAATGATCATTACATAGGCATCACGTCCAAGATTAGTAGACCGACTCTTGCCTGCATCTACTACTATTACTCAACACATCGACCGCTATCCAGCATGCATCTAGTGTATTAAGTTCATGGAGAAATGGAGTGATGAAATAAGAACGATGACATGATGCAGACAAGATCTATCTATGTAGAGATAGACCCCATCGTTTTATCCTTAGTAGCAACGATACATACATGTTGTTTCCCTTTCTGTCACTGGGATCAAGCACTGTAAGATCGAACCCACTACAAAGCACCTCTTCCCATTGCAAGATAAATAGATCAAGTTGGCCAAACAAAACTCAAATATTGGAGAAGAAATACGAGACTATAAGCAATCATGCATATAAGAGATCAAAGAAACTCAAATAACTTTCATGGATATAAAAAGATAGATCTGGTCATAAACTCGAAGTTCATCGGATCCCAACAAACACACCGCAAAAGAGTTACATCATATGGATCTCCAAGAGACCATTATATTGAGAATCAAGAGAGAGAGATGAAGCCATCTAGCTACTAACTACGGACCCGAAGGTCTACAAAGAACTACTCATGCATCATCGGAGAGGCACCAATGGAGGTGGTGAACCCCATCCGAGATGGTGTCTAGATTGGATCTGGTGGTTCTGGACTCTACGGCGGCTGGATGAATATTTCGTCGACTCCCCTAGGGTTCTGGGATTTTTGGAGTATTTATAGAGCAAAGAGGCGGTCCGGGGGGCGCTCGAGGTGGGCACAACCCACCAGGGCGCACCTGGGCCTCCTAGCGCGCCCTTGTGGGTTGTGCCCCCCTCGGGGCACCCCCCAGGCACAGCCAGGGCCCATTGTGTTCCTTTTGGACCATAAAAATTCTTCGTAAAGTATCGTGGCATTTGGACTCCATCTGATATTGATTTTCTGCGATGTAAAAAACACGAAAAACAGGAACTGGCACTTGGCACTATGTCAACAGGTTAGTACCAAAAAATGATATGAAATGACTATAAAATGCTTTTAAAACATCCAAGATTGATAATATAACATCATGGAACAATCAAAAATTATAGATACATTGGAGACGTATCAGCTACCGCCGTGCTAAGCAAAATAAGATGCATAAAGGATAAACATCACATGCAATCAAATTATGTGACATGATATGGCCATCATCATCTTGTGCCATTGATCTCCATCTCCAAAGCACCGTCATGATCTCCATCGTCACTGGCATGACACCATGATCTCCATCATCTTGATCTCTATTGATAACCCACAAGTATAGGGGATCGCAACAGTTTTCGAGGGTAGAGTATTCAACCCAAATTTATTGATTCGATGCAAGGGGAGCCAAAGAATATTCTCAAGTATTAGCAACTGAGTTGTCAATTCAACCACACCTGGAAACTTAATATCTGTAGCAAGGTATTTAGTAGCAAAGTAATATCATAGTAGCGGTAACGGTGGTAAAAGGTAACGGTAGCAAAAGTAATATTTTTGGTGTTTTATAGTGATGATAACAATAGCAACGGAAAAGTAAATAAGCGAAGAACAATATATGGAAAGCTCATAGGCAATGGATCGATGATAGAGAATTATGCCGGATGCGATCGATCATGTAACAGTCATAACCTAGGGTGACACAGAACTAGCTCCAATTCATCAATGTAATGTAGGCATGTATTCCAAATATAGTCATACGTGCTTATGGAAAAGAACTTGCATGACATCTTTTGTCCTACCCTCCCGTGGCAGCGGGGTCCTATTGGAAACTACGGGATATTAAGGCATCCTTTTAATAGAGTACCGGACCAAATCATTAACACATAGTGAATACATGAATTCCTCAAACTACGGTCATCACCGGGAGTGGTCCCGACTATTGTCACTTCGGGGTTGCCGGATCATAACACATAGTAGGTGACTATAGACTTGCAAGATAGGATCAAGAACTCTCATATATTGATGAAAAGATAATAGGTTTAGATCTGAAATCATGGCACTCGGGCCCTAGTGACAAGCATTAAGCATAGCAAAGTCATAGCAACATCAATCTCAGAACATAGTGGATACTAGGGATCAAACCCTAACAAAACTAACTCAATTACATGATAAATCTCATCCAACCCATCACCGTCCAGCAAGCCTACGATGGAATTACTCACACACGGCGGTGAGCATCATGACATTGGTGATGGAGGAAGGTTGATGATGACGATGGCGACGGATTCCCCTCTCCGGAGCCCCGAACGGACTCCAGATCAGCCCTCCTGAGAGAGTTTAGGGCTTGGCGGCGGCTCCGTATCGTAAAACGCGTTGAATCCTTCTCTCTCTTTTTTTCTCCCCGAAAGTGAATATATGGAGTCAAGGTTGAGGTCGGTGGAGCATCAGGGGGCCCAGGAGGTAAGGGGCGCGCCCAGGGGGGCAGGCGCACCCCCACCCTCGTGGACAGGTGGAGGCCCCCCTGACATGGATTCTTCTTCCAATATTTTTTATATATTCCAAAATAATTCTCCGTTGATTTTTAGGTCATTCCGAGAACTTTTATTTATGCACAAAAATAACACCATGGCAATTCTGCTGAAAACAGCGTCAGTCCGGTTTAGTTCCATTTAAATCATGCAAGTTAGAGTCCAAAACAAGGGCAAAAGTGTTTGGAAAAGTAGATATGACGGAGACGTATCATCTATCAATGTGTCGTCACATGGTCATCTCGCCAACTATTTCTTTTGCGACTACTGCTATCGCATAGCGATAAAGTAAAGCAATTATATGGCGCTTGGCTCTTATGCAATAAAGAGACTGATAACCCACAAGTATAGGGGATCGCAACAGTTTTCGAGGGTGGAGTATTCAACCCAAATTTATTGATTCGACACAAGGGGAGCCAAAGAATATTCTCAAGTATTAGCAGTTGAGTTGTAAATTCAACCACACCTGAAAGACTTAATATCTACAGCAAAGTATTTAGTAGCAAAGTAGTATGGAAGTAACGGTAATGGTGGCAAAAGTAACAGTAGTAGTTTTTGTAGCAATTGTAACAGTGGCAACAGAAAAGTAACTAAGCAAAGATCAATATGTGAAAAGCTCGTAGGCAATGGATCAATGATGGATAATTATGTCGGATGCCATTCCTTATGCAACAGTTATAACATAGGGTGACACAGAACTAGCTCCAGTTCGTCAATGTAATGTAGGCATGTATTCCGAACATAGTCATACGTGCTTATGGAAAAGAATTGCATGACATCTTTTGTCCTACCCTCCCATGGCATCGGGGTCCTATTGGAAACTAAGGGATATTAAGGCCTCCTTTTCATAGACTATCGGAACAAAGCATTAACACTTAGTGAATACATGAACTCCTCAAACTACGATCATCACCGGGAGTGGTCCCGATTATTGTCACTTCGGGGTTACAAGATCATAACACATAGTAGGTGACTATTGACTTGTAAAATAGGATCAAAAACTCACATATATATTCATGAAAACATAATAGGTTCAGATTTGAAATCATGGCACTCGGGCCCTAGTGACAAGCATTAAGCACAACAAAGTCATAGCAACATCAATCTTAGAACATAATGGATACAAGGGATCAAACCCTAACAAAACTAACTCGATTACATGGTAAATCTCATCCAACCCATCACCGTCTAGCTAGCCTACGATGGAATTACTCACGCACGGCGGTGAGCATCATGAAATTGGTGATGGAGGAAGGTTGATGATGACGATGGCGATGGATTCCACTCTCCGAAGCCCCGAACGGACTCCAAATCAGCCCTGCCGAGAGAGATTAGGGCTTGGTGGCGGCTCCATATCATAAAAAGTGATGAATCCTTCTCTCTGATTTTTTTCTCCCCGAACGTGAATATATAGAGTTGGAGTTGACGTAGGTGGAGCCTCAGGGGGCCCACGAGGCAGGGGGTGCGCCCCAGGGGGGCGCCCTACACCCTCGTGGACAGGGTGTGCGCCCCCTTATGCTGATTCTTTTGCCAGTATTTTTTATAAATTCCAAAACGTGTATCCGTAAATTTTTAGGTCATTCCGAGAACTTTTATTTCTACACAAAAATAACACCATGGCAATTCTGCTGAAAACAACATCAGTCCGGGTTAGTTCCATTCAAATCATGCAAGTTATAGTCCAAAACAAGGTCAAAAGTGTTTGGAAAAGTAGATACGTTGGAGACGTATCAACTCCCCCAAGATTAAACCTTTGCTTGTCCTCAAGCAATTCAGTTGACAAACTGAAAGTGATAAAGAAAAACTTTTACAAACTCTATTTGATCTTGTTGTTGCAAATATGTAAAGTAGACATTCAAGTTTTCAGCAAAGATTATGAACTAATCATATTCACAATAACATTTAGGTCTCATGTTTACTCATAGCAATGACATAATCGACTAGCCAGCAATAGTAATAAATCTCGGATGACAATGCTACCTCTTGAGCACTGTGTTGGATTTCCCCGAAGAGGAAAGGATGATGCAGCAAAGTAGCGTAAGTATTTCCCTCAGTTTTTGAGAACCAAGGTATCAATCCAGTAGGAGGCTACGCGCGAGTCCCTCGTACCTGCACAAAGCAAATAGCTCCTCGCAACCAACGCGATAAGGGGTTGTCAATCCCTTCATGATCACTTACGAGAGTGAGATCTAATAGATATGATAAGATAATATTTTTGGTCTTTTTTGTGATAAAGATGCAAAGTAAAATAAAAGCAAAGGAAATAACTAAGTATTGGAAGATTAATATGATGAAGATAGACCCAGGGGCCATAGGTTTCACTAGTGGCTTCTCTCAAGAGCATAGGTATTTTACGGTGGGTGAATGAATTACTATTGAGCAATTGACATAATTGAGCATAGTTATGAGAATATCTAGGTATGATCATGTATATAGGCATCACGTCTGAGACAAGTAGACCGACTCCTGCCTGCATCTACTACTATTACTCCACTCATCGACCGCTATCCAGCATGCATCTAGAGTATTAAGTTCATGAAAACAGAGTAACGCCTTAAGCAATATGACATGATGTAGAGGGATAAACTCATGCAATATGATGAAAACCCCATCTTGTTATCCTCGATGGCAACAATACAATACGTGCCTTGCTGCCCCTACTGTCACTGGGAAAAGACACTGCAAGATTGAACTCAAAGCTAAGAGCTTCTCCCATTGCAAGAAAGATCAATCTAGTAGGCCAAACCAAACTGATAATTCGAAGAGACTTGCAAAGATAACCAATCATACATAAAAGAATTCAGAGAAGATTCAAATATAGTTCATAGATAGACTTGATCATAAACCCACAATTCACCGGTCTCGACAAACACACCGCAAAAAGAAGATTACATTGAATAGATCTCCATAAGAGAGGGGGAGAACATTGTGTTGAGATCCAAAAAGAGAGAAGAAGCCATCTAGCTAATAACTATGGACCCGTAGGTCTGAGGTAAACTACTCACACTTCACCAGAGGGGCTATGGTGTTTATGTAGAAGCCCTCCGTGATGGATACCCCTTCCGGCGGAGCTCCGGAACAGGCCCCAAGATGGGATCTCGTGGATACAGAAAGTTGCGGCAGTGGAATTAGGGTTTTGGCTCCGTATCTGATTGTTTGGGGGTACGTAGGTATATATAGGAGGAAGGAGTACGTTGGTGGAGCAACAGGGGGCCCATGAGGGTGGAGGGCGCCCCTGGGGGGGGGGGGGGTAGGCACGCCCCCTACCTCGTGGCCTCCTCCTTTGTTTCTTGACGTAGGGTCCAAGTCTCCTGGATCATGTTCGGTGAGAAAATCATGTTCCTGAAGGTTTCATTCCGTTTGGACTCTGTTTGATATTCCTTTTCTTCGAAACCCTAAAATAGGAAAAAAACAGCAATTCTGGGCTGGGCCTCCGGTTAATAGGTTAGTCCCAAAAATAATATAAAAGTGGGTAATAAAGCCCAATAATGTCCAAAAACAGTAGATAATATAGCATGGAGCAATCAAAAATTATAGATACATTGGAGACGTATCAGATAACACTTTCTCAAAACAATCATAATATGGTATAACAAGATGGTATCTCGCTAGCCCTTTCTGAGACCGCAAAACATAAATGCAGAGCACCCCTGAAGATCAAGGACTGACTAGACATTGTAATTCATGGTAAAAGAGATCCAGTCATAGTCATACTCAATGTAAATTGATAGTAATGCATGCAAATGACAGCGGTGCTCTCTAACTGGTGCTTTTTAATAAGAGGATGATGACTCAACATAAAAGTAAATAGATAGGCCCTTAGTAGAGGGAAGCAGGGATTTGCAGAGGTGCCAGAGCTCGAGTTTTGAAATAGAGATGAATAATATTTTGAGTGGTATACTTTCATTGTCAACATAACAACCAAGAGATCTCGATATCTTCCGTCCTACACACATTATAGGCAGTTCCCAAACAGAATGGTAAAGTTGATACTCCCCCACCACCAACAAACATCATTCCATGGCTTGTCCAAAACAATGGGTGCCTCCAACTAACAACAATCCCGGGGGAGTTTTGTTTGCAATTATTTTGATGTGAGCATGGGACCGGGCATCCCGGTTACCAGCCATTTTCTCATGAATGATGAGCGGAGTCCACTCATATTGAGAATAACCCACCTAGCATGGAAGATATAGACAACCCTAGTTGATACATGATCTATTCAAGCATACAATGTAGAATTTCATTTGAAGGTTTAGAGTTTGGCACATACAAATTTACTTGGAACGGCATGTAGATACCGCATATAGGAAGGTATGGTGGACTCATATGGAATAACTTTGGGGTTTATGGAAGTGGATGCACAAGCAGTATTCCCGCTTAGTACAAGTGAAGGCTAGAAAGAGACTGGGAAGCGACCAACTAGAGAGCGACAACAGTCATGAACATGCATTAAAATTAATCAACACTGAGTGCAAGCATGAGTAGGATATAATTCACCATGAACATAAATATCGTGGATGCTATGCTGATTTTGTTTCAACTACATGCGTGAACATGTGCCAAGTCAAGCCACTTGAATTGTTCAAAGGAGGATACCACCGTATCATACCACATCACAACCATTTTAATAGCATGTTTCCATGCAAGGTAAACCATTATAAACTCCTAGCTAATTAAACATGGCATGAGCAACTATAATCTCTAATTGTCATTGCAAACATGTTTCATTCATAATAGCCTGAATCAGGAACGATGAACTAATCATATTTACAAAAACAAGATAGCTTGAGTTCATACCAGCTTCTCTCATCTCATTCAATCCATTATATATCGTCATTATTTCCCTTTCACTTGCACGACCGAACGGCGTGGATAATAATAATAATGCACGTGCATTGGACTAAGCTGGAATCTGCAAGCATTTAATACAAGGGAGAAGACAAGGTAATATGGGCTCTTGGTTAGATCAACAATAATGCATATGAGAGCCACTCAACATTTTCATCATGGTCTTCTCCTCTCGACCCCCAAAGAAAAGAAATAAAACTATTTACACGGGAAAGCTCCCAACAAGCAAAAGAAGAACGAGAAATATTTTTGGGGTTTATTTTAATTACTACTACTACAGGCATGGAAAGTAAACTAGCTAAAAGCTACAACTAATTTTTTGGTTTTTCTTAAGGTTTTTCAAGCACACAAGAAGAAGGCTTAGAAACGAAAATAAACTAGCATGGATAGTACAATGAAAAAGTATGAGCACTGACAACTAGCATGAATGTGTGAACATGAATGTAATGTCGGTGAGAAATGCGTACTCCCCCAAGCTTAGGCTTTTGGCCTAAGTTGGTCTATGCCCATGGATCGAAGCTACTCCCTCCGGTGTACCGAGGAGGGTCCTCATGGTGCCACTGGTTGGCGATCTCCTCCGGATCCCACTGATAAACAAACTGATGATAAGGATCAAGTGGTGACTCAGGCTCTAGGACTCGTGTCAGCCTCCGGTACGCATAAATGGCCTCAGGTAAGATGAGGTGCGTGCCTGAAAGTATGTTAAATAGAGAGGGTGCAGGAAAGGTAATAATCTCGCAGTGAGTTGTACCAAATATCAAAGTATACTTAAGCATCTTGTTCTTATCTTTAACAATAAAATCATGTGCTACCATACTCTTATAATGTAGAAAAATAGGGGGCAGCAACTTTTCCTCTTTCTCATAATGCCTAATAGGTATCCCAAAGTATTCAGCAAGGCGTGAAGCAAAGATGACTCCGAAGATGGGGCCCTTTGTTCGGTTCAGATTTAATCATTTAGCAACAATAATGCCTAAGCTAAAAGTGGTATCACGAAACAAAGCATGGTGCAAAATAACAATATCAGGAGCACTAAGTTCCATTGTTCCCGTGACCAATTAAGCATCTACTAGCAAATATCGCAAAGTAACGTAGAACAGGAAAATGTATACTGGTAATTCTTGCATCTGAAATTTTCCTAGTTTCTCCTACAACAATTCTATTAATAAAGCCATCTACATCGCTACGATGTGGTTCCTCGATGCTGCCCTCAAAGGGTATCTTGCAGACCCAACAAAAATCATGAAGTGACATCTCCTTAACCTCATCATATAAGTGAAACTCCACTGAAGGTGGTGATTTCTTAGCATGGAAATAAAAAATTTGCATGAAAATATTAGTGAGTAGAAGATACTGTTCGCGCTGGTGGCGGAGGAAGCAGGTGAGGTCTGCATTCTCAGCCAAATAATAAAAGTCATCGTAAATCACGGCTGCTCTCAAGAACTCATCACACGGCCATTCACATGGCCGAACCTCCGCAGTGCGAGGAAGATTGTATTTGGGCCTTTTATTCTCCTCACTCTGCTTATCCTTCGAGCTTCGGCTCGAGGAGCCCCTCAACAATCTCTTCATCATTTTCTTTCTGTAAAAAAATTCTGAAATTTTTAGTCACTCAAAATAAAAGTGAACCAAACTCAACAAGATTAACAGAAACTACTCTTACAAGTGCCTAGAGGCCATATCATGCATTAAAACCACTTGGGACCATATAAATTTGACATGCAAGCTCAAGAACAGGGTCGCCTTAGCAGCAAAAATTTGCAATAAATAAAGCACTAGAACAAAAACTAATTGGACCATTGGAGGACTCACATATCGAAGAACAATCCCCCAAAGCAGTTTTGTGAATGGAGCTTTGAGCAAGGAGATCGAAAATGGCAGCAAGATGAGCTAGAACACGGGTTTGAGCTACGAGATGACTTTTTCTAGAGGAAGACGGAGTGTGTGGGTGCTGGAATGAGTGGAGGGGGCCACGTGGGGTCCACGAGGCAGGGGCGCACCCCAGGGGGGTGGGTGTGCCCTGGACCCTCGTGGCCAGATGGTGGGTCCCCCTGGTGTGTTCTTAGAGCAAGATATTCTTAGATATTCTACAAAAATTCATACTTCATTTTCAGGACATTTGGAGAACTTTTATTTTTGGGATATTTTTTATTGCAAGGATAATTCAGAAAACAGACATAAAATACTATATTTTCTTTATTTAATCTAAATAACAAAAAGTAAAAGGAGGGTATAGAGAGTTATGCTTTCTAACTTCATCCATCTCATGCTTATCAAAAGGAATCCACTAACAAGGTTGATCAAGTCTTGTTAACAAACTCTTTCCGAATAACATGAAACCGGAGAATTTTCGAATAACACTAGGTTACCTTAACGGGGATATGCACGTCCCCAACAATAAGAATATCATATTTCTTCTTGACAGTAGGAAGAGGGAAATCAAAACCTCCAATAGTTATCGTTGAAATTTTTCCAATAGAATTGATACTGTGGATTTGAGGTTGTTTCCTCGGGAAGTGTACTATATGCTCGTTACCATTAACATGAAGAGTGACATTGCCTTTGTTGCAATCAATAACAGCCCCTGCAGTATTCAAAATGGGTCTACCAAGGATAACCGACATACTATCGTCCTCGGGAATATCAAGAATAACAAAGTCCGTTAAAATAGTAACATTTGCAACCACAATAGGCACATCCTCACAGATACCGACAGGTATAGCAGTTGATTTATCGACCATTTGAAAAGATATTTTAGTAGGTGTCAACTTATTCAAATCAAGTTTATGATATAAAGAGAGAGGCATAACACTAACACCAGCTCCAAGATCGCATAATTAAGGCAGTTTTAACATAGTTTCTTTTGATGGAGCATGGTATAGTTGGTACTCTGGGATCTCCTAGTTTCTTTGGTATTCCACCTTTAAAAGTATAATTGGCAAGCATGGTGGAAATTTCAGCTTCCGGTATTTTTCTTTTATTTGTAATAACATATTTCATATACTTAGCATAAGTATTCATTTTAAGCATATCAATCAAACATATACGCAAAAAGATAGGTCTAATCATTTCAGCAAAGCGCTCAAAATCCTCATCATCCTTTTTCTTGGATGGTTTAGGAGGAAAAGGCATGGGTTTCTGAACCCATGGTTCTCTTTCTTTACCGTGCTTCCTAGCAACGAAGTCTCTCTTATCATAACGTTGATTCTTTGATTGTGGGTTATCAAGATCAACAGCAGGTTCAATTTCTACATCATGGTTATTGCTAGGTTGAGCATCAATATGAACATCATCATTAACATTATTACTAGGTTCATGTTCATTACCAGATTGTGTTTCAGCATCAGAAATAGAAATATCATTGGGATTCTCAGATGTGTCAACAACAGGTTCACTAGAAGCGTGCAAAGTCCTTTCATATTTCTTTTTCTTATTCTTAGAAGGACTAGGTGCATCAACATTAGTTCTCTGAGAATCTTGCTCAACTCTCTTAGGGTGGCCCTCAGGATACAAAGGTTCCTGAGTCATTTTACCCCCTCCAGTCACAACTCTAACATCATTATCATTTTTCTTATTATTTAATTCATTGAGAAAATCATTTTGAGATTTAAGCACTTGTTCTACCTGAGTGGTAACCATAGAAGCATGTTTACTAATAAGTTTAAGTTCATCTTTAACTCTAGACATATAATCACTTTGGTGTTCAATCATATAAACATTACATTTCAATTGTCTACCAACATAAGCATTGAAGTTTTCTTGTTTAACAATAAAATTATCAAACTCATCCAAGCATTGGCTAGCAGACTTATAACGAGGGATATCACCTTCATCAAATCTATAGAGAGAATTTACCTTTACTACCTGTGTCAAGTTATCAAGACCATGTATCTCTTCAATAGGTGGTAAATTCTTAACATCTTCAGCTTTAATACCCTTTTCTTTCATAGATTTCTTTGCCTCTTGCATATCTTCAAGACTGAGAAATAGAATACCCCTTTTCTTCGGAGTTGGCTTAGGAGTTGGTTCAGGAAGTGTCCAATCATTATCATTACTCAATATATTATTCAATAGCAATTCAGCTTGCTCAACAGTTCTTTCCCTGAAAACACAACCAACACAACTATCCAGGTGGTCTCTGGAAGCATCGGTTAGTCCATTATAAAAGATATCAAGTATTTCATTTTTCTTGAGAGGATGATCAGGCAAAGCATTAAGTAATCGGAGAAGCCTCCCCCAAGCTTGTGGGAGACTCTCTTCTTCAATTTGCACAAAATTATATATTTCCCTTAAGGCAACTTGTTTCTTATGAGCGGGGAAATATTTAGCAAAGAAGTAATAAATCATATCCTGGGGACTACGCACACAACCAGGAGTAAGAGAATTAAACCATGTTTTAGCATCACCCTTTAATGAGAACGGAAATAACTTAAGGATATAGTAGTAACGAATTCTTTCCTCATGAGTAAATAGGGTGGCTATATCATTCAATTTAGTAAGATGTGCCACAACAGTTTCAGATTCATAGCCATAAAAAGGATCAGATTCAACCAAAGTAATCAACTCAGGATCGATAGAGAAATCATAATCCTTATCAGAGATACACATAGGTGAAGTAGCAAAGGCAGGATCATATTTCATTCTAGCATTCAAAGATTTTTCTTTCAGCTTAGCTAACAGTTTCTTAAGATCATATCTATCTTTGCAAGCAAAAAGATCTCTAGCAGTTTCTTCATCCATAATATAACCCTCAGGTACATTAGGCAATTCATATCTAGGGGGGGAGAATCTTCATCATCACTTTCATCAATATTATCAGTTTCAATAATTTCATTCTCTCTAACCCTAGCAAGTTATTCATCAAGAAATTCACCTAATGGCACAGTATTATCAAACATAGAAGTAGTTTCATCATAAGCATCATGCATAGCAGAAGTGGCATCATCAATAACATGCAACCTATCAGAATCAATAGCTGGTGTAGGTGTCGCAAGTTTACTCAAAACATAAGGTGAATCAAGTGTAGAGCTAGATGGCAGTTCCTTACCTTCCCTCATAGTTGAGGGAAAAATCTTGGTTCTTTCATCTTTCAAGTTCCTCATAATGATCAACAGATATAAATCCCAAGTGACTCCAAGAATAGAGCTATGCTCCCCGGCAACGGCGCCAGAAAATAGTCTTGATAACCCACAAGTATAGGGGATCGCAACAGTTTTTGAGGGTAGAGTATTCAACCCAAATTTATTGATTCAACACAAGGGGAGCCAAAGAATATTCTCAAGTATTAGCAGTTGAGTTGTCAATTCAACCACACCTGAAAGACTTAGTATCTGCAGCAAAGTATTTAGTAGCAAAGTAGTATGGAAGTAACGGTAACGGTGGCAAAAGTAACGGTAGTAGTTTTTCTAGCAGTTGTAACAGTGGCAACGGAAAAGTAACTAAGCAAAGATCAATATGTGAAAAGCTCATAGGCAATGGATCAATGATGGATAATTATGTCGGATGCGATTCCTCATGCAACAGTTATAACATAGGGTGACACAGAACTAGCTCTAGTTCATCAATGTAATGTAGGCATGTATTCTGAATATAGTCATACATGCTTATGGAAAAGAACTTGCATGACATCTTTTGTCCTACCCTCCCGTGGCAGCGGGGTCCTATTGGAAACTAAGGGATATTAAGGCCTCCTTTTAATAGAGTACCGGAACAAAGCATTAACACTTAGTGAATTGATGACCCACAAGTGTAGGGGATCTATCATAGCCTTTTCAATAAGTAAGAGTGTCGAACCCAACGAGGAGCAGAAGGAAATGATAAGCAGTTTTCAGTAAGGTATTCTCTGCAAGCACTGAAATTATCGGTAACAGATAGTTTTGTGATAAGGTAATTTGTAACGAGTAATAAGTAATGCAAGTAAATAAGGTGCAGAATGATGGCCCAATCCTTTTTGTATCAAAGGACAAGCCTGGACAAACTCTTATATAAAGGAAAGCGCTCCCGAGGACACATGGGAATTATCGGCAAGCTAGTTTTCATCACGGTCATATGATTCATGTTCGGTACTTTGATAATTTGATATGTGGGTGGACCGGTGCTTGGGTACTGCCCTTACTTGGACAAGCATCCCATTTATGATTAACCCCTATTGCAAGCATCCGCAACTACAACAGAAGTATTAAGGTAAACCTAACCATAGCATGAAACATATGGATCCAAATCAGCCCCTTACGAAGCAATGCATAAACTAGGGTTTAAGCTTCTGTCACTCTAGCAACCCATCATCTACTTATTACTTCCCAATGCCTCCCTCTAGGCCTAAACAATGGTGAAGTGTCATGTAGTCGATGTTCACATGGCACCACTAGAGGGATGACAACATACATCTCATCAAAATATCGAATGAATACCAAATTCACATGACTACGTATAGCAAGACTTCTCCCATGTCCTCAGGAACAAACGTAACTACTCACAAAGCAGATTCATGTTCATAATCAGAGGGGTATTAATATGCATAATGGATCTGAACATATGATCTTCCACCAAGTAAACCAACTAGCATCAACTACAAGGAGTAATCAACACTACTAGCAACCCACATGTACCAATCTGAGTTTTGGATACAAGAGATGAACTAGGGTTTGAGATGAGATGGTGCTAGTGAAGATGTTGATGGAGATTGACCCCCTCCCGATGAGAGGATCATTGCTGATGACGATGGTGATGATTTCCCCCTCCCAGAGGGAAGTTTCCCTGGCAGAACAGCTCCGTTGGAGCCCTAGTTTGGTTCCGCCAAGGTTCCACCTCGTGGAGGCGGATTTTCATCCTGTGAGCTTGCTTATGATTTTTTTCCTTGACGAAAGACTCCATATAGCCAAAGATGGGCATCAAAGGGCCACCATGGGGCCCATGAGGCAGGGGGCGCGCCCAGGGGGTAGGGCGCCCCCCACCCTTGTGGATGGTGGGTGGCCCCCTCTGGTACTTTCTTCGCTCAGTATTTTTTATATATTCTAAAAATAATTCCCGTGGAGTTTCAGGACTTTTGGAGATGTGCAGAATAGGTCTCTAATATTTGCTCCTTTTCCAGCCCAGAATTCCAGCTGTCGGCATCCCCCCTCTTCATGTAAACCTTGTAAAATAAGAGAGAATATGCATAAGTATTTTAACATAATGTGTAAGAACAACCCATAATGCGATAATTATCGATATAAAAACATGATGCAAAATGGACGTATCAACTCCCCCAAGCTTAGACCTCGCTTGTGCTCAAGCGAAAGCCGAAATCAAAAAATATGTCCACATGTTTATAGATAGAGGTGTCGATAAAATAAAATACGGACATGAGGGCATCATGATCATTCTTAGAACAACAACATATATATATATATATATAGTCATATGATCTCTTATGTTAAAGTAACAATTCAATCACAATTTCTAGTATGAATCATAAACTTCATTGAAAACTAACAAACTACAATCTCAGTCATTGAAGCAATTGCAATTTATCATAACATCGGAAGGAGTCAATAAGAGCTTTTTAGCAAGTCCACATACTCAACTATCATTTAGTCTTCCACAATTGCTAACACTCACGCGATATGTATGGTTATGAAGTTTTAGCTGGACACAGAGAAATATAGGGGCTTATAGTTTGCCTCCCAACTTCTTACCTCAAGGGTAATGTCAACAATAGTTCATGAAAACTCACATCCAATTAGCTATATGTATCTGGATCTTTCCAACACATTGTGCTTGCAAAAGGATAAAATGTAAAAAGGAAAGGTTAAGATCACCATGGCTCTTATATAAGGTAGAAGATAAAAGTAAAAGATAGGCCCTTCGCAGAGGGGAGCAGAGGTTGTCATGCGCTTTTATGGTTGGATGCACAAAATCTTAATGCAAAAGAATGTCACTTTATATTACCACTTGTGATATGGACCTTTATTATGCAGTCCATCGCTTTTATTTCTTCCACATCACAAGATCTTATAAAGCTTATTTTCTCCACATTAATAGATCATACATATTTAGAGAGCAATTTTTATTGCGTGCACCGATGACAACTTACTTGAAGGATCTTACTCAATCCATAGGTAGGTATGGTGGACTCTCATGGCAAAAACAGGTTTAGGGATATTTGGAAGCACAAGTAGTATCTCTACTTGGTGCAAAGAAATTGGCTAGTATGAGAGGGAAAGGCAAGCTCAACATGTTGGATGATCCATGACAATATAATTTATCTCAGATGTAAGAAAACATAACCCATTACGTTGTCTTCCTTGTCCAACGTCAACTCTTTAGCATGTCATATTTTAATGAGTGCTCACAATCATAGAAGATGTCCAAGATAGTATATTTATATGTGAAAACCTCTCTTTCTTTATTACTTCCTATTAATTGCAACGATGACCAAAACAATGTTTGTCAACTTTCAACAACTTTTATTCATCATACTTTTATATGTGAAGTCATTACTCTCCATAAGATCCTTATGATCTCTTTATTTCTTTTCTTTTATTTTATTCCCTCAAGATCATAGCAAGATAATCAAGCCCTTGACTCAACACTAATCTTTATTATATAAAGCTCACAGACTCGATTACATAGAAGGATCATAGAGCAAAACTCAAAACTAGATCATACTAAAACTTTATTCTACTAGATCAAGATATTACCAAAAGGATAGAACTAAGAAAAACAGTAAATAATAAAGTGATGGTGATAAGATACCGGGGCACTCCCCCAAGATTGGCAGTTGCCAAGGGGAGTGCCCATACCCGATGCTCAGTTCTTCTTTGTTGGCGAAGAAGGTGTTGGTGATGATGGATAGTCACACATCGAGCGTAAGAGATCCTCCAATTTGCAGATAATGCCTTTGAGTGTGATGATATGCTCCTTCAACAAAATATTTTCACTTGTGAGGTACTTGTTTTGAATGCGAGCTAACTCAATCATCTTGAAAGCTTCAATCTCCGTTGGAATAAAGAGATTGTGGTGAGGTTGATCCCCCGTGGCCTTCTTGATCCCATCATCCTTGTTGATCCCTCCGGGCTCTTCTTTCTTCAGCTCTATCTTCATTAGCCAAGCATCGTTGCCCTCATTATTGGAGGAGGAGGGAGACGACATGATGCTTAGCCTTGACAACCTTGGCAGAAAATAGCTCAAAAAAAAACATGAGATATTTGTGTGATACGGTGGTCAAAACCTTTGGGAGATTATATAGTGATTTTTTACCGACCAAAAGAAGTATCGTGCAAGAAAACGGAGTCCAGAGAGCACACAAGGTGCCCACGAGGCAGGGGGCGTGCCCAGGGGGGTAGGGCGCGCCCTCCACCCTCGTGTACGCCTTGTGTCCTTCCCGGACTACTTCTTATTTTCCTATTTTCTTAAATATTCCAAAATGGAGAAAAATTGCCATTAGAACTGTTTTGGAGTCGGTTTACTTACCATACCACGTACCTATTCCTTTTCGGAGTTTGAAACATTCCGTAAAGTGTCCCTTATGTATTCCTCTGGGGTTACGGTTTCAATAACATTAGTTTCATCATTTATGGGATTACCTGAGATATAATTTATGATTCTTTGACCGTTTACCACCCTTGGATTTGTGCCTTCGAAGTTGTTGATTTTTATGGCACCGGAACGGTAGACCTCCTTGATAACGTAAGGACCTTCCCATTTAGAGAGAAGTTTGCCTACAAAAAATCTTAAACAAGAGTTGAATAGCAGCACATAATCACCTACATTAAACTCACACTTTTGTATCCTTTTGTCATGCCATCTTTTAACTTTTTCTTTAAATAGTTTGGCATTCTCATAGGCCTGGGTTCTCTATTCATCAAGTGAGCTAATGTCAAATAACCTCTTCTCACCGGCAAGTTTGAAATCATAATTAAGCTCTTTAATGGCCCAATATGCCTTATGTTCTAATTCAAGAGGTAAGTGACATACTTTTCCATAAACCATTTTATACAGAGACATACCCATAGGATTTTTGTATGCAGTTCTATAAGCCCATAATGCATCATCAAGGTTCTTGGACCAATTCTCTCTAGATCTATTAACAGTCTTTTGCAAAATTAATTTGAGCTCTCTGTTACTCAATTCTACTTGACCACTAGACTGCGGGTGATATGGAGATGCAATTCTATTATTAACATCATACTTAGCAAGCATTTTACGAAAGGCACCATAATAAAATGTGAACCACCATCAGTCATTAAATATCTAGGGACTCCAAACCTCAAAAAAAATAACTTCTTTAAGCATCTTAATAGAGGTGTTATGATCAACACTACTAGTTGGAATAGCTTCTACCCACTTAGTAACGTAATCAACAACAACTAAAATATGTGTATACCCATTAGAGGAAGGAAACGATCCCATGTAATCGAAGCCCCAAACATCAAATGGTTCAATAATGAGTGAATAATTCATAGGCATTTCTTGACATCTACTAATATTACCAATTCTTTGACATTCATCACAAGATAAGACAAACTTACGGGCATCCTTGAAGAGAGTAGGCCAATAAAAACCGGATTGCAATACCTTATGTGTAGTTCTATCTACAGCATGGTGTCCTCCATAAGCTTCGGAGTGACACTTGTGTAGGATCTGTTCCTGTTCATGCTCAGGTATACAACGGTTAATAACACCATCTACTCCTTTATAAAGGTGTGGGTCATCCTAGAAGTAATGTCTTAAATCATAGAAAAACTTTTTCTTTTGTTGGTATGTGAAACTAGGTGATATAAATTCATCAACAATGTAATTAGCAAAATCAACATACCATGGAGCAGTATGAGAAGCATTTATGACATTTAATTGTTCATCAGAAAAGCTATCATCAATAGGTAGTGGGTCATCAAGAACATTCTCTAACCTAGAAAAGTTGTCTGCAACGGGGTTCTCAGCTCCCTTTCTACCAATAATATGCAAATCAAATTCTTGTAGTACGAGAACCCATCTAATAATTCTAGGTTTAGAATCTTTCTTTTCCATAAGATATTTAATAGCAGCATGATCAGTGTGAATAGTTACTTTAGAATCAACAATATAAGGTCTAAACTTATCACAATCAAATACAACTGCTAAGAATTCCTTTTCAGTAGTAGCATAATTTCTCTGGGCATTTTCTAGAGTTTTACTAGCATATTGAATAACATTTAGTTTCTTATCAACCCTTTGTCCTAGAACAACACCTACAACATAATCACTAGCATCACACTTGATTTCAAATGGTAAATTCCAATCAGGTGGCTGAACAATAGGTGCAGAAATCAAGGCTTTCTTAAGTATTTCAAATGCTTATACACAATCATCATCAAAGACAAAAGGGATATCTTTTTGTAACAGGTTAGTCAGAGGCCGGGAAATTTTTGAGAAGTCCTTAATGAACCTCCTATAAAAACCGACATGACCAAGGAAACTTCTTATACCTTTGATGTCCTTGGGACACGGCATCATTTCAATAGCATCAACTTTAGCTTTGTCAACTTCAATACCTCTTTCAGAAATTTTATGCCGAGGTCCAATTGCTCGGCAGGCTCCTCCTCTAGGCTACTCCTAGGCTCCTCCTAGGCGACTACCGCCGGTGGCCACTCCAGCCCCGGTGGCCACCTCACCTCCCGCCGGTTGCCACTCCAGCGCCGGCAGCCACAACTTCTCTGCCACTAGTCTCCTTGTGGGTGGCTTCCACCACCTTTTTCGTCTCTTCGCTGGAGGAGAAGGGCCACGGGAGTTGGCTATGGAGCCACCTACGCTCAACTTTGCTTGAGGTAAAGAGTTTCAACATTCGATGAGGCAAAAGTTTGGTCATCCAGTGGTTTTTTCCCCTGGTTTTCGTCAACAAGTGTTCACTTTGGTGGTTTCCTTTTGTCGGGCTCGGTTTCGTTTGGATTGTCACACGGTTAGTATCACTCTCCAATCTTGTTTCTGTGGGTATCCCCAAGGGTTTCGTGTGCATCATCTCAAGGACAGATCTTTCAAGTTCTCTGTTGCTTCCAAATCTATGGGCTTTGAAGTTTATAATCATGGTCGTGTGATCGAGAAGGATTTTCAGTTAGTTTTTAATCTTTGGGGTTTTGGAGGCCCCAACTGGATACGTGAAGAGTAGATTTTCTATCATGAAGAGGAAGCTTCTTGGACTTTGGTATCTAGCGGTTCTCGCCCGTGAGCTGCCGCCGGCAATGTTTCTAGTGATCAACTCCGGCCATCGGTTTTTTCTCGTCTCGCGGGTATTCCGACCTCTAGCAATAATGAGGTCTTGGACAATAATTAGCCCTTAATGCACGATCTTAATACCACTTGAGAGGTTAACACTGCGATTTCACAGAGCGGAAATCGGGGCTTTTCAAATGAAGGGCTCAGTGCTATGCATGCGGCAAAATGGGCCACTTTGCCAAAGAGTGCTCTGAGAAGAAGCTACCTGGGCTTTTTCCTTTCCTTCATTTCACAACTTTCCCCAGCCCACCTGCCGAGGCCTGGGACATGGATGCGGTCCAGGATTGGTTTAAGTCTACTGGCCCGGCCCATGACCCCTTGGTGGTTTCCTCTTTTAGTGAGCTTTGTAAGGGATATTTTCCTAATTTCCAGCCCTGATTTGCACTTGCCTTCTCAACTTCTGTGCACTTCTCCTCTGTTTCTTCACAGCTCACAAATCCTGCTCCTGTCACCTCAAGCTCACCATCGACAGTGAGTGCTACTGCCGCGGCGTCGATGGCCAACATTCGGATTGACCCATGACCTTTTGTGCCCCATGGTTTTGACATTCAGCAAGTCCATGGCCGCAATGGGGTGGCGCGGGTGGTGCTTCCCCAACGGCCTTGTCGCCACGAAGATTGGGCGATTGCAACAATCCATCCACTACCCGTCGATGCTCCTTTCCCAATGTAAGAGATGTTCTTAAAGAATTCATTGTTGAGCATAGGCAGTTGGGGTTGAGAGATATTCAGTGCTGTCCATTTGGTGAGGCCTATGTGTGTCTGACGAGGGTTAGAGACAGAGATAAGTTGGTGATAGATAGCCCGCATGAATTTGGTGATGTGTTCATTTCGTTTGTGAAGCATGATGAGGGCAGAAATCATAGACGGGTCCACTTCAATAGGACTGTTTGGTTATTACAGACAGGAGTACCTTTCGATTTTCGCAACACTGAAGATCTTGCTTGTGCTATCAGTAAGTTTGGCCATATGATCTCTTGGGATAAGGAGGATGATCACATGGGGTGCATTGTGGTCAAAGCTAGAGTTATGAATCTGGACATCATTCCTAAAAGTATGAGATGGTCTGAAGGGGATGAGTTTGAGGAAGATGGCTGGTCTTCTTCCATTGAAGTTCTGGCCAGCGAGCTTTTGGGTGGGGGCCAGCAGATGAGGATCCCATTCCTCCTGACAATGTGGATCCACACCCCCTTCCTGAAGTTGTTGAGCATGGAAATGGTTTTCATAATGCTGCTGTTAACAATATCCCTATGGATGTTCAGAATGAGGATAATTGGGAGCAATGGAACATGCCACAGCAAGATAACCAGAATGCAGTTCTAGAGGACCTCTTGGATGCTGTGCAGCAGGAAGAGATGGCATGGGCAGATGGAGAGGATCTGCTTTCAGCAGTCAGCAATAGTAGCTTATCTTCAGACATGTCCTTTTCTGAAAGAGATAATTCCAACCTTGTTTGGCCACATGTAGCAGCTGAGAACTTTCAACCTAGACAGGTTGAACATGCTGCTTTACCTCCTGCCATTGTGGTTGCAAATGGCCTACAGAATATTATTCAGGCATACCAATCTGATGATGAAGAGCCTCTTTTGCTGCAAGAACAGAATCTGGATGATGCACTGCCTCGTGAACTTCCTCATGGTCAAGATGTTGCAAACCATTTGCAAATTGTTGCAGTTAGCCCTCCACCTAGGTTTGATGAGGCAGTTGTCCCTGTTGTTATTCCTGTTGCTCAAGTTTTGGAGTCACTAGCCAATGTCCATCAAGTTGGAGCTGTTGTGGAACCTGGCCTGGTTTCTGCCATGCCCTTGGGAGACTCAGTGGCTACTGGGCCGTTTATGCCCTCTCAGGCTGTTGGTTCTTCATATAAAGCCATCCATTGCGGCCCTGGCCACATCACTACTTCAAGAGGAAGCCTTGAGCCAGTTGCAAACCTGGAGGATCTTCAACCTCGGTTCCAAGGTAACTGGGTCAGCCAAATTGATGAGCACTTCAGCATGGCACCTTCTCTTCTTGGTTTAAAATGTATCCAACTTGTTGCATCTGCTAATAATGATCTTGTTGTCTCTGAGGAAGGACTTTTGTTGTGGAAACAACACTTTCAAGAACAAACTATGGATAATAAGAGTTCTTTCTCTGCCAACATTCATGTAAGTTGGTTTAATTTTATTGTCCACCTTCTCCTGTCACCTGATAAGTTTGAATGGACTGTCAATATGTTAAAGTCTGGAATGTGGGAACTTGTCTCTGCTGTGGAGAACATGGAAGATGCTTTTATATTTCACATTCCTCATAAGTGTCCTACTTCTCATGCACCTATTTGTCAGGCCATTACCATTGAGGATCAACTTAACAAAGATATGGGCAAGGAAAATAGTGGACTGGCTTCCAATGTGCAGGATGTGGAGTCCCAGGATTTACTGCAGCCTTTTGGCTCTGACAATCTGAGGAAGAGAAGGAGTGGGAAGACCCCCCTGATTGAAACAGAGGTAAGGAGAAGTGATAGAATTAAAAAGGATAATGCTGGTTACAAAAGAAATTCTTGCTCAAATAATAAGTGTCTGCCTTGCAATGCTGCCCCTCCCATCATTCAAAAGTCAGTTGTTAAAAACCTCACTGCCTCTTTCTGTAAGGTTGCTGAGAGGGAGCTGGAGGACAAGATGGCTAAGAAGCCCAGGAGAAGGCAAGATGAGGACTTGGTCAAGGTTCCTGATGGTGTCCTGGAGTAGGGGGTGCTCACCACGTCGTCTCCTGATCTGTTAGATTGGGCCGAGGACCCCCATGGCCGTATACTCATGGGCCAGTTTGGACAGCTACCGCATACATGGAAGATTCCACAAGACTTGGTGATCAAGACAAGGACTCCTCCCCACCGGCGTATTCGGCTAGGACTCTTGTTATCCTAGGCCTTTGGTGCATTATATAAACCGAGGCCAGGCTAGTCGATAGATCATATACAACAATCATACCATAGGCTAGCTTCTAGGGTTTAGCCTCTACGATCTCGTGGTAGATCAACTCTTGTAATACTCATATTATCAAGATCAATCAAGCAGGACGTAGGGTATTACCTCCATCAAGGGGGCCCGAACCTGGGTAAACATCTTGTCCCCTGCCTCCTGTTACCATCCGCCTTAGACGCACAGTTTGGGACCCCCTACCTGAGATCCGCTGGTTTTGACACCGACATTGTTGCTTTCATTGAGAGTTCCATTGTGTGATCGGCAAAAGGATTGATGGCTTGTCTGCAGGTCAACTGCGATGCCGGCATCTTCGTCGTCGGCTCGACTGGTCACCTTGGCTCGACCGAGGACCGTGCTCCATCTCTGATCGTCATGTTCGGACGAGGGCCTTCATCAACATCAACTCCGATCTCTATCAAGATCATGGAGGAACCATCCATGGAGCTCAGGGGCTCAACGTCAACATTGCCCTCGGGCGACCGTGTTGTTTTTCCGAACAACAAACTTGTATCCACTGCCACCACCTCTTAGAGCATCGCTTTTATGATCCTTTGATGGATTGTGCGGAATTGAGTCTACAACAACCATGCAAAATTTCGTCAAGTTCCGATGGAGGAATCTCCGGCAATCTACGATATACCGGAACCCTATCAAATCTGGACGGGCATCTGGACGAGTTTAGGGCATGGTGTCCAGCACCTAGGTCGGACGTCCTTTGGAAGATCCAACCGTTGATCGGCTGCGGAATTCTTATATCTAACACCCCTCAAAATTTCAGCTCGATCCGACCGTCCGAACTCTGGGAATCTTCTGATTAGTGCATCACTTTTCGGGTCTGTTTTCTGCATGAACACAGATCCGACCCGAATTCATGTTCCTTTATGAATATGATATGGGACAACCTTCTTAAAGGAATTTTCTCCTAGGGTATTGTGTGTTGTTTTTAAACACGTGCCCATAAAATTTTAAGCCTCCTCTGAGGTAGTCTTCACTATCATACTGGTGTCAAACCAGTCTGGCAATACTGCTCCACGGCTACCGACCTGCGCTAGACACGTCGTCGCCTTTTGAGCCGAGCTCAACTACTTCGGATCGTCATCTCGACGAGCGAACGAGAGTTCGGAATCATCAAGGATAAATCATCACCAACATCGCCGCCCCATGGAATACACGGAGCGGGAACACACGCATCGCCACATGGTCACTTCCATCAAGCCGGCATTGACCGCGTCATAAGTTACGACCTGCGTCAGCATGGCCGCACTGTTGCTTCTTCAAGCCGATGTCAATCACGCCGAACTGCTTCAACACCTCGGCTGACACGACAGCTGCAACGTCTCCTTACCGGCCTGCTCCATCTCCTCGGCTAGACCGAGGGCTTCACCATCTCTTCATCAACTTACTTCGGAGACTTCGGCGTCACCAGCCGACCAGCTTCATCACATTAGCTGGACCATGGGTTTTTCCTCGGTGAGCCAACTTTTGCTAGCATCGCCATGCCACCGCTTCATCACCCATCAGGCAATGGGTGTGCGGATCAAGCCCCAATTTTGGGAGTAACCTTTCTCCAGATTGCTACAACAGATAAACTAGGTGCTATTAATCCTAGTATTTTTTCTTGCTTGGGCTTATTTTTCCCAAGGAATTATTACTACGGTTTGTTTCATCATCTATACATAGGTCTATCAAATGGTGGCCGCATTAACAATGACCGCGTGGTGGTTCGGTCAGTTCTCGTATACAGTTTGGCGAATGCCGCATCTGGAACTCAGACCGGCCTGCGAATTCGGGCTTGGCCACGCCTTCACCGCGTCACGCCGACGCCCTGCATCGACATGACTTCGGCGCCTGGCCACATCTCTTTCAATAAATTATTTTTGCGAAAAGCAGTTATCCTTTTTGGACCGCACTATTTTATGTGTGTAGATGATCGACTTCGACTGCGTCACGTGGTTTCTTCGGCAAGCCGACGCCGTCGTCCTAATCGGCGTAAATCGGCTCGCGCGATCACCTTGTTGGTCGTGTTGCCATACCGACATGTTCGGTTGCCTCGAGGACTTCGACATCGCCGAGAGAGCTCTACCTCATCGAGTGTTCGACGCACATGCCATATTTCTTTTATTACTCACTTTGCATAAATTATTGATTATGCAACAGTTTTTTTTATTATTCCTATTATCTTCGGCTTGCACTACTTTCTGTGTACAGGTAGATAATCTGGGCAGCGCTGTCACCGCGGTGTACCGATGTACCATGTCACCTTGGCTGACCAGGGGCTTCGTCATCACTTCATTAACACACGCTGGGGGCTTTGGCGTCACACTGCCGGCCTGCTCCGTCGCCGCGGTCGGACTGGGGTTTTCACCTCGCCCATCGACTATGCTGTGTCACCACTTCATCAAGCTGAGTTCTTTACTCGGACATCTCGGGACCGGCTTGAGGGCTGGGATCTCGTCCCGCCACAATCTCGGCCTGCGTCATCAACATCGAGCACATTAACCAGCTAAGTCGCTTTCATGCTCAAAAACTTTCAGTTTTAAACTTTGTTCGGTTCGACCAAGCATTATACTTTTCGGCACAAAGTTGTTTGGGACAAAGTTCCTTGTCATAACTTTGTTTGTGACTTGCATATTCAAATACCCCGTTTATTTGGGGGCTCCTTTGATGGAGCTTTTCCTCTTGCATATGATTATACTTGTACGGCTTCGTTCCTTGTTCGTGTATTAAGCCACAGTATGCACCATATTGACCTAAGCGATTTGCAAGCTGTGTTGCCTCGCTCCTGTGTTTACCCCTACATTCCCGATTGTTCGGCTAGGGAGTAAAGGGAGCACCTTTGCGATTGTCACGACCGGGTCATCCGAGCTCTGACCTCAGACTGGGTGAAGCCGAAAGCTAGCGCTCTTAATGTTTTCAATCATGGTCGGCACACAACGGAACTCATGAATACAAAAAATCTATTGCACAAGTCTCATAGTAATAATGAGCACCGAAGAAAGGTATAGGTGGGGGTACTATTTTCTTCGAAGATGCTTCTTACACTTCGTTAGTAATATAGCATAAGTTCCCTGAGCGCACTCTGTCTGTTACAGCCTTATGGCCTGATTGCCTGGTCATCAGAAACACCATCGATACTCTCGACGGGTGGAGTACATGACACTTTTCGGCCCTTGGCCAAAGAGGGAGAAGCTGACGGTCGGTTAAGACGCGTTTAAAGTTCGGGTGAACACATATATATGATATAAGTACTTCGGTGCATACAATCATTATACATAAAATTCTTTTACCCAAGTCACTTGGGGGCTCTTAAAATTTATATGAGCTGTTTTATAGTAAATGTGTTTTATTCTTGGTCGTTGAAAAGTCCTTTTCTACCGCTTCTTTTTCGACTCGAGTTTATGGTCAATAGCCGGATAGCCTGTCTTCTCTCTGAAAGCCGCTTGAGTTTAGTTTGCTAAACTAACCTCAGAGAAGTACTCCGCCTTTGGGATAAGGAGCTTGAAGCCGTAGGCTGACCCGCGTGAAGTCTTGAGATCGGATGTGTCATGTTAAAGCACGACAGAAGCACAATTTTTTTCTTCCAATTTTTGGATTGGCACCAGACACTTGATCTTGTTCGAATGTCAAGTTTTTACTGACGTTTTTGGCTTTCCAAGCTTATGGCACTTTCAAACTATTTGTGCGTTTTCAGCACAAGTCTCGCAGTGCAGTGCCGGACACCTTTAGAGATTCGGCAAAAACATTCTCGGATATTGCTATATATGCATCGGTTTCGAATTATGTCTTCGGTCAATAGTTGGGTTGCCCGGCTCCTGTGCTTGCCTCCTACGTTCCGCTTTGTTAGGCTAGGTGTGCAAAGGGAGAACCACTGCGATTGTGCTTCCAGCTCACATGGTTAAGCACCTCAGTGGAGAAAGCCAAAAACTGACTGTCACAAATAAGCATAAACTGGTCAGTGATCCGTTGACTGTGTTAATTGATGGTCCATTCATAACATTGGCCGAAGTGTTTCTGGCTTGACCTCGACTGTCGCCGAACACTACCGGGGGCTAGTAACTGGCCTCCCAAACTAAATCCTCAATATTTTGCTCTTGCATTAGAGCTGAGGTTTCATGATCATGCTTAGCATGACAACCCAAAGAAAGGAACCGATAGCGGGACTATTTTCTTTGGAAGACATTTCTTATGTTAAACATTAATATAACATATCTCTCTGTGTACCTTTGTTTATAAAACCGTATGGCCAGATTGCCTTGTTTGTCATAAATCCTTGCGCTCACAAAGGCTTTATAAAGTAGGACAAACACTCCTCGGCTACTGGCCGAGGAGGTGGAAGCCGATGGTCGGTCAACAAAGTTTTGTACAATGCGGATCTGAGCATTAATGATGTAAAGTACTTGGATACATAGAATCATTACACATAATTTGTGATTTTACTCTGGATATCGATCCTTAATTCGGCCACCCATGCCCGCATTAACGCTCGGGGGCTACTGGGCTTCGGGCTTATCATTTACTAATATTAAAGGGGCGTATCGATCCCCTGATCTGGTGTTGCCACCCGACCAGTGTCTCGGGGGCTACTGCATTGGCAATCCAGTGCAGAAAATTTAAGTGCAATGTAGTTTTCGAGGAGATTATGATCCTCAGGTTGGTCGGCCGCACCCAACCTAAGTCTCGAGGACTCTGCACACCGCTTTTTGTGTCCCAATGTATTCTGCCGAGCTAGGAGTTGATCCTGAGACCGATTTTGCAAATCAACCTGAGTCTCAGCGGCTACTGGGATCAGCGGTCTTATGTCATCCTTCAGGTGCATCTCGGGTTTTAGACCGATACACACCTTGAGGGCTACTAGCTATATATCTCGGCAGAGAATAAATTGCACCAATAAAAAATATTGACAAAAAATCGGCCCACAGTCGGGGTGGTGCACCACCTCGGAAGCAGTCCGGCATAAAGCTCGGGCGCTAGTGGCTGGCTCCATAGAGGGCATTTCCGGCATTAAGCTCGGCTAAACTCCTTCAACCTTTTTGAACCAAGGTGATTTATCACACCTTGGATATAGTCCGGCGCTGGGGCTCGGATACAGTCCAGCGTTGGAGCTTGGACACAGTCCGGCGTTGGAGCTCGGATACATTTCGGCGTTGGAGCTCGGAAGTAGTCCGACATTGGTGCTCGGCTGCAAAAGATACCTCGAATGCAGTCCAGCGTTAGAGCTCGGACGCAAGAGGACACTGACTCTCGGGAACAACTTCAAACCCGAGGTGCGACATAGAAATAACAAGGCATTGATAAAGGCCGGAAACTTAAAGGGGCTCCTCGGATACCCGACGTGTAAACTCGTCGAATGCATTTCGGCGATCCTCAAGATCGAAGATGAGATGATTTGTTGAACCAGTTTTCAAGACCGACAATCGAAGATGAAGAACAGTTCAGAAGAATCGAGGAGCGTTCCTAACTTGAAGACCGGTTTAGGGGGCTACTGACGGTGTCCTGGACTAGGGGGGTGCTCACCACGTCGTCTCCCGATCTGTTAGATTGGGCTGATGACCCCCATGGCCGTATACTCATGGGCCAGTTTGGACAGCTGCCGCATACATGGAAGATTCCACAAGACTTGGTGATCAAGACAAGGACTCCTCCCCACCGGCGTATTCGGCTAGGACTCTTGTTATCCTAGGCCTCTACTGCATTATATAAACCGAGGCCAGGCTAGTCGATAGATCATATACAACAATCATACCATAGGCTAGCTTCTAGGGTTTAGCCTCTACGATCTCGTGGTAGATCAACTCTTGTAATACTCATATCATCAAGATCAATCAAGCAGGACATAGGGTATTACCTCCATCAAGAGGGCCCGAACCTGGGTAAACATCGTGTCCCCTGCCTCCTGTTACCATCCGCCTTAGACGCACAATTTGGGACCCCCTACCCGAGATCCGCTGGTTTTGACACCAACAGTGCCCTTGGCCAAAGGAGAGGACAATACATCCAACTCTTCTTCATGTTAGTTGCCACCAGCTGGATTAGGGTCTTAAGGGGTAGTGTGTTTGGATCATCTTGCTCTTACTTGGATTTCTCAATGATGAACGGTGTAATGCTGGGAGACTGGTACCTTTTGGAACTTGTTTATCTGCTGATGTACTCTCTTATTAAAACCTCTATGATGTATGGGTTATGGATGTTGTGCTGGTCTTGTGATGTGTTGTGGTTCATGGCATTGTGCCTTTTGTCCTTCCTCTTGGTTGATCAAGTGCTGGTGCTTGATTACTGGTACAGAAATTGCTATTGTTTTCATGAACAACACAAACAGAAATTGGAATATCCTTAACTGGAATATTAGAGGGATGAATTCTGAAGATAAATGGTTGGCTCTAAGACAGAAAATTGATGAGAGTGACAGTAACATCTTGTGCCTTCAAGAAACTAAAAGAGAGTCTTTTGACACAGCTTACATTAAAAATTTCTGTCCTAACAGAATTAATAAATTTGCTTTCCTCCCATCTATTCGAGCTTCTGGGGGGCTGCTAGTTGCTTGGAATGGTTCACAGTTTGCTGGAGAAGTTATTGCTCAAAATAGATTCTCTCTTTCAATCCAATTTACCAGCTTGTTATCCAATCAGTCATGGATCCTAACTAACATATATGGTCCCTGTGACCCACAGGACAAAGTTGAATTCATCAATTGGTTTTTGAATATTCACATGCCTATAGATGTGGACTGGATTCTTATGGGAGACTTCAGTCTTATGAGGGCTCCTTCAGACAGAAACAGACCTGGTGGAGATGTTAATGACATGCTTTTGTTTAATGAGGCAATCAGCAACCAAGGTTTAATTGAACTACCTTTGCAGGGAAGAAAGTTCAGTTGGAGTAATATGCAGCATTATCCTCTTTTAGTCAAACTGGATTGGTTTTTTACTTCTGCCTCATGGATGACCACTTTCCCAAACACCATTGTGCTCCCTCTTGCAAAACCTATATCTGATCACTTGCCTTGTGTTATTAAAATTGGCACTTCTATTCCAAAAGCAAGAGTGTTTAGATTTGAAAACTATTGGCTGCAACACTCAGACTTTAAGTAGGTGGTTGTTGCTGCTTGGAATATCCCAGTGGGAACTCTTGATGCTGTTAAAAGTTTGAATGCAAAATTTAAAAATTTGAGGAGAGCTTTGAAGTTGTGGGTTAGGTCTTTATCTTGTTTGAAAGCTCAAATTGCAGAACTAAATGAGCTCATCTTTCTTTGGGATTTCTTTGAGGAATTCAGAGAATTGGACATTCATGAATGGAACTGCAGGGTTATCCTAAAAGATCAGCTACTCATTCTTTTGAGGAACCAAATGATTTACTGGAATCAAAGGGGTAAAATGAAGGGGGTCAAATTTGGAGATGAGAACACAATTTTTTTTCCATACTAAAGCTTCAATCAACTACAGGCACAATCATATTGCTGTTCTTCAAAATTATGACCAAGTGGAAATATCTGATCATGCTGGGAAAGCTGCAATTCTCTGGGAATCTTATAAGAAAAGAATGGGAACATCTCACAAAACATCTATGCACTTTGATTTGGATTCCTTATTTGGTCGCAGGCAAGATCAAACACTTTTTGATAACCTGGAGTTTCCTTTCACTGAGGAAGAAATTTGATGTTGTCAAGGACCTTCCACTTGACAAATCACCAGGTCCAGATGGTTTCAAAAATGAATTGTATAAATCTTGTTGGGATATTATTAAAGTGGATGTGCTCAGATTTATTCAAGACTTTCATGCTGGGCAAATTTCAATTGAGAGCTTAAACACTTCCTACATAACACTAATTCCTAAAGGAAGCACTCCTATGACAGCAAATGACTTCAGGACAATTTCACTCCTTAATTGTTGTCTTAAACTTGTCACTAAGTTGTTGGCAAACAGGCTGTAGAAAGTGATTCTCAAGTTGGTGCACATCAACCAATATGGATTCCTCAAAGATCCATCCATGACTGCTTGGGTTGGGCATATGAGTATCTGCATCAAGGCCATAAGTCCAGAGAAGAAATTATTGTGCTTAAACTAGATTTTGAAAAGGCTTTTGACACCATTGAGCACCAGGCAATTTTGGATATCTTAAAGGCCAAAGGTTTTGGAGACAGATGGATCAACTGGATTAAAATGCTGTTCACTTCTGCATCATCTACTATCTTACTTAATGGTGTTCCTAGCAAGAAGTTTTACTGTCTTAGAGGGGTCGGGCAGGGAGATCCTCTATCCCCCCTTTTATTTGTGATTGCTGCAGACATGCTACAGTCAATTCTTAATAAGGCCATGCACCTGGGTTTGCTTACCTCACCTCTGCAAGTGGAATCATGTCCTGACCTTCCCATTATACAGTATGCAGATGACACTCTAGTTCTCCTTCAAGCTGATGCAAAACAACTTCATTGCCTCAAAGCACTCCTCAACACTTTTGCAGATGCTACTGGCCTTGAAGTGAACTATAATAAATCAAGCCTCGTCCCAATCAATGTGCTAGAAGACAAGGTGGAAATTTTGACAAATAATTTCCATTGCAAAAGAGAATCTTTCCCCATACAATATTTGGGAGCACCTTTGGGTCTTCATAAGCCCACTATGGAGCAATTCTTTCCACTTGTCACAAGACTGCAGAAGAAGCTTGTGGGTTTATCTTCTTTCATGACTCTTGCTGGGAGATTGTTACTTGTAAAATCTGTTCTAAACTCTCTATTGATTTACCTCATGGGATGCCTTGATGTGCCTGTCACCATTAAAACTCAAGCTATCAAGTTTTTGAGGCATTGTCTTTGGAGAGGCCCTGACCTAGAGGATCACAGGCCTGCTATGGTGGCTTGGAGCACTGTTTGTCGACCTAGGGATCAAGGAGGCCCGGGGGTGATGGATATCTTTGTTCAAAATAAAGCTCTGCTTCTCAAGAATCTGCACAAGTTTTATAATAGGCATAACATTCCATGGGTCAACTTGATTTGGGAAACTTACTATAACAATGATTTGTTGCCTGCCAGCAATTGGGTTGGATCTTTTTGGTGGAAGGCAAATCTTAAGCTCATTGATAATTTCAAATCTTTGGCCAGATGTCACATAGGGGATGGTAAAAGTGCTTTATTCTGGACTGTTCTGTGGCATTCAGCTTGTTTACAGGACTTGTTTCCACACCTCTTATCCTTTGTAAAGAACAAGAACACTTCTGTGAACACCATTATTCATACTGAATTCTTGGAGGATCTGTTCCACCTTCCTCTCACTATACAAGCCTTCCAGGAATTTGAAAGTATGGAAGACATTTGTATTGCCTTAAGGGTTTATGACTCCCTGGATTGCACTGACACCTGGAGTTACATTTGGGGTAATGATCAATTTTCAGTTGCTAAGGCTTATAAAGTGATGATTGGAGTTAAAATTGTGCCCCAACAGTTCAACTGGATTTGGAATAGCTCCTGTCAGCCCAAGCACAAGGTGTTCTTTTGGAGATTACTTCATGACAGGCTCAATACTAGGAACCTTCTTCGCAGGAAAACTTTCCATCTGGAAAACTACAACTGTGTTGTCAACAATTGTCCTCAGGAGGAAACCTTGCAGCATCTCTTTTGGACCTGCCCTTTTGCAACCCAGTGTTGGGATCTAATATGCCCTTCAAGACAAGCTAATGTCTCTATGCTTGAAGCCTTTGCTGATCTCAGGCAGAAACTTCATGTATCATTCTTCATGGAAATCATCATACTAGCCTCTTGGGCTATCTGGATCTCAAGAAATAATCTGATCTTTCAAGCAATTCAACCTACCATTCAGAGGTGGAAAGTCATTTTCCTTGAAGAGCTTAACTTGCTCAGATTTAGAATAAAAAAGAGCTATGCTAGGGCATTTTGTACTTGGCTTGATAACCTTGCTCTGTAATTCTGGCTTTCTTCTGTAGATAGTTTTTTCTGGCTTACCTCAAGCCTTTTTACTGTTGGACCTTTGCTTTTATTTTATAATATAAAAATTGCAGTGGGGTTTTGCCCTACTATGTATAGTCAAAAAAAAGAAATTTTATGCCCCAAGACACTACCTTCATTAACCATAAAGTGGCACTTCTCCCAATTCAAGACAAGGTTGGTTTATTCACATCTCTACAAAACTTGATCAAGGTTGCTCAAGCAATCATCAAAAGAGGATCCATAAACAGAGACATCATCCATGAAAACTTCACAAATCTTTTCACAAAAGTCAGAGAATATAGCCATCATGCATCTTTGAAAGGTAGCAGGTGCCTTACATAAACCAAAAGGCATACGTCTATAAGCAAAGGTATCGAAAGGGCAAGTAAACATAATCTTTTCTTGATCATCAGCTGACACAAGTATTTGAGAGAAACCAGAGTAACCATCTAGAAAGCAAAAATGTGTATGTTTGGATAATCTTCTAGCATTTTATCAATGAAAGGCAAAGGGTAATGATCTTTTTTGTAGCTTTATTTAATTTGCAGAAATCAATCACCATCCTATAACCTGTAACAATTCTTTGCGGAATCAATTCATGTTTATCATTAGGAATGACAATAATACCTCCCTTCTTAGGGACACAATGGACATGACTTACCCACTGACTATCAACAACGGGATAAATTATAGAGAGAATTCCTTATTTGACACTCCCTTAAAATCATGTTCCTTATTTGACACTGGAAAAAATTTCTTCCCTATATGACCTATAGTCTTAATTTCTTTCCCTATATGACACTCTAGTTCATTTTGTACACATGAAAAGACCTTTTTACCCCTGTACATAATGTGACCAGAAATATGCAGCACTGAGCCTAATTATGGAAAATTTGTTTCTGAGAGTGAGCACAGTTGAACATGTTATCTCCTCTGTTGGTCTTTTTTGGGATGCGTGTGTATTTTGTATTCCTAAGCCTGAGCGCATGCATCCAATGTATTTAGAACGTATTCAGCTGTGGGTCTAGTTTCATGCAGTATGGTTTGTGAGTGCGACGTCGATCGACATTGATCATTGATGCTCTTAGCATTGGAGAAAAGAGGAAGAAACCAAGGCGGAGACCAAGTCCACGGTAGGTGTGTGTGGGCGAGGTGGCCACTCCGGGCTCCGGCCGTGTTGCGGTTGCTATCCGGCCGGCTGAATCTGTCCGCCCACCCTGCCGCTCATCCAGGGGAAAATTCCTAAACATAGTAGACTTGACCCGATTTTTTACCGGTCGGCCTAATTCAACAGACTCTTCGAAAGTGCGGGGGGTCAAACCAAACCACATGCTTTCTTGAGGTCAAATGTTTACGTGACCTTGCACGTACGCACCTACGTACGTACGGTGCTCCTCGTGTTGCACAGTTGCATGGTGATGCATGCTGGCGTGCTCCCATATTTAACAAAATGTAGCATGGATCATTTCCACATATATGCTACTGCAGGTATACAATCTAACCGGAACAGTAGCAAATCGACTGGCATGACAATACCAGCATATCTGATGTCACATATGGATAACTCGACTGATTTTTTTTGGAACAACTATTATCTTGTACATATTTGTGGTCACATTATACATATGGGTAAAATGGTCTTTTCACGTGTACAAAATGCACTAGAGTGTCATATAGGGAAAAAATTAAGACTAGAGATCATATAGTGAAGAAAGTTTTCTCCAGTGTCAAATAAGGAACACAATTTTAAGAGAGTGTCAAATAAGAAATTCTCTCTAAATTATACCTGCTTCAAGGAGCTTTAATATTTCCTTTCTTATCACTTCTTTTATCTTAGGATTTAGCCGTCATTGGTGATCAATAACTGGTTTGACGTCTTTCTCCAAATTTATTTTGTGTTGACATAGAGTGGGACTAATGCCCTTAAGATCATCAAGAGTATATCCAATAGCAGCACGGTGCTTCTTCAGAGTTTTCAATAATTTCTCTTCTTCATGATTTGAAAGGTTAGCACTAATAATAATAGGATATATCTTCTTTTCATCAAGATAAGCATATTTAAGAGTATCAGGCAATGGTTTAAGCTCAAACATGGGATCACCCTTGGGTGGAGGAGGATCCCCTAGGATTTCAACAGGCAAGTTGTGTTTCAGAATAGGTCCCTATTTAAAGAATACTTCATCTATTTCTCTTCTTTCATTCATGAACATATCATTTTCATGGTCTAGCAAATATTGTTCTAAAGGATCAGTAGGAGGCACAACAATAGAAGTAAGACCAATAATTTCATATTTACTAGGCGATTCCTCATCACGAGGTTGTATACTAAATTTAGCAAAATTAAACTCATGAGACATATCACCCAAACCAATAGTAACAACATCCTTTTCGCAATCTATCCTAGCATTAACAGTGTTCAAGAAGGGTGTACCAAATATAATGGGACAAAAGCTATCTTGTGGGGAACCAAGAACAAGAAAATCAGTAGGATATTTAACCTTCCCACACAAGACTTCAACATCTCTAACAATCCCAACCGGTGAAATAATATCTCTATTGGCAAGTTTAATGGTAACATCGATATCTTCTATCTTAGCAGGTGCAATATCATGCATAATTTCTTCGTATAAGGAATGAGGTATTGCACTTGCACTAGCACCCATATCACATAAGCCATGATAACAATGATCTCCTATTTTAATGGAAATAACAGGCATGTCTACAACTGGTCTATGTTTATTTTTAGCATCAGGTCTAGCAATTCTAGCAGCTTCATTGTAGAAGTAAATAACATGCCCATCAATATTATAGGCCAAGAGATCTTTAACCATAGCAATTTTAGGTTCAACTTTAACTTGCTCACGGGGTTTGTGTGTCCTAATATTACTTTTGTTGACTATAATTGAAGCTTTAGCATGAACATTTATTCTAACAGGGAAAGGTAATGTCGGTGTCAAAACCGGCGGATCTCGGGTAGGGGGTCCCGAACTGTGTGTCCAAGGTCGATGGTAACAGGAGACAGGGGACATGATGTTTACCTAGGTTCGGGCCCTCTCTATGGAGGTAATACCCTACGTCCTGCTTGATAGATATTGATGAATATGAGTGTTACAAGAGTTGATCTACCACGAGATCGTAATGGCTAAACCTAGAGGCCTAGCTTGTATGGTTATGATAATGTCCCTACCCTCCGGACTAAGTCCTCCGGTTTATATAGACACCGGGAGGATCTAGGGTTACACAAGGTCGGTTACAAAGAAAGGAATCTACATATTTGGTCGCCAATGCTTGTCTTCCATGCCAAGGAGAGTCCCATCCGGACATGGGTGCAGTCTTCGGTCTTCGTGTCTTCACAGCCCATCAGTCCTGCCCATGGCTAATAGGCCGGACGCCCGAGGACCCCTTAATCTAGGACTCCCTCAATAGCCCCCGAACCAGGCTTCAATGACGATGTGTCCGGCGTGCAGATTGTCTTCGGCATTGCAAGGCGGGTTCCTCCTCCGACGTCTTCCAAGTAATGTATTCGGCTTTCAATTCAATGTCGCACCCCTCGGCTTCTATGCATCGATGACTTCAGCTTCCACGTGTCGGGCGAATGCGGACGGTCAGGGTATTTTTCCAATAACACCCCGACCATGCAAGAAAGAGCGTATATTTAAAGAGATTGGGTCTCAGATCCATTCGGCACCACACGGAGAAAATCCTCAGAGATTGCCAGGAAAGACCATTCCAACATGGATAGCATTCCCAGCTCCTCCTCCCATTCCAAACCAGAGAAAGGCGAGTGGGAGAGGTGCTCCGTTCCCCATAGTCAATTAGCAAAGTTGCAAACACAGGGATTGCTCCCCCCTGCGGATCTGATCCCTTTTCGAGTAGGGCTGGCTTCTTTCAATGGCAAAACCCAGGCGGAAGATTTCCTCAATCCATCTGCGGGGGAGTGAGTGTGCTTCGTCCCCTATCTGCTGAGGGGCATGGGATTTCCAATTCACCCATTCCTTCGAGGGCTTCTGGAGTATTATGGCCTCCAGCTGCACAATTTTACCCCAGCCTCCATCCTGCACATTGCGGGTTATGTCACTTTATGCGAACTATTCATGTGTTGTGAGGCCCATTTTGATCGGTGGAGGAGGTTATTTTGTCTTGTCCTACGCAACCACGAGGGATCGATATTTGAAGTGGGCGGGGGTGAAATATGGCGCATTGCTGAGACCGGATACCTACCCGGCACACCAAAGAAAGCCTCTGAAGAGTGGACCTCTGAATGGTTTTATATTGATGACGTCGCTCTTCCCGACCTAGTCCGGATGGGCCTCCCCAAATTTTCAAGTGCTTCGTTGAAGAAACGCCATAGCTGGCGTCCTCAGAGCCTCGAGGAAGAGGATAGAACTAAGATTAGTCTGTTGTTGGGTAAGATTAAGATGCTCGCCTGGTCCGGATTGTCAATAGTCGAGGTAATGTCGGTCTCCATAATGCGGGGGGTCCAACCACTCCAATATAGAGGGCTACCCATGTGGCATTACAATGGGGAAGACGACGCCTCTCGCTGCGGTCGGAAGGGCCCAAAGACTCCCGCCGCTCTGGCCAAAATATTGGCCGAACTGTATAAAGGGGAGCAGGAGGAGTTCACCCGTCTCCAAAATCGAGACGGGTTTTCCATGTACAATTCTCCTAGCTGGGTAAGCTCTAACTCCACTATTCGACTCCTCTCCCTGAATTATTTTTGAAGGGTGGTATCTTATTCATTCATGACAGGAATGGCGAAAGGCTGTCGAGGGGATCCTTGACCCTGCCCCTCAGCCGGAGAATCACAATTGGGATCTTGACCCCGGATATGAGGAAGATCCAGACATATTTGTGGAGCTCAAAGATGGAGTTTTCTATCAGACGAGCTATGACGGTACAGATGTACCCATCATTGCCGATTACCCCAGTCTTCTCCCTGCTTCTCATGTAAGTAATCAGGAGACACTTTGTCCGAGAGAGTTTTCTCATTTTTCCTCACTCACCGCACCATCCTGTTCTCAGAAGGGGAGGCGTTTGGCGTGTTGTGCCGCCCCGGGGGCATCTCCAGAGAGAGCGGCTCCCGCATCGGGTAGGCCTTCGAAGAGGAAGGCAAACAGGGATACGGTCGGGCCTTCCTTGAAGAGGTATGGGTTTGCAACTATGCTCGTTTTAGCAGTCGCGTCCAACTTTGATTCATATGTTCATTTTGTATCAGGGAAAAGGTTCAACGGACTTTGTCCGGGGACCCGACCAGTCATACTCCTAAGAACCAAGATTCGGCCCCAGCTGCAGAAACGGGGCCCGATATGGGAGTGGCGCCGGACTGTCCCTCTGCCGCGGGTTCGGAAAATATATCTATCACCAATTCGGAAGTGGAGAGCGCCATGAATCACCGGCGCCAGAGGGCCATTTTACGAAATCCCCGCTTCTCAAAAGAGGCGTTCGGTGCCTTAAGCTCGGCTGATGCATACATCTGAGCTGCTCAAGATGGGCTTAACAGAGCCACCGAGCAACATTTGAAAGATGTGCATGTAAGTTTACCTTGTCCGAATTTGATAACCATGTGCCCGTAGCCCCCGAGACTTGAAGCAGTTGGGACAAATGTTTTAAGGATCATTGTATAACCAGGCTCTTATGGAGAAGAACGACCTGCTAGCCCAAGAGCTGGAGTAGTGCCGGACACAACTAACTGCTGCTACCGCCGAACTGGAAAAGTTCAAGAAGGCGTCCTCTGGTAATATTTCCCTCCATCGAGAAACAAAAAATTATACGCCGGTTGTATTGCAACTGCTGCTTGTCTCATAACAGGGTCATCGGACCAACTGGGAGAGGAACTGAAGGCCGCTCAAATGAGCGAAAAAGAGGCGAAGAGACAACATGCGGCAGGCGAGCGCATTCTGAGCCGAGTCAGAGAGGGGAAAAACAAACTCCAGGATTCAAACACCAAACTGAGCGAAGAACTAAAAGATGTGTGAGCCCAGCTAGCCGACTCCATGAAGGAGAACAAAAAGCTGTGAGGCGGTATATTTAGTATGTGGCCGAATTTATCTTATAACAGTTTGGGGGTAAACTTAGCTGATATAGCTATATTGTAGGTATGTTCACGGGCTGTCCCGAAGAGGAGGTGTCCGGATCATCAAGTGATCTTGTGCAAGGGCTAACACAGTTACACGAGCAAGCTCGACAGGCAATGCAGAGTGTAGCCAAGGCCTTATGGCCATCCTCCTCCCCTCCAGGGAGTATGGAGAAGCTTGTGGAGCTGTTCAAGGGAGCGCGGCGGTGTATCCGACTATGGAAGATATCGGCCTACCGAGAGGGTGCGTGAGAGCCCTGGGACATGGTAAAAACACGGTATACCAAGCTGGATCCAAATCACATGGCCCGGGTCGGACCGCTAGGGTCAAATGGGGAAGAAATTCCCGTTAGTTTAGTATATGACCAAGTAGAGGTGGCCGCGAAATATTCCCAACAGGATTGTAAGTTAGACCGCCTGTTGGAAGGTATAGAGGAGGAAGTTTTTAAGTCCTAAGTGACTATGTACTTTCCTTCTAGCTGGATTGTAAAAACAATTGTCATGGACGACATTTTCGTTTCGACCTCTGGACCCGAAGGTGCAGAGTGTTTCCGAATACACCCTAGCGGTAGAATATACCAGGGTATGCATGGGAACCAGGCGTAGGGGTCATAGTTGCTTGAACAGACAATGTGTATCCGGCTAGTTATGTTATATTACATTATGTAAGAAACATCTTCCAGAGAGAATAGTTCTGTTAAGGGTTCCTTTCCCTGGATGTGCATGCGTTTAATGTGCATGTCCGAACTGTGATTGAAAAAAACATAGAGTAAGTAACTTCTGGGGTTTCACAATGGAGTGAATGCGGAAACGTCTTTAATTCACCGACTGAATATTCCCTTAAGAATGCTAGCTTTCGGCTTCACCCAGTCTGAGGTACACATCCGGATGACCCGGCAGTAACAATTGCAGAGGTGCTCCCTTTCTGCCCTAGCCGAACTAACGGGAACGTAGGGCATAAGCACAGGAGCCAGGCAACCCAGCTTGGCCAAAACTTAAGTCATATCGCTGCATATAATGGCAAATAAAAGGTACATATGGGAAGAACGCATATGTGGTGAGCATGATGCCCGAATAATAATAGGAAGCTTCTGTACAAGAAGCCCCCAGGTATAATGGACGTACATATTTGGAGATGTACGCATCAGGGGAGCACGGTCTAGCCGTAGTAAAGCTGGAGGGCTAAAGAGAAAAACGAAAAGAGATAAAAAACGAAAGGAGAGAAAAAAATAACGTTAATAACAGGAGGAAGGAGACGAACACATAGTTTGGCGCTAGGCATAGAATCATCGGAGTCTGGCCGCATTCTAGGGGTTCGGCTCCAAGTGATTGTCTGACGCATCACGCAGGTGGTATGCTCCTCTGGTGAGAACTTCATCAATGATGAAGGGACCCTCCCACTTGGGCTTGAGTTTGTCCTTTTTCTTATCCGGCTGGCGTAGAACGAGTTCACCAACATTGTAAGTCTTGGCCCGCACTTCTCTGCTTTGATACCTGTGAGCCTGCTGTTGATAAAATGCAGAACGGGCTTGTGCGACATCGCGCTCCTCCTCCAGGGCATCTAAGTTGTCCTGCCGATCAAGCTCGGCCTCTCTCTCTCTCTCTCTCTCTTCGTACATGCGCACTTGAGGTGAGTCATGAATAATATCGCAGGGTAACACGGCTTCCGCACCGTACACCATGAAGAAATGTGTATATCCAGTAGTGCGGTTGGGCGTGGTCCGTAGCCCCTAGAGTATGGCGTCAAGTTCCTCCACCCAATGCTTGTCTGATTCTTTCAAAGACGACACTAGTCTAGGTTTGATGCCGCTCATAATAAGATCATTAGCCCATTCAACTTGACCTTTGTCTACGGGTGATAGACAGAGGCGTAATCAAGCTTAATACCCAGATTAGGGCACCAAGTTTTCACTTCATCGGCTGTGAAATTAGAGCCATTATCGGTGATGATGTTGTATGGAACACCATAACAGTGTACCACGTCGGATATGAAATCTATTACCGCCCCCGCCTCGGCCGTTTTGACTGGTTTGGCCTCTATCCATTTAGTGAATTTATCCACCATGACCAGCAAATACTTTCTCTTATGGCTTCCTCCTTTAAGGGGTTCAACCATATCGAGTCCCCAGACCACAAAAGTCCAAGTGATGGGGATTGTTTGTAAGGCAGTGGGGTCATATGGCTTTGATTGGCGAAGAGTTGGCATCCGACGCAACGTTGGACAAGGTCCTGTGCATCTGCTCGGTCCATCGGCCAATAAAACCCTGTATGGAAGGCCTTGCTAACAAGGGCCCGAGCTGCGGCTTGGTGACCGCCGAGTCCGGCATGAATTTCAGCCAAGAGCTGCCGCCCTCTTCCTCTGAGATACATCTTTGAAGAACTCCGGTAGCGCTTTTCTTATAGAGCTCTCTGTCGTGAACCTTGTAGGCCTTCGAACACCGGACAATTCAGCGGGCCTCATTCTGATCCTCGGGGAGCTCCTTCTTGTTAAGGTATGCCAAGAAGGGTTCGGTCCATTGGGGAATGATTGCCATAATGAGATGGGTCGATGGATTTATTTCGGAGGTTGATCCTCCGATGGTATCGGTGTGTTCGGAATCTAGGGTTGTGTTTGGATCCGGACTAATGTTGCCGCCCTCCCTGTGCCACACCAGGGATGGCTTGAAAAGCCTTTCCAGAAAAATGTTAGGTGGGACGGGGTCGCGCTTAGCGTCTATGCGAGCAAGAACGCCCGCCGTTTGATTACTTTCTCGGGCCACGTGATGGAACTCGAGTCCCTCGAACCGAGCTGACATTTTTAGGACGGCATTACGATAAGCTGCCATCTTCGGGTCTTTGGCATCGAAGTCTCCATTTACTTGAGATATTGCAAGGTTTGAGTCCCCGCGCACTTCCAGGAGATGTATGCCCATGGAGACAGCCATCCGGAGACCATGCAATAAGGCCTCGTATTCGGCTGTGTTATTGGAGTCTGTGTATAGTATTTCGAGTATGTATTGAACGACATCTCCAGTAGGGGACGTTAAAACGACACCCGCCCCTAGCCCTGCCAGCATTTTGGAGCCATCGAAATACATAACCCAATTGGAACATGCGTCGTACTCTTTAGGGAGTTCGGCCTCTGTCCATTCGGCAACGAAGTCGGCTAGTACTTGGGATTTAATAGCTCGACGTGGTTTGTATGTAATATCAAATGGAAGGAGCTCAATGGCCCATTTGGTAATCCGGCCCGTGGCGTCACAGTTGTTTATAATGTCATTGAGTGGTACTTCGGAAGCCACCATGATCGAACACTCCTGGAAGTACTGGCGGAGCTTTCGGGATGCCATGAAGACCGCGTATGCTATCTTTTGATAATGGGGGTACCGGGATTTGCATGGTGTAAGGACAATGGATACATAGTATACTGGCTTCTGAAGCGGGAATTTGTGTCCGTCCTGTTCTCTTTCAACAACGAGCATGGCGCTCACCACCTGATGTGTTGCCGATATGTATAATAACATCGGTTCACCGACGTTTGGCGCGTCCAGGATTGAGTTGCTCACAAGTAGGCTTTTTATTTCCTCCAGTCCGGTTGTTTCCGTGTCCGTCCACTCGAAGTGATCGGTTCACCGTAGAAGGCGATAGAGTGGCAGTGCCTTTTCTCCGAATCTGGAGATAAAGCGGCTTAGAGCTGCCATGCAACCCGCGATATGTTGGACTTGTTTAAGGTCTGTTGGCATAGCTAATTGTGACAGAGCTCGGATTTTGGCTGGATTTGCTTCAATTCCTCTGTTAGAAACAATGAAGCCCAGCAGTTTTCCAGCGGGGACGCTGAAAACACACTTTTCAGGATTGAGCTTAATGTTATACGCGTGGAGGTTATCGAATGTGAGAAGTAAATCGTCTATTAGTGTTTTGACGCGCCTAGTTTTGACGATGACGTCCTCCACATAAGCTTCAACTGTCTTGCCGATCTGTTTCTCCAGGCATGTTTGAATCATGCGTTGGTATGTGGCGCCAGCGTTCTTCAGCCCGAAGGGCATGGTGTTGAAGCAGAATGGCCCATATGGGGTAATAAATGTTGTTGCAGCTTGATCGGACTCCTTCATTTTTATTTGATAGTACCCAGAATATGCATCAAGGAAACACAGTGAGTCGTGTCCTGTGATGTCTACTACGCAACCTTCTTCTTGTAGACGTTGTTGGGCCTGCAAGTGCACAGGTTTGTAGGACAGTAACAAATTTCCCTCAAGTGGATGACCTAAGGTTTATCAATCCGTAGGAGGCGTAGGATGAAGATGGTCTCTCTCAAGCAACCCTGCAACCAAATAACAAAGAGTCTCTTGTGTCCCCAACACACCCAATACAATGGTAAATTGTATAGGTGCACTAGTTCGGCGAAGAGATGGTGATACAAGTGCAAAATAGATAGTAGATATAGGTTTTGTAAACAGAAAATATAAAAACAGAAAGGTAGCGAGTGGTAAAAGTGAGCGTAAACGGTATTGCAATGATAGGAAACAAGGCCTAGGGTTCATACTTTCACTAGTGCAAGTTCTCTCAACAATAATAACATAGATAGATCATATAACAAGCCCTCAACATGCAATAAAGAGTCACTCCGAAGCCACTAATAGCGGAGAACAAACATAGAGATTATGGTAGGGTACGAAACCACCTCAAAGTTATTCTTTCAAATCAATCCGTTGGGCTATTCCTATAAGTGTCACAAACAACCCTGGAGTTTTTACTAGAATAACACCTTAAGATACAAATCAACCAAAACCCTAATGTCACCTAGATACTCCATTGTCACCTCAAGTATCCGTGGGCATGATTATACGATATGCATCACACAATCTCAGATTTATCCAACCAACATAAAAGTACTTCAAATAGTGCCCCAAAGTTTCTACCGGAGAATCAAGAACGTGTGCCAACCCCTATGCATAGGTTCATGGGCGGAACCCGCAAGTTGGTCACCAAAACATACATCAACTGGCACGTGATATCCCATTGTCACCACAGATAAGTACGGCAAGACATACATCAAGTGTTCATAAAAGACTCAATCCGATAAGATAACTTCAAAGGGGAAACTCAATTCATCACAAGAGAGTAGAGGGGAAGAAGAAACATAAGATCCAACTACAATAGCACAGCTCGGGATACATCAAGATCGTGCCATAGATGGAACACGAGAGAGAACACGAGAGAGAGAGAGATCAAACACATAGCTACTGGTACATACCCTCAGCTCCGAGGGTGAACTACTCCCTCCTCGTCATGGATAGCGCCGGGATGATGAAGATGGCCACCGGAGATGGATCCCCCCTCCGGCAGGGTATCGGAAAGGGGTTCCGATTGGTTTTTCGTGGTTCTGGAGGCTTGTGGCGGCAAACTCCCAATCTATCTTCTGTTCTGGAAGTTTTAGGGTACGACAGTATATATGGGTGAAAGGAGTACGTCGGTGGAGCTACAGGGGCCCCACGAGGCAGGGGGCGCGCCCAGGGGGGAGGGCGCGCCCCCACCCTCGTGAGCACCTCCCGTATCTTCTAACATGGGGTCCAAGTCCATTAGGTGGGTTTCCTTCCAAAAATAACTTCTCTAGTTGATTTTGTTCCGTTTTGACTCCGTCTGATATTCCTTTTCCTCGAAACACTGAAATAGGCATAAAACAGCAAATCTGGGCTGGGCCTCCGGTTAATAGGTTAGTCCCAAAAAAATAAAAAAGTGGAAAATAAAGCCCAATATTGCCTAAAACAGTAGATAATATAGCATGGAGCAATCAAAAATTATAGATACGTTGGAGACGTATCAAGCATCCCCAAGCTTAATTCCTGCTCGTCCTCGAGTAGGTAAATGATAAAAAAAGATAATTTTTGATGTGGAATGCTAGTTGGCATAATTTCATTGCAATTCTTCTTACTTGTGATATGAATATTCAGATCCGAAAGATTCTAGACAAAAGTTCATATTGACATAAAAGTAATAATACTTCAAGCATACTAACAAAGCAATCATGTCTTCTCAAAATAACATGGCCAAAGAAAGTTATCCCTACAAAATCATATAGTCTGGCTATGCTCTATCTTCACCACACAAAGTATTTAAATCATGCACAGCCCGATGACAAGCCAAGCAATTGTTTCATACGTTTGACGTTCTCAAACTTTTTCAATCTTCACGCAATACATGAGCATGAGCCATGGACATAGCACTATAGGTGGAATAGAATGGTGGTTGTGGAGAAGACAAAAAGAGGGAAGATAGTCTCACATCAACTAGGCGTATCAACGGGCTATGAAGATGCCTATCAATAGATATCAATGTGAGTGAGTAGGGATTGCCATGCAACGGATGCACTAGAGCTATAAGTATGTGAAAGCTCAACAAAAGAAACTAAGTGGGTGTGCATCCAACTCGCTTGCTCAAGAAGACCTAGGGCATTTTGAGGAAGCCCATCATTGGAATATACAAGCCAAGTTCTATAATAAAAAATTCCCACTAGTATATGAAAGTGACAAAATGAGAGACTCTCTATCATGAAGATCATGGTGCTACTTTGAAGCACAAGTGTGGTAAAAGGATAGTAGCATTGTCCCTTCTCTCTTTTTCTCTCATTTTTTTTATTTTTTTATTTTTTTGTTTGGGCCTTTTCTCTCTTTTTTATGGCCTCTTTTTTTCTCTGTTTTTCGTCCGGAGTCTCATCCCGACTTGTGGGGGAATCATAGTCTCCATCATCCTTTCCTCACTTGGGACAATGCTCTAATAATGATGATCATCACACTTTTATTTTTCTTACAACTCAACAATTACAACTCGATACTTAGAACAAAATATGACTCTATATGAATGCCTCCGGCGGTGCACCGGGATATGCAATGACTCATGAGTGATATGTATGAAAGAATTATGAACGGTGGCTTTGCCACAAATACGATGTCAACTACATGATCATTCTAGCAATATGACAATGATGGAGCGTGTCATAATAAACGGAACGGTGGAAAGTTGCATGGCAATATATCTCGGAATGGCTATGGAAATGCCATAATAGGTAGGTATGGTGGCTGTTTTGAGGAAGGTATATGGTGGGTGTATGATACCGGCGAAAGGTGCGCGGTATTAGAGAGGCTAGCAATAGTGGAAGGATGGGAAAAAGTGCGTATAATCCATGGACTCAACATTAGTCATAAAGAACTCATATACTTATTGCAAAAATCTACAAGTTATCAAAGCAAAGTATTACGTGCATGCTCCTAGGGGGATAGATTGGTAGGAAAAGACCATCGCTCGTCCCCGACCACCACTCATAAGGAAGACAATCAATAAATAAATCATGCTCTGAGTTCATCACATAATGGTTCACCATACGTGCATGCTACAGGAATCACAAACTTCAACACAAGTATTCTTGAAATTCACAACTACTCAACTAGCATGACTCTAATATTATCACCTCCATATCTCAAAACAATTATCAAGCATCAAACTTATCTTAGTATTCAACGCACTCAAAAGAAAGTTTCACATATCTTGAATACCAAGTATATTAACATTCAGTGAATTACCATGCTATTAATGACTCTCAAAATAATCTATGTGAAACATGAGAGTTCATCTATTTCTTAAAAATAAAACTACCACCATGCTCTAAAAGGTATAAGTGAAGCACTAGAGCAAACAACAAACTACTCCAAAAGATATAAGTGAAGATCAATGAGTAGTCGACTAATTATGTAACTATGTGAAGACTCTCCCATTTAATAATTTCAAATCTTGGTATTGTATCCAAACAGAAAGCAAAACAAAATAAAATGACATGACGCTCCAAGCAAAACACATATCATGTGGTGAATAAAAATATAGCTCCAAGTAATGTTACCGATGAACGAAGACGAAAGAGGGGATGCCTTCCGGGGCATCCCCAAGCTTAGGCTCTTGGTTTTCCTTGAATATTACCTTGGGGTGCCTTGGGCATCCCCAAGCTTAGGCTCTTGCCACTCCTTATTCCATAGTCCATCGAATCTTTACCCAAAACTTGAAAACTTCACAACACAAAACTTAACAGAAAACTCGTGAGCTCCGTTAGCGAAAGAAAACAAAACACCACTTTAAGGTACTGTAATGAACTCATTATTTATTTGTGTTGGTGTTAAACCTACTGTATTCCAACTTATCTATGGTTTATAAACTATTTTACTAGCCATAGAGTCATCAAAATAAGCAAATAACACATGAAAAACAGAATCTGTCAAAAACAGAACAGTCTGTAGTAATCTGGATCAAACGTATACTTATGGAACTCATAAAATTATCAAATAAATTTCTGGACCTGAGGAATTTATCTATTAATCATCTTCAAAAATAATTAACTAAATAGCATTCTCCAAATAAAAATGGCAGTACTTCTCGTGAGCGCTAAAGTTTCTGTTTTTGACAGCATGATCAACAAGACTTTCCCCAAGTCTTCCCAAAGGTTCTACTTGGCACAAACACTAATTAAAAGCATAAAACCACATCTAAATAGAGGCTAGATGAATTATTTATTACTAAACAGGAACAAAAAGCAAGGAACTAAGATAAATTTGGGTTGCCTCCCAACAAGCGCTATCGTTTAATGCCCCTAGCTAGGCATGATGATTTCAATGATGCTCACATGAAGGATAAGAATTGAAATATAAAGAGAGCATCATGAAGAATATGACTAGCACATTCAAGTCTAACATGCTTCCTATGCATAGGGATTTTGTGAGCAAACAACTTATGGGAACAAGAATCAACTTGCATAGGAAGGTAAAACAAGCATAACTTCAAAACTTTAAGCACATAGAGAGGAAACTTGATATTATTGCAATTCCTACAAGCATATATTCCTCCCTCATAATAATTTTCAGTAGCATCATGAATGAATTCAACAATATAACTAGTACCTAAAGCATTCTTTTCATGATCTACAAGCATAGAAAATTTACTACTCTCCACACAAGCAAAATTCTTCTCTTTCGGGATAGTGGGAGTATCATAAGAGACTTGAATATTATAAATTGTTTCCACATTAAAAGAGTAATATTCAGAGAAGGGGTAATCATAATAATGACAAGTTTTATAAATATAATCACTACTTTTTATAGCATATGTATCATCGCAATAATTATCATAAGTAGGAGGCATGCTATCATTATTATAAACTTGCATATCAAAACTTGGGAGACTAAAAATATCATCTTCATTAATCATAGCTTCCCCAAGCTTGGGACAAACATTAATTGCAGCAAATATATTCTCAAATATGTCATCCTCATCAAACATAGCTTCCCCAAGCTTGGGCCTTTTCATATCATAAGCATAATCACTCTCATAATTAATAGCATGGATAGCACCAACAGTATAGCAATTATTATATTCTTCCAAGCAAGTGCCAAAAAGATTTTTAAGATCATAAGAAGTATCATTATCTTCCACAATTATATTTTCATGAGGCACAATAGTAATAGGAGCAACATTATTTGGGAGAGATATCTTTTTACCTCTCTTCCTTTTTCTTTTCTTCTTCTTCACCACATCATGCGTGGGTTCAATCCTATTTTTGGAGCTCCTTATCAATGAGATTGGTCGAATAGAGGGCTCCTCTTCGTTACCTGATTCATCATAAGAAATAATAGGAGAATATTGGGAAGTCTCTTCCCTTTTGTTAGCATTCTCTTCATCTTCTATTTGTTTTCTTTTCTTTATGTAATTGGCAATATAAGGATTTTCAATGCAATTCACCGCACAATACATATAAATCTTCTCTAAATCAAAACGAAGAACTTTATCAAGGGCAAATTTTGGAATATCCTCAGTTATGCATTTCATTTCTTCATAACCCAAAAGAAGGCTAAGCTCTTTATGATGATCAAGGGTAATCAAATTATCACAATATTTGGACACGACTTGATCATGAAACAAATAGCATTGGAGCTTTAAATGACCATGTTCATTGCAAAGTTCACAAGGAGCACGAAAAATATTGAATCTTTCAGCACAATCATCTAGCTCTTCTTGCAGCAATTTGGTTTCTAAGTACTTATGCCTCTTGCAATATCTATCTTCCATATTTGGTGTGTACTTGCAAACCCAGTCTACTCCACAAAAATTGACATGATTATAGGAGGCATTTTCATCATAACTATTGCAATCATCATTAGTATTATGGATATTCAAAGAATTCGTACTAACAACATTGCAATCATGCTCATCATTCAAATATTTAGTGCCAAACATTTTATAGATTTCTTCTTCTAGCACTTGAGCACAATTATCCTTTCCATCATACTTACGAAAGATATTAAAAAGATGAAGCGTATGAGACAAACTCAATTCCATTTTTTGTAGTTTTCTTTTATAAACTAAACTAGTGATAAAACAAGAAACTAAAAGACTCGATTGCAAGAACTAAAGATATACCTTCAAGCACTCACCTCCCCGGCAACGGCGCCAGAAAAGAGCTTGATGTCTACTACGCAACCTTCTTCTTGTAGACGTTGTTGGGCCTGCAAGTGCACAGGTTTGTAGGACAGTAGCAAACTTCCCTCAAGTGGATGACCTAAGGTTTATCAATCTGTAGGAGGCGTAGGATGAAGATGGTCTCTCTCAAGCAACCCTGCAACCAAATAACAAAGAGTCTCTTGTGTCCCCAACACACCCAATACAATGGTAAATTGTATAGGTGCACTAGTTCGGCGAAGAGATGGTGATACAAGTGCAAAATAGATAGTAGATATAGGTTTTTGTAAACTGAAAATATAAAAACAGAAAGGTAGCGAGTGGTAAAAGTGAGCGTAAACAGTATTGCAATGATAGGAAACAAGGCCTGGGGTTCATACTTTCACTAGTGCAAGTTCTCTCAACAATAATAACATAGATAGATCATATAACGAGCCCTCAACATGCAACAAAGAGTCACTCTGAAGCCACTAATAGCGGAGAACAAACATGGAGATTATGGTAGGGTACGAAACCACCTCAAAGTTATTCTTTCAAATCAATCCGTTGGGCTATTCCTATAAGTGTCACAAACAACCCTGGAGTTTTTACTAGAATAACACCTTAAGATACAAATCAACCAAAACCCTAATGTCACCTAGATACTCCATTGTCACCTCAAGTATCCGTGGGCATGATTATACGATATGCATCACACAATCTCAGATTTATCCAACCAACATAAAAGTACTTCAAATAGTGCCCAAAGTTTCTACCGGAGAATCAAGAACGTGTGCCAACCCCTATGCATAGGTTCATGGGCGGAACCCGCAAGTTGGTCACCAAAACATACATCAAGTGGCACGTGATATCCCATTGTCACCATAGATAAGCACGGCAAGACATACATCAAGTGTTCATAAAAGACTCAATCCGATAAGATAACTTCAAAGGGGAAACTCAATTCATCACAAGAGAGTAGAGGGGGAGAAGAAACATAAGATCCAACTACAATAGCACAGCTCGGGATACATCAAGATCGTGCCATAGATGGAACACGAGAGAGAACATGAGAGAGAGAGATCAAACACATAGCTACTGGTACATACCCTCAGCCCCGAGGGTGAACTACTCCCTCCTCGTCATGGATAGCGCTGGGATGATGAAGATGGCCACCGGAGATGGATCCCCCCTCCGGCAGGGTACCGGAAAGGGGTTCCGATTGGTTTTTCGTGGTTCTGGAGGCTTGCGGCGGCGAACTCCCAATCTATCTTCTGTTCTGGAAGTTTTTGTGTACGACGGTATATTTGGGTGAAAGGAGTACGTCGGTGGAGCTACAGGGGCCCCACGAGGCAGGGGGCGCGCCCAGGGGGGAGGGCGCGCCCCCACCGTCATGAGCACCTCCCGTATCTTCTGACATGGGGTCCAAGTCCATTAGGTGGGTTTCCTTCCAAAAATAACTTCTCCAGTTGATTTCGTTCCGTTTTGACTCCGTCTGATATTCCTTTTCCTCGAAACACTGAAATAGGCATAAAACAACAAATCTGGGCTGGGCCTCCGGTTAATAGGTTAGTCCCAAAAATAATATAAAAGTGGAAAATAAAGCCCAATATTGCCTAAAATAGTAGATAATATAGCATGGAGCAATCAAAAATTATAGATACGTTGGAGACGTATCATCCTGCGGTAGCATCAATGATTTGATCAATGCAGGGGAGGGGGAAGGGATCCTTAGGGCAAGCCTTACTGATGTCTTTAAAATCGACGCACAACTGCCAGGATTTGTCCTTCTTTGGTGCCATCACCAGGTTTGCCAACCAGTCTGGATGTTTTATCTCTCTGATGAATCCAGCCTCAATTAGCTTGGCCAGCTCCTCCCCCATAGCTTTGCGTTTGGGCTCGGAGAAGCGCCGCAGTGTTTTCTTGACCGGTTTATATCCCTTTAATATGTTGAGGCTGTGTTCGGCCAACTCGCGTGGGATTCATGGCATATTAGAAGGGTGCCAGGCGAATATATTCCAATTCTCATGCAGGAACTCTCGTAGCACGGCGTCAACTGTTGGGTCTAGTTGTGCTTCGATGGATGCTGTCTTCTTGGGGTCCATTGGATGGTCTTGGAATTTGACTATTTCTTCTGCTGGTTTGAAGGAGGTGGATTTGAGTCATTTGTCTATGACCACATCATCCATGTCCATCGTGGAGCGCAGTGCGGTTAATTCTTCGGCCGCGAGGGCTTCAGATAATGCCTCGAGGGCCAAGGATGCAGTTTTATTTTCGGCACGGAGTGCTATGTCCGGATCACTAGCTAGAGTGATTATACCATTGGGCCCAGGCATCTTAAGCTTCATGTATCCATAATGGGGTACCGCTTGGAAGCGCGTAAATGCATCTCGCCCTAAGAGGCGTGATATCCGTTGTTGAAAGGGGCCACTTGGAAGGTTATTTCTTTGGACCGATAGTTCTCTGGTGTGCCGAATACCACGTCGAGTGTGATTTTTCCCACACACTATACCTCCCGACTAGGAATGATTCCTTGGAAGGTCGTGTTGCTTTGCTCGATGCGGCTCCTGTCTATTTCCATTTTTTGTATTGTATCCTCATAGATGAGGTTTAGTCCGCTGCCGCCGTCCATCAGGACCTTGGTGAGCCAAAAGCCGTCCACGATTGGACTGAGGACCAAGGCGGCTGGTGCTCGGACTGTCCTGTATTTTGGTCGTCGCCGTCATTAAAAGTTATAGTCGTGTCGTTCCAAGGGTTTAATGCTGCTATTTGACAGACTTTGGCGAGTCCGCGTAGTGCTTTTTCGCGCCTATTATTTGAGGCGAATGTCTCGAAGACCATCAGTACTTTGGGGTTGCTGTTCTCTGGGGGGTGTTGTTCTGGGTTATTCTTGGTGAGGATATCCTCGCCGCTCTTTGCCACTTGCCGGAGTATCCAACATGCTCTAAGGATATGTGTTGGTATGTTATCCGGTGTTCCGTGTATTTTGCATGGCCCATCAAGCCATCCTTCCAGAACGGTTCCGCGCCCCGTATTGGATTTGTATTTCTTTACTATTGAACTGGGCGTGTTGCAAGGGTGCACCCTTTTCGCCTGAATGAGAGGTTGAGCGGGGACCGATGATTCCCAACGGGCTGCTTGAGTTTTCCAGGTGCTTTCCATTGCGTTGTACTTCTGTACGATAGTTGCCAAGTCAGCGAAGTGTAGGATGCGACGGCGGTTGATGGTGTTGAGGATTCCTTCATCCCTGCAATTGTTCCAGAACACTAAGATCACTTCCTCGTCGCGGCAATCTTTAATCTTGTTTTTGACAAGAAGGAATCTGGCCCAAAAGTGGTGGACCATTTCCTGAGACTGTTGTTGTATGCTCATGAGAGCGCTTGTATTCAGGTGGGTGGGTGGATTTAAATCTGAACCCTAACCCAGTTTTGGATCCGGAGTCTGAAGGTCTTCCGAACTTAGCAGATCGGGCTCCGGGGTGTCCACTAATTTCTTAGGCCCGTCGTCCGATTCTATGTTCGGAGGGTCGGATGCATCTCCTCGCGGGTAGGTGTACGGCTCTTCGAGACCGGAGATCTGGACATAGTCCGTCCTTACTATGGGGGAAGAGTTGTCGACTCGCTCCTCGACTACCGCTATCTGGTGGGTGATCGGTGGAGATTTGATTTCTCTGTGATCGGGTTTAAGCCCAATCTGATCGTAGTCTATAGCGACCCCCAGGGCGGCGATGTGATCTAGGAGCTCGTTTAAGGACGAAAGCTCCGCCGGATCCATCTGCTTGGAGTGTTTGGAGTCGATACGAAGGGGGGTTTCGATGACCTGAGAGGTCATCGTCATCTTAATGACCGACCGGGCGGTCATGGTAAAGTCGCTCAGCCGGAGGATTTGGCCTGGAGCCAGCGTTCCTCCGGTGGTGATATTATCCTTGAGAACAAGGCGAGACATCGATCCTGTCGTCGACGTCACAGTGGAACTCTCAATGAAAGCACCAATGTCGGTGTCAAAACCGGTGGATCTCGGGTAGGGGGTCCCGAACTATGCGTCCATGGTCGATGGTAACAGGAGACAGGGGACATGATGTTTACCCAGGTTCGGGCCCTCTCTATGGAGGTAATACCCTACATCCTGCTTGATTGATATTGATGAATATGAGTGTTACAAGAGTTTATCTACCACGAGATCATAATGGCTAAACCCTAGAGGCTTAGCTTGTATGGTTATGATGATGTCCCTGCCCTCTGGACTAAGTCCTCCGGTTTATATAGACACCGAGAGGATCTAGGGTTACACAAGGTCGGTTACAAAGAAAGGAATCTACATATCTGGTCGCCAATGCTTGCCTTCCACGCCAAGGAGAGTCCCATCCGGACACGGGTGCAGTCTTTGGTCTTCATGTCTTCATAGCCCATTAGTCCGGCCCATGGCTAACAGGCCGGACGCCTGAGGACCCCTTAATCCAGGAATCCCTTGATGGTTTCTCAATATAAGTAGTAGGAACAACAGGATCATTATAAGTGATAGTCTTTTCTTCAACTTTAATAGGTGCAACTACTTCTACCTCAGTGGGAGGATTATATTTAAACCACTTCTCCTTTGGGAGATCAACATGAGTAGCAAAGGATTCATAGAAAGAAGCTACTATCTCAGAGTCAAGTCCATATTTAGTGCTAAATTCACGGAAAACATCGGTATCCATAAAAGATTTAACACAATCAAACTTAGGTGTTATACCTGGCTCCTTACCTTCGTCGAGGTCCCAATATTCAGAGTTGCGTTTAATTCTTTCCAATAAATCCCATTTGAATTCAATAGGCTTCATCATAAAAGATCCAGTACAAGAAGTATCAAGCATGGAGCGATTACTGAGAGAAAGCCGAGCATAAAATTTTTGAATAACCATTTCTTTTGAGAGCTCATGATTGGGGCATGAATATAACATTGAGTTAACCTCCCCCAAGCTTGAGTCATGCTTTCTCCTTCGCGAGGCTAAAAATTATATATATAATTACGATCACGATGAACAAGATGCATAGGATAAAACTTCTGACGAAATTCCAATTTCAATCGTTTGTAGTTCCATGATCCCATATCATCACATAGCCTATACCATGTCAATGCATATCCCTTCAAAGATAAAGGGAAGACCTTCTTCTTGATAACATCATTGGGCATACCTGCAAGCTTAAATAATACACAAACTTCATCCACATAGATTAAGTGTAAATCGGGATGCAATGTTCCATCTCCTGCAAAAGGATTAGCTAGCAGTTTCTCTATCATACCCAAAGGAATTTCAAAGTAAACATTTTCAGTAGGTTCAGTAGGTTGAGGAGCAACTCTTTGCTCTACTGGTCGGGGTGAAGATACCCCGAACAAGCCCCTCAAGGGATTATGTTCCATAGTAACAAGTGACAGTAAATTTCAGCACACTATATAAATTTTTCCTTACCAAATTCCACCTACCAAAGGCACTTCACTCCCCGGCAACAGCGCCAGAAAAGAGTCATGATGACCCACAAGTGTAGGGGATCTATCATAGCCTTTTCGATAAGTAAGAGTGTCGAACCCAACGAGGAGCAGAAGGAAATGATAAGCAATTTTCAGTAAGGTATTCTCTGCAAGCACTGAAATTATTGGTAACAAATAGTTTTGTGATAAGGTAATTCGCAACGAGTAACAAGTAATGCAAGTAAATAAGGTGCAGCAAGATGGCCCAATCCTTTTTGTAGCAAAGGACAAGCCTGGACAAACTCTTATATAAAGGAAAGCGCTCCTGAGGACACATGGGAATTATCGTCAAGCTAGTTTTCATCACGTTCATATGATTCGTGTTCGGTACTTTGATAATTTGATATGTGGGTGGACCGATGCTTGGGTACTGCCCTTACTTGGACAAGCATCCCACTTATGATTAACCCCTACTGCAAGCATCCGTAACTACAACAGAAGTATTAAGGTAAACCTAACCATAGCATGAAACATATGGATCCAAATCAGCCCCTTACGAAGCAACGCATAAACTAGGGTTTAAGCTTCTGTCACTCTAGCAACCCATCATCTACTTATTACTTCCCAACGCCTCCCTCTAGGCTCAAACAATGGTGAAGTGTCATGTAGTCGACATTCACATGACACCACTAGAGGGATGACAACATACATCTCATCAAAATATCGAACGAATACCAAATTCACATGACTACTTATAGCAAGACTTCTCCCATGTCCTCAGGAATAAATGTAACTACTCACAAAGCATATTCATGTTCATAATCAGAGGGGTATTAATATGCATAATGGATCTGAACATATGATCTTCCACCAAGTAAACCAACTAGCATCAACTACAAGGAGTAATCAACACTACTAGCAACCCACATGTACCAATCTGAGGTTTGGATACAAATATTGGATACAAGAGATGAACTAGGGTTTGAGATGAGATGGTGCTAGTGAAGATGTTGATGGAGATTGACCCCCTCCCGATGAGAGGATCATTGCTGATGACGATGGTGATGATTTCCCCCTCCCGGAGGGAAGTTTCCCCAGCAGAACAGCTCTGCCAAAGCCCTAGATTGGTTCCGCCAAGGTTTCGCCTCGTGGCGGCGGAGTTTCATCCCGTGAGCTTGCTTATGATTTTTTCCTCGATGAAAGACTCCATATAGCCAAAGATGGGCATCAGAGGGCCACCAGGGGGCCCACGAGGCAGGGGGCGCGCCCTCCACCCTCGTGGATGGTGGGTGGCCCCCTCTGGTACTTTCTCCGCTCAGTATTTTTTATATATTCTGAAAATAATTCTCGTGGAGTTTCAGGACTTTTGGAGATGTGCAGAATAGGTCTCTAATATTTGCTCCTTTTCCAGCCCAGAATTTCAGCTGCCGGCATCCCCCCTCTTCATGTAAACCTTGTAAAAGAAGAGAGAATAGGCATAAGTATTGTGACATAATGTGTAATAACAGCCCATAATGCGATAATTATCGATATAAAAACATGATGCAAAATGGACGTATCATGAATACATGAACTCCTCAAACTACGATCATCACCGGGAGTGGTCCCGATTATTGTCACTTTGGGGTTACCGGATCATAACACATAGTAGGTGACTATTGACTTGCAAATAGGATCAAGAACTCATATATATTCATGAAAACATAATAGGTTCAGATCTGAAATCATGGCACTCGGGCTCTAGTGACAAGCATTAAGCATAGCAAAGTCATAGCAACATCAATCTTAGAACATAATGGATACTAGGGATCAAACCCTAACAAAATTCACTCGATTACATGGTAAATCTCATCCAACCCATCATCGTCCAGCAAGCCTACGATGGAATTACTCACGCATGACGGTGAGCATCATGAAATTGGTGATGGAGGAAGGTTGGTGATGACGATGGCGGCGGATTCCCCTCTCCGGAGCCCCGAACGGACTCCAGATCAGCCCTCCCGAGAGAGATTAGGGCTTGGCGGCGGCTCCATATTGTAAAACGCGATGAATCCTTTTGTCTGATTTTTTCTCCACCAACGTGAATATACAGAGTTTGAGTTGACATCGGTGGAGCCTCAGGGGGCCCACGAGGCAGGGGGCGCACCCCAGGGGGGCGCCCTGCACCCTCGTGGACAGGGTGTGGGCCCCCTTATGCTGATTCTTTCACCAGTATTTTTTATAAATTCCAAAACGTGTCTCCGTAAATTTTCAGGTCATTCCGAGAAATTTTATTTCTGCACAAAAATAACACCATGGCAATTCTGCCAAAAACAGCGTCAGTCCAGGTTAGTTCCATTCAAATCATGCAAGTTAGAGTCCAAAACAAGGTCAAAAGTGTTTGGAAAAGTAGATACATTGGAGACGTATCAGAGACAACCATAAGGCTCCTGCCAGTTGCCGATAACTTTAACAAAACATGATCATCTCATACAACAATTTATATCTCATCACGTCTTGACCATATCATATCACAACATGCCCTGCAAAAACAAGTCAGACGTCCTCTACTTTGTTGTTGCAAGTTTTAAGTGGCTGCTACGGGCTTCTAGCAAGAACCGATCTTACCTACGCATCAAAACCACAACGATTTTTCGTCAAGTGTGCTGTTTTAACCTTCAACAAGGACCGGCCATAGTCAAACTTGATTCAACTAAAGTTGAAGAAACAGACACCCGCCAGCCACCTGCGTGTGAAGCACGTCGGTAGAACCAGTCTCATAAACACAGTAATGTAATGTCGGTCCGGGCCGCTTCATCCAACAATACCGCCGAATCAAAGTAAGACGTTGGTGGTAAGCAGTATGACTATTATCGCCCACAACTCATTGTGTGCTACTCATGCATATATCATCTACGTATAGACCTGGCTCGGAGGCCACTGTTGGGGAGCACGGTATTTCAAAAAAGTTATTACGATCACGCAATATCTATCTACGAGATGCATAGCAACAAGAGGGGAGAGTGTGTCTATGTACCCTCGTAGACCGAAAGTGGAAGTGTTTAGTAACGCGATTGATATAGTCGAACGTCTTCACGATCCAACCGATCCAAGTACCGAATCTACAGCACCTCCGTGTTCAGCACACATTCAGCACGATGACGTCCATCGAGCTCTTGATCTAGTTGAGGACGAGGGAGAGTTCCGTCAGCACGATGGCGTGGTGATAGTGATGATGAAATTACCAGCGAAGAGCTTCACCTAATCACTACGACGATATGACTGAGGTGTTGAACTATGGAGGGGGGCACCGCACATGGCTAAGAGATTGTCTATTGTGTGTTTGGGGTGCCCCCTGCCCTCGTATATAAAGGAGGGAGGAGGAGGCCGACGGCCAGGGAGGAGGCGCGCTAGGGGGGAGTCCTACTAGAACTCTAAACCTAGTAGGAATCGCCCACCCCCCTTTCCTAATCCAAGAGGGGGGAAGGAGGGAAGGAGAGGGAGAGGGGAAGGAAGGGGGGCCGCACCCCCTCCCCTAGTCCAATTCGGACTGTCCTTGGGGGGGCACCTTGTGGCTTTCCCTCTCCTCCTTTATGGCCCATTAAGGCCCATAACTTCCCCTGGGGGTTCCGGTAACCCCTCAGTTCCCTGATAAATATCTGAAACGTCCCGAAACCATTCTGTTGTCTGAATACCTTCGTCCAATATATCAATATTTACCTCTCGATCATTTTGAGACTCCTCGTCATGTCCGTGATTGATTCCGGGACTCAGAACAATCTTCAGTCATCAAATCACATAACTCATAATACAAATCGTCATCGAACGTTAAGCGTGCGGACCCTACGGGTTCGAGAACTATGTAGACATGACTGAGACACATCTCTGGTCAATAACCAATAGCGGAACCTGGATGCTCATATTCTCTCCTACATATTCTACGAAGATCTTTATGGGTCAAACTGCATAACAACATACATTATTCCCTTTGTCATTGGCATGTTACTTGTCTGAGATTCGATCGTCGGTATCTTCATACCTAGTTAAATCTCGTTACCGGCAAGTCTCTTTACTCGTTCTGTAATGCATCATCCCTCAACTAACTCATTAGTCACATTGCTTGCAAGGCTTATTATGATGTGCATTACCGAGAGGGCTTAGAGATACCTCTCCGATACTCGGAGTGACAAATCCTAATCTCGATCTATGCCAACCCAACAAACACCTTTAGAGACACCTATAGAGCATCTTTATAATCACCCAATTATGTTGCGACGTTTGATAGCACATAAGGTGTTCCTCTGGTAATCGGGAGTTGCATAATCTCATGGTCAAAGGAATATGTATAAGTCATGAAGAAAGCAATAGCAATAAAACTGAACGATCAACATGCTAAGCTAACGGATGGGTCTTTTCCATCACATAATTCTCCTAATATTGTGATATCGTTCATCAAATGACAACACATGTCTATGGTTAGGAAACTTTAACCATCTTTGATTAACAAGCTAGTCAAGTAGAGGCATACTAGGGACATTTTGTATTGTCTATGTATTCACACATGTACTAAGTTTCTGGTTAATAAAATTCTAGCATGAATAATAAACATTTATCATGATATAAGGAAATATAAATAACAACTTTATTATTGCCTCTAGGGCATATTTTCTTCAGTCGGGTCTCCCCTATTCTGTCAGTCAGATTGGAGCGATGACCATGGTTCAGGCGTCGCGCGAGCGGGCTCGGTGGCGGCCGTCGGTAGTCATGGGATCATGTCGCCTCCTGGTCCACCAGGACTGGCTGAGGACACAGGCATGGAGGCCCCCTACTATGGGGGCTTCAACCCAGGTCCCGTGACTGATGCCGGGCTAGGAATGAAAGGAGACCCTTTGCTTTCCACATTCCGAGGTTGGTGCATCGTGATCTGGATGGATGGTGGTGGCTTGGACATGGATGCTGGAGCGGCAGCTCCAGATGGTGGTCCGCATGGTTGGCTCTCCTGCGGGAACCATGTCGATGGTGGTGGCTCTTCATCTGGGTCATGTGGGCAACAGGTGGGCAGCGCTGGGTGGCCCGGGTGCTCTCCCTGTCGTTGGCAGTGGCATTGCCCCGTTTCTGACCTGGGGAGCTGAGCTCATTATGCCTGTCCTAAAGACCTCGTGTGGCACGAGGGAGTGACTGAGGGAGTCCTGGACTAAGGGGTCCTCGGGTGTCCGGCCTGTTGGACATGTCCCGGACTAATGGGCTAAGAAGATACAAGACCGAATACTCTCTCCCGTGTCCGGATGGGACTCTCCTTGATGTGGAAGGCAAGCCTGGCGATCAAATATGAAGATTACTTTCTCTGTAACCGACCTTATGTAACCCTAGATCCCTCATGTGTCTATATAAACCAGAGGGCTAGGTCCGTGGACACATCCTCATAATAATAGTCATTGGTGCTTTTAGGGTTTAGACATTACGATCTCGTGGTAGATCAACTCTTGTAACACTCATATTCATCAAGATCAATCAAACAGGAAGTAGGGTATTACCTCCATAGAGAGGGCCCGAACCTGGGTAAACATTGTGTCCCCTGTCCCCTATTACCATCGACCTTAGACGCACAGTTCGGGACCCCCTACCCGAGATCCATCGGTTTTGACACCGACATTGGTGCTTTCATTGAGAGTTCCACTGTGTAGTTGTCAAAAGGTTTGATGGCTCCTTCAATCATCTACAACGACATTGTCCAAGGGAAGTCTTCCTCCCTGGACAGATCTTCGTGTTTTCGGCGGCTTCGCAATGCGGGCCAACTCGCTTAGCCATCTGGAGCAAATCGAAAGCTACGCCCCTGGCCACCAGGTCAGATTTCGAAGCTTGAACTACGTCGTGGATATCCGTGGAGACTTGATCTTCGACGGATTTGAGACCACGGCAGCCACTCCCTACCACCACGATGAACATGACGCCAATCTGTCATCAGTCCATACGCAGGAGATAGCACCAGTAGCTGCTTGGGCCCTAGATCCAGGGCAGCTCGCGCCATCTGAAGACGAGAAGCTCAACCCCGTCGCGGAAGCCGAAGACTCAGCAGCGTTGGAGCCGCACACAGACTTAACTTCAAGTGACATCTATGTCACCGGAACGACGGACTTGTCTCTGACTACAGGTTCCGAACCTTGCGCGTCCGCGTATGTTGAGCTTGATCGGTCATCGATCGTCGAATTCAGCTCTGCAGACATCTTCCGACACTAGCCTTTGGGCGACATGCTAAACTTGTTAAGAGCACTATGTTTAGCGGGGGGCTCACAGCCGAATTGTATCCGGCTCGAACCGGAGGCTGATGACGGAGAATTTTGCTTCCCACCCACCGCCCACTTCATAGCCACTGTTGAAGACTTAACTGACATGCTCGATTACGGCTCCGACGACATCGACGGTATGGACGACGATGCCGGAGAAGAAGAGGCCCAGAACCCACCATTTACCGTACGCTGGACAACCACTTGCTCGTATGAAGTCCCAGAACCCGCCATTTATCAGACGCTGGACGGCCACTTGCTCGTATGATGTATACATGGTGGATGCACCAAAAGAGAATAGCAGCGATGACAAAGAAGATCCAGTTGAGGATAAACCTCCCGAGATACAGTCAAAGCACCGGCGTCAGTGGCGCCGCTCCAAGTCACGCCGCAGCAAAGACAGCAACACCGGCACAGGAGAAGATAACACTCCGGAAGGCGTGGAAGACAACGAAGACCCCATTGATGCAACTGCCAAACAGGATGAACGGGAAGATGTGCAAGTTAGCCCTGGTAAACAGGCCACACACGAATACTCGGAGGACAGTAATTATCTTCCGCTCTCCTAGGACGAGGTGAGCCTTGGCACTAAGGATTTTATCGTGCCTGAGTAACCTCTTGAGCAGGAGCGCTTCAAGCGCTAGCTAATCGCCACTGCAAGGAGCTTAAAAAAGAAGAAGCAACAGCTTCAAGCTGACCAAGATCTGCTCAACGGTAAATGGACCGATGTCCTAGCAGCCAAAGAATACGGCCTTAAACGCCCAGCCAAAAGCTACCCGAAGCGCAAATTGCTACCTCAGTTCGACGAGGAGGCGCTGGAGCACATACCCCCGTCGCACAATGCGGCTGACCGACCACCACGTTGAGGGAACTTACACTAGCGAAAGTATGAACCCTAGGCCTTATTTCCTATCATTGCAATACCGTTTACACTCACTTTTATCACTTCCTACCTTGCTGTTTTTATTATTTCAGATTACAAAAACTATTATCTACTATCCATATTGCACTTGTATCACCATCTCTTCGCCAAACTAGTGCACCTATACAATTTACCATTGTATTGGGTGTGTTGGGGACACAAGAGACTCTTCAAGAGCACAATCAATGCAAACACACAGTTGATCATGCAAATTCTTCAAGAGCGCAATCAAGGCAACCAAGGGAATCAAGGCAACAATCAGAATCACTTTGCTACACTCAACCAGTTCCTTGCTAACGGGCCAAAGACTTTCAGCAATTGTGTTGAGGCAACCGATGCTGACGATTGGCTTGTGGATCTATGCAAGCATTTTGAGTGCAGTAACGTCAAGCCTGAGGACTTTGTCAAGTTCGCTTCATTCCAACTCAAAGATCAAGCTGCAGAATGGTTCCAGCAGTGAAAGGAGTCCAGAGGTGGACGTGTTATCACTTGGTATGAATTCCGTCAAGATTTCTGAGCTCATCATATTCCCCAGAGCGTGGTTGAAAGCAAGTGTGAGGAATTCCGCAACCTGAAGCAAGGCTCTTTGTCTGTCTATGACTACAACAAGTTGTTTCAGAAGCTCGCCCGCTTTGCCAAGCAGGACGTCCCTGATGAGAAGAGCATGATATACCAATTCGGGGGTGGTCTCAGAGAAGAAATTCAGCTAGCTCTTGTTCTCTTCGAGCCCTTGAGGTACGATGAGTTCTACAACATGGCATTGAAGCAAGAGGCTGCTCAGTTGAGGTGTGATGCTTCCAAGAAGCGAGTCAGCGATGCTACTCCTTCTTCCTCTACTCAAGTGGCCAAGCAGCAGAAGTATTGGCTTCCTCCTCCTCCGTTCCGTCAGCCATATCAGCAGAAGAGCAAAGGTGGCAGTGGATCTTCTCACCCACCCAACCCTGGCTTTCAGAACAAGACTTCGTCTCAAGCTCCAAGATCGAGTGCTCCGTATCACCGTCCACTTTCAGAGGTCACGTGCAACAAGTGCCAACAGAAGGGTCACTATGCCAACAAGTGTTTCAACCAGAGGCGTCTTCCTCCTCCTCTTCCTGTCAGATCGGCAAGTACAGCTGTGGTCAAGCATAACCCCAAGCACGCTAAGGTCAACTTGCTGAATGCAGCTCAGGCAGAGGATTTGTCAGATGTCATCATGGGTAACTTTCCAGTTAACTCTATTCCCGCAAAAGTTCTTTTTGACACGGGTGCATCGCATTATTTCATGTCAAGATCATTTGTTTCCAAGCATGACTTCGTTTCACAATTGTTGGGTAAACCTATGGGAGTGGTTTCTCCGGCTAAGTCTATGAGGGCTACTTCAATAGTCCCAGATGTTTCTATCATGATGGGTGATTTCAAGTTTCTGGCTTCTCCAATGGTTCTTGGTAACTCGGATATTGATCTTATTCTCGGGATGGATTGGCTTTCTAAGCACAAGGCACATCTTGATTGTGCTGCCAGGCAGATTCAATTGACTCATTCGTCTGAGGATGTAATTGTCTTTGCTGCTCGGGATGATACCATCCGTCTGTTTTCTCTCAATGAGAAGGGTGAACTGGACGCTATCTCGCAAATTCCAGTCGTTTGCGAATATCAAGACGTCTTTCCAGAAGAGCTTCCAGGAATGCCTCCGCACCGGCCAGTTGAATTTGTTATATCTTGAGCCCGGTAAGGAACCTGTGTGCAAGCGTCCTTACAAGCTCGGACCTGAAGAGTTGAAGGATCTGAAGAAGCAAATCGATATTCAAGAGAAAATGGGTCTCATCCGGCCTAGTTCTTCTCCACGGGGTTGTGGTGTTCTTTTTGTGAAGAAGAAGGATGAAATGGACCGACTTTGTGTTGATTACCGTCCATTGAACAAGAAGACCATCAAGAACAAATACCCACTTCCCAACATCAACGAGCTGTTCAAACAACTCAAAGGTGCCCAAGTATTCTCCAAGCTTGATGTCCGTATGGGCTATCATTAGATTCGAATCCGTGAGCAAGATATTCCCAAGACGGCTTTCAGGACAAGCTATGGTTCATATGAATACACTGTCATGTCTTTTGGCCTCGTCAACGCTCCTCCAACGTTCTCTCGCATGATGAACTTCATATTCAATGCCTACACCAATGACTTCGTTTTGGTCTATCTCGACGACATTCTGGTTTTCTCGAAGAACAAGGAAGATCATGCCAAGCACTTGCGTTTGGTACTTGATAAGTTGAGGGAACATCAGTTCTACGCCAAGTTCTCCAAGTGTGAATTTTGGCTCGATGAGGTTCTTTATCTTGGTCATATCATCTCTGCCAAGGGCATTGCTGTGAATCCTGAGAAGGTGTCTGCAATTGTGAATTGGGAACCTCCTCAAAACGTGAAGCAACTCCGTAGCTTCCTCGGTATCGCAAGCTACTGCCGAAGATTCATTGAAAAAATTTCTAAGATCGCGAAGCCTCTCTCAAATCTTCTCCAGAAGCACATCAAGTACGTTTGGTCTCTGGAGTGTGACATTGCTTTCAACACTTTGAAAGAGAAATTGATCACTGCTCCAGTTCTCACTCCGCCTGATGAATCCAAGCCGTACGAGGTCTTTTGTGATGCCTCTCTCCAAGGTCTTGGCGCAGTATTGATGCAAGAGAAGAAAGTTGTTGCTTATACCTCTTGCCAGTTGAAGCCTAATGAGAAGAACTACCCCACTCATGATCTCGAGTTGGCGGCAGTTGTGCATGCTCTTTTGACTTGGAGACATCTTCTATTGGGAAGAAAAGTGGACATTTTCACTAATCACAAGAGTCTCAAGTACATCTTCACTCAGCCTAATCTAAACCTCAGGCAAACTCAATGGGTCGAAATGATTCAAGAGTATAATCCGAGTATCGAGTATACTCCAGGCAAGGCCAATGTGATTGGTGACGCATTGAGCAGGAAGGCTTACTGCAACAGTCTGATTCTCAAGCCTTATCAACCCGAGCTTTGTGAAGCTTTCCGCAAACTTAATCTGCAAGTTGTTCCTCAAGGTTTCCATGCCAACCTTCAAGTCTCTCCTACCTTGGAAGATCAGATTCGCCAAGCTCAGTTTCTTGATGCTATGGTGAAAAAGGTGAAGACTGGGATTGCCAAGAGTCAGCCCAAGTATAAGTGCTACCGCCTTGATGACAAGGACACTCTCTTCTTCGAGGATCGTATTGTTGTACCCAAAGGGGACCTCTATAAAGTGATCATGAACGAGGCTCACAATTCTATCCTCTCCATCCACCCTGGGAGCACGAAGATGTATCAGGACCTCAAGCAAGCTTATTGGTGGACTCGAATGAAGCGCGAGATTGCTTAATTCGTGAACGAATGTGATGTATGTAGAAGAGTGAAGGCAGAACACCAAAGGCCAGCAGGTCTCCTCCAACCTCTTGCCATTCCAGAATGGAAGTTTGACCACATTGAGATGGACTTCGTGACTGGGTTTCCAAAGTCCAAGCGTGGCAATGATGCTATATTCATTGTCATCGACAAACTCACCAAAGTGGCTCATTTTCTGCCTATCAAAGAGTCTATCACTGCAGCTCAATTGGCAGAACTCTATACCTCTCGTATTGTCTCTCTGCACGGTATTCCACAAGTGATCTCTTCAGACCGTGGCAGCATCTTTACCTCCAAGTTTTGGGATTCTTTTCAGAAGGCCATGGGCACCAACATCCGCTTCAGCACAGCTTTCCATCCTCAAACTAGCGGTCAAGTGGAGCGTGTCAACCAGATTCTTGAAGATATGCTCAGGGCTTGTGTGATCTCCTTCGGCATGAAGTGGGAGGATTGTCTTCCTTATGCTGAATTCTCCTACAACAACAGTTTTCAAGCAAGTTCGGGCAAGGCCCCATTTGAAATTCTGTATGGCAGGAAGTGCCGTACCCCTCTCAACTAGTCTGAAACTGGTGAACGTCAGCTTTTGGGTAATGACTTAATCATAGAGGCAGAGGAAATGTGCAAAGTCATTCGTGATAACCTCAAAGCAGCCCAATCCCGTCAGAAGAGCTACTATGATAGTAAGCACCGTGATTTGGCTCTCGAGATCGGAGATCATGTTTACCTCCGTGTCTCTCCTATGAAAGGTACTCGTAGCTTTGGTATCAAAGGGAAGCTTGCCCCTAGATACGTGGGACCTTTCAAGATTGTCAGCAAGAGAGGCGACCTCGCCTATCAACTCGAGCTTCCTTCAAACTTTGCAAATGTTCATGACGTGTTCCATGTCTCTCAGCTTCGAAAGTGCTTCAAGACTCCTGACCGCACCGTCAACTTCGAGGACATTGAGCTCCAAGAAGATCTTTCCTATCGTGAGCACCCAGGTTCTATTCTTGAAGAGACTGAACGCAAGACTCGCAACAAGTCAATCAAATTTCTCAAAGTCAAGTGGTCACACCATTCCGACCGTGAAGCTACATGGGAACGCGAGGATCACCTCTGTTCTGAGTACCCGGCGTTCTTGCAGTCCTAGATCTCGGGACGAGATCCTTTCGTAGTGGTGGAGTGTTGTAACACCCCGGATGTAACTTTCCCAATTTGTACTCCAACTCTTGCCGTTTCCGGCGTTAAGTTATTTTATTTTCTCGGATTCGGGTCTTTGTCTCCGTGTGTTGTTATCGTTGTCATGCATCTCATATCATGTCATCATGTGCATTGCATTTGCATACGTGTTCGTCTCATGCATTCGAGCATTCTCCCCGTTGTCCGTTTTGCATTCCGGTGCTTCGTTCTCCTCCGGTGGTCATTCCTACCTTTCTTTCGTGTGTTGGGATTAAACATTCCGGATTAGACCGAGACTTGCCAAGTGGCCTTGGTTTACTACCGGTAGACCGCCTGTCAAGTTTCGTATCATTTGAACTTCGTTTGATACTCCAACGGTTAACCGAGGGACCGAAAAGGCCTCATGTGTGTTGCAGCCCAACACCCCTCCAATTTGGCCCAAAACCCACCTAAGCCTTCTCCATCATCTAGATCGTTCGATCACGATCACGTGGCCGAAAACCGCACCTCATTTGGACTCTCCTAGCTCCCTCTATGCCTATTTAAACACCCCCTCCGAAAATCCGGATCCCCCCTCGTCCAAAACCCTAAATATCGCCTCCGCGCCGGCCGGACACGTCCGTCCGGGCCGGACAAAGTCGCCGCAGCCAGCCACCGACCGCCACGTGGCAGCGTGCCCACATCGCCGCGCCGCCACCCGCGCGGGCCCGTCAGGCCCAAGGCCGGCCCCCGAGGGCCCGAGCCGCCGCGCCCCGCCCGCCGCTTCCTTCTCTGACACCGGCGCCCGAGCCACCTCTGCCGCCGCCGCGGGCTTCGACGCCGGCCGCCGCGAGCCGTGCTCCGCCGCCTCCGCCGCCCGCCGCCCGGCCCGACCGCGCCACCATCGCCGGCGAGCGCCGCGGCCACTCCGGCCATCCACCGCCGCCCGGCCGTCTCCCCCTCCTCCGGCTTCATCCCCGCCGCCGGCTACAGTGCGTGCGCCGCCGCCTCGTTTTGCGTGCCACTGAAACCCTAGATCCGGAGGTTGATTTTTTCTACTAAGTCCTCGGAATTTTCAGATCCATATGCCCATGTTCATAGCTTCGTAACTTTGCATCCGTAGCTCCGATTCATACATATAGCATATCAAAATGTTCATCTCGGAGAGTACATCGTTTCATTCCATTGCATCATTTTCATTTGAGTTCATCTTGATGCCCGAAATGCTGTTAGAAGAGGGCTACTTGAGATATTTGTCAGATCTGCTACTCTATTTAGCTTTTTGTCATTTTTGCCATGATTAATATGTGCCTGATATGCCCATGAGTTCTACATATGTTTTGTTAAGGGTTTTGTCATCTTTCCAGAGGTGCAACCCATGTATTTTTGTGATGTGTGTGGTGACTAGCACAAGCTTGCAAAGTGGTGCACTTGGTAATTCTGATTTCAGGGACTTAGCAATTCCACTAAGTCCTTGATCTGTTTATCTCATTTTGTCATATGTTCATGTTGTTTCCTAGAGATCCGTGCCTCTTTTGAGGATGACCAGTAAGGATGTTTTGTTAATCTTGTAGTGCTCTATCCATCCATGTCTTTGTTTGCAATTATGGAGAACCTTAGCTTGAGTCAATCGAGCTCTACTTTTGCTACTTTGTGAATCTGGGCAGATTCTCAACTTGTTTGCAATTTTGCCGATGATGTTGTAGTTGATCCGTGCATGCTATGTTATTATTCTTGCCATTTCTAGCTTGAATTTTGTGTATTCTTGATAGATGTATGCTTAGCTTGTCAGGACTTGCTCCGTAGTGAGTGCATCGAGCTTGTAAACATGCCTACTTGAGTTATGTTTCAGCATGTGTCAGTTTTCACCAAGTCTGAAAACTGATTATGTTTTTGCTATGTTCACATGCTTGCAATTGTATTTTATGATCTCTTTTGGCTCAAGGTCACTAAGGGACTTTTGTTAAGCTCTTTGAGTAGCTCCATGTCATGCTTTACTTTTCCATGTTCAGGTCCTGTAGCATGTAGTTTTGTTGCTCCGAAGAGTGCTATCTGATCTGAAATTCCAGACAAGTGTTAATTTCACTAAGTCTGAAATCTGTTTGCCATATGCATTTTTGCCATGTTTGTTTGAACCTGTTAATGGATGAATTGGCCGTAGCTCAGTGCTAGACTTTTGTTAAGCATCTTGTATGCATCCCTGCCATGTATTTTGTTGTCATGTTTGGGTGCTGTAGCATGTTCATCTCATTGCATTTAGATGCCTACTTGCTGTAAATCGCAGACCGGTGTCATATTTGAATCGCTTGTCATTTCCAAACCGTAGCTCCGATTTCGGCGTTCTTTATATCGTTTTCAAGCGATTTCATCTCAGATTTCCAGTGGCACCCTTGGATTTCCAAGTTGAGGCCAGGTTCTTGAATTTCCTTGTCACATCTTGCATATGCATCCCGCATCGCATCCCGCATAGCATATCGTCTTTGCATCATCTTGTATGATCCTTGCACGTGGTTGATTGTGTCCTTGTTGCTTGTTTGTATTGTTTGGGTAGATCTAGGAGACGAGTTCGCTAATGACGAGCCCATTGAGTTTGCTTTCGAGGATCCAGTCAACTCTGACAACTATGCAGGCAAGATGATCATACCCTCGAAATCACTACTATCTTTGCTATGCTAGTTTGCTCGCTCTTTTGCTATGCCAATGCTACGATGACTACCACTTTCTTTCAAGCCTCCCAAATTGCCATGTCAAACCTCTAACCCACCTTGTCCTAGCAAACCGTTGATTGGCTATGTTACTGCTTTGCTCAGCCCCTCTTATAGCGTTGCTAGTTGCAGGTGAAGATTGGAGGCCGTTCCTTGTTGGAACATTTATTTACTTGTTGGGATATCATTATATTATCTTGTTATCTTAATGCATCTATATACTTGGTGAATGGTGGAAGGCTCGGCCTCTCGCCTAGTGTTTTGTTCCACTCTTGCCGCCCTAGTTTCCGTCATATCGGTATTATGTTCCTGGATTTTGCGTTCCTTACGCGGTTGGGTTATAATGGGAACCCCTTGACAGTCCGTTTTGAATAAAACTCCTCCAGCAATGCCCAACCTTGGTTTTACCATTTGCCACCTAGCCTTTTCCCTTGGGTTTCGCGGACTCAAGGGTCATCTTATTTTAAACCCCCCTGGGCCAGCGCTCCTCTGAGTGTTGGTCCAACCTAGAGCACCGTGCGGGGCCGTCCCTTGGCAACTTGGGTTACGTTGGCTCCCGTACGCTTAGCTTATCCGGTGTGCCCTGAGAATGAGATATGTGCAGCTCCTATCGGGATTTGTCGGCACGGCGGGTGGTGTTGCTGGACTTGTTTTACCATTGTCGGAGTTGTCTTGAAGAACCGAGATACCGAGTCTGATCGGAACGTCTTGGGAGGAGGTCTATTCCTTCGTTGACCGTGAGAGCTTGTCATGGGCTAAGTTGGGACTCCCCTGCAGGGATTTGAACTTTTGAAAGCCGTGCCCGCGGTTATGGGCAGATGGGAATTTGTTAATGTCCGGTTGTAGATAACTTTAACCTTAACTTAATTAAAATGAATCAACTGAGTGTGTTACCGTGATGGCCTCTTCTCGGCGGAGTCCGGGAAGTGGACACGGTGTTGGAGTAATGCTTGCGCAGGTTGTTCTCTAGTTTCTCGCTCGCGCTTTGCCTCCTCTTCTCGCTCTATTTTGCGAATAAGTTAGCCACCATATTTTTGCTAGTCGATTGCTGCAGCTCCACATATATTTACCTTGCCTTACCTATAAGCTTAAATAGTCTTGATCGCGAGGGTGCGAGATTGCTGAGTCCCTGTGGCTGACAGATTACTATAACACCAGATGCAGGGCCTGATGATTCCGCTCCAGGAGACGCGCTTGAGCTCAAGTGGGAGTTCGACGAAGACTCTTAACGTTACTATGTTTCCTTTCCTGATGATCAGTAGTGGTGCCCAGTTGGGGGTGAACGGGACCGTTGTCGCATGTTGGGTTATCTTTTATTTTGGCGCCGTAGTCGGGCCATGAGTGTTTGGATGATGTAATGTTATTTATGTACTTGATTGACGTGGCAAGTGTAAGCCAACTATGTTATCTCCCCTTTTATTATCATATTTCATGGGATGTTGTGAAGATTGCCTAACTTGCGACATATGCCTTCAATGCGATTATGTCTCTAAGTCATGCCTCGACACGTGGGAGCTATAGTCGCATCGAGGGTGTTACACAGAGGAACATGTATAAGTCATGAAGAAAGCTGTAGCAACAAACTAAACGATCATCATGCTAAGCTAACGGGATGGGTCAAGTCAATCACATCACTCTCTAATGATGTGATCCCGTTAATCAAATGACAACTCATATCTATGGCTAGGAAACTTAAACCATCTTTGATTCAATGAGCTAGTCAAGTAGAGGCATACTAGTGACACTCTTGTTTTTCTATGTATTCACACATGTATTAAGTTTTCGGTTAATATAATTCTAGCATGAATAATAAACATTTACCATGATATAAGGAAATAAGTAATAACTTTATTATTGCCTCTAGGGCATATTTCCTTCAGTAAGAGGAACATTTTCTTCACATACTTGCTCTGCATAATAAAGGCCTTACCGCCATGATTTTTCTGGCCTCCTGGATTTCCTGGAGGGCGCTCTGAGCTTCAACCCAGGCATCGTGTGTGCTTTGGCAGGCCTTGGCAAGTTCGGACTCTTGATCCTCAATATTGCGCTCATGGGACTCGCATTTCTTCACGGCGTCATGGAGCTCCTGCTGGACCTCACCAACCCTGGCCTTGTGTTTCTCGTGATCGGCTTGTTCCTTTGCCTCTCTCTCCTGGGCTTCGGTCAGCGCCTTCTTGAGGGTCTCCACCTCGGTCGTTGCTCCTACAAAATATTATGGCACTATGGTTAACACAAATCATTCATCCTTTCTGAATCTACACAAGGTCATTGCATACCTTGATGGTCTTCCAGCTGTTTTTTCACGCGGCCGAGCTCTTCCTCAGTCCGCTCCAGACTCTGCTTCAGTCCGGAGACCTCAGCAGCATGAGAGGTCGTAGCCAGCAAAGACGCCTGCTTGTTCACATAGACACGTATGGTTAGTCTCCTGCGAAAATTAAGTTGATACTATGTCCGGCTTTTCTTTTCGAACACCGGACAGTGTCTCAGGGGCTACTGTCTATACTATGACATTCCTTTCGCATAAATTGCGTTTTCATACCTCAAAGCCTGTTAGAAGGCTTGTGCAGGCTTCGGTTAGTCCGCTCTTTGCGGACTGAATCCTCTCAACCACCGTACCCATGAGGGTACGGTGTTCCTCAACAATGGAAGTGTTTCGCAACGCTTCCAGTAGAGTATCCAGTGCCTCTGGATGGACAGAGGTCACCGGTGGAATCGATGCACCTCCTTCTTTCGAAGGAGGATGCTTGCCGGATTCCGGAGCCGTATAGGTCTCCAGAATTGTATTCGGCTAGGGGCCGGATTGGATATGGCCCCCATCGCCAGTCTCCATGGGGATTTGCTCCCCCAGGGTTCACCCTTTGGCGCCACCCTGACGGCCTCCCGCATCTCTCCCTGGCCTGCGGAGGTCTTTTCGGACAGCACCTCGGTGTCGTCCATGGCCTTGGGAGAAGAGGCCGCCGGAAGGGACCCACTGTCCATCACCTTCGGATGTAGCGAATTCCCCGAAGATGAGGATCGCTGGAGGTCGGAACGAGTCGGACTGCAGCGCATGACTCAACATGTTAAAACCATGAAGTAAAGGAGCTAGATATGTGTGTGTGTCTTTGAGTACTTACGATTCAGCCAGGGGCTTATCCCAGGGGCGCCACTCGGAGCTGCTATCGATGTCCCACGCGGAGTTGTCCGCGAGGGAAACCTTCCCCTTATTGGATGCCTCTTCCTCTAGATGCATGGAGGCCGCCCTTTTCTTCCTTCCCCCCTTTGGGGGAGAGTTGCTTTCCTCCTCCTCATCGTCGTCCTCGGTGTGGGAGGAGTGGGTCTCGGCGTCTTCGGACGTCACGTCCGAAGTGCCCTTATGGCAAAGACCACTCCTGGTCTCCTTGGCCTTCTTCTTGGCCTTCTTCTCCGACGCTTGGTAGGGCACCGGGACCAGCATCTTCATCAGAAGAGGGGTTGCTGGGTCTTCGGGCAGCAGAGCCAGACACTGGATTCGCTCCGCCTTCTTTGTCCAGCCCTGAAAAAATAAATGGGGAAGCTTAGGCGTCTCCCTTGAGTATGCAAGTAAAGGATACACCTAAATATGAAAGACTCACCGAACTGGCGGGATGGGCCAGGTCGTGCCCGCGATCCTTGGTCGTTGCCGGCCATGTCTTGTTTTGCTTAAAGAGCACCATCCATATGTCTTCGTGTGGAGTGCCGAAGAACTGTTGCAAGGTCTAGTGCTTGGCCGGATCGAACTCCCACAAATGGCAAGTCCGGCTTTGGCATAGAAGGATCCGGCGAGCAAGCATCACCTGGATAACATTGACAAGCTTGATTTTCTTGTCCACCATGCTCCCGATGTGCGTCTGAAGCATTGTCAGCTCGTCCCACGAAGACCAGTCCAGGCCCTTCTCTAGCCAGGAGGTGAGCCGCATCGGGGCGCTTGATACGGCTCCAACGTATCTATAAGTTTTGATTGCTCCATGCTATATTATCTACTATTTTAGGCAATATTGGGCCTTATTATCCACTTTTACATTATTTTTGGGACTAACCTATTAACCGGAGGCCCAGCCCAGATTTGTTGTTTTATGCCTATTTCAGTGTTTCGAAGAAAAGGAATATCAGACGGAGTCGAAACGGAACGAAATCAACTGGAGAAGTTATTTTTGGAAGGAAACACATCTGATGGACTTGGACCCCACGTCAGAAGATACGGGAGCTGCCCACGAGGGTGGGGGGCATGCCCACCCCCCTAGGGCGCGCCCCCGTGCCTCGTGGGGCCCCCGTGGCTCCCCTGATGTGCTTCTTCTGCCTATATAACTCCATATACCCTAAAACTTCTAGAGCACAATAGATCAGGAGTTCCGCCGCCAGAAGCTTCCGTAGCCACCGAAAACCAATCTAGACCCGTTCCGGCACCCTGCCGGAGGGGGCAATCTCTCTCCGGTGGCCATCTTCATCATCCCGGTGCTCTCCATGACAAGGAGGGAGTAGTTCTCCCTCGGGGCTGAGGGTATGTACCAGTAGCTATGTGTTTGATCTCTCTCTCTCTCTCGTGTTCTTGAGATGATACGATCTTGATGTATCGCGAGCTTTGCTATTATATTTGGATCCTATGATGTTTCTTCCTCCCTCTACTCTCTTGTAATGAATTGAGTTTCCCCTTTGAAGTTATCTTATCGGATTGAGTCTTTAAAGATTTGAGAACACTTGATGTATGTCTTGCCGTGGATATCTGTGGTGACAATGGGATATCACCTGATTCACTTGATGTATGTTTTGCTGATCAACTTGCGGGTTCCGCCCATGAACCTATGCATAGGGGTTGGCACACGTTTTCGTCGTGATTCTTCGGTAGAACTTTGGGGCACTCTTTGAGGTCCTTTGTGTTGGTTGAATAGATGAATCTGAGATTGTGTGATGCATATCGTATAATCATACCCACGGATACTTGAGGTGACATTGGAGTATCTAGGTGACATTAGGGTTTTGGTTGATTTGTGTCTTAAGGTGTTATTCTAGTACGAACTCTAGGGCTGTTTGTGACACTTATAGGAATAGCCCAACGGATTGATTGGAAAGAATAACTTTGAGGTGGTTTCGTACCCTACCATAATCTCTTCGTATAATTCATGATGCTACTGAAAATTATTATGAGGGAGGAACATATGCTTGTAGGAATTGCAATAATATCAAGTTTCCTCTCTATGTGCTTAAAATTTTGAAGTTATGCTTGTTTTGCTCTCCTATGCTAGTTGATTATTGTTCCCATAAGTTATTTGCTCACAAAATCCCTATGCATAGGAAGTATTTTAGACTTAAATGTGCTAGTCATATTCTTTATGATGCTCTCTTTATATTACAATTCTTATCTTTTATGTGAGCATCGTTGAAATCATCATGCCTAGCTAGGGGCGTTAAACGATAGCGCTTGTTGGGAGGCAACCCAATATTATTTTTGTTCCTTGCTTTTTGCTCCTGTTTAGTAATAAATAATTCATCTAGCCTCTGTTTATATGTGGTTTTATGCTTTTAATTACTGTTTGTGCCAAGTAGAACCTTTGGGAAGACTTGGGGAAAGTCTTGTTGATCATGCTGTCAAAAACAGAAACTTTAGCGCTCACGAGAAGTACTGCCATTTTTATTTGGAGAATGCTATTTAGTTAATTATTGTTGAAGATTATTAATAGATAAATTCCTCAGGTCCAGCAATTTATTTGAGAATTTTATGAGTTCCAGAAGTATACGTTTGATCCAGATTACTACAGACTGTTCTGTTTTTGACAGATTCTGTTTTTCATGTGTTATTTACTTATTTTGATGAATCTATGGCTAGTAAAAGAGTTTATAAACCATAGAGAAGTTGGAATACAGTAGTTTTAACACCAATATAAATAAAGAATGAGTTCATTACAGTATCTTGAAGTAGTGTTTTGTTTTCTTTCGCTAACGGAGTTTACGAGTTTTCTGTTAAGTTTTGTGTTGTGAAGTTTTCAAGTTTTGGGTAAAGATTCGATGGACTATAGAATAAGGAGTGGCAAGAGCCTAAGCTTGGGTATGCCCAAGGCACCCCAAGGTAATATTCAAGGACAACCAAGAGCCTAAGCTTGGGGATGCCCCTGAAGGCATCCCCTCTTTCGTCTACTTCTATCGGTAACTTTACTTGGAGCTATATTTTTATTCACCACATGATATGTGTTTTGCTTGGAGCATCAATTTATTTTGTTAGGATTTGATTTATTTTATTTAGAACAATGTTTTGCATCTTTTATTCAAATAAAAGTGGCATTGATAGTCTTTACTATGCCTATGTTGCAAGTCTTCATGTTGCTGTTTGAAAACAGAAAGTTTACCGCTGTTGCAATAATTCCCTAGAAAAGTCAGGATGTGATAAAATGTTGAAACCTTTTGCATATTAAGATCTGATAAATTTAATACACCGGGAATTTTCTTTCATAATTTTTGGAGCTAGGGAAGTATGGATGTTGCAGCATTCTTTACAGACTATCCTGTTTAGGCAGATTGCTGTTATGTTTGCATTGTTTGCATTGTTTGCATATGTTTGCTTCTTTAATGATTCTATTTGAGGATAGGACTATTAAATATGCAGAGGCATTTAGTATGCAATGTTGAATAATAATTTTTAGTGATTTACCACAGTAGAGTATGATAAGGTTTTGGCAACGGTTTATACTAACTTATCTCACGAGTCCTTGTTGAGTTTTGTGTGGATGAAGCTTTTGAGATTTAGGGAGACTGTGATATGAGAGGAATTAAGGAGATACAAAAGCTCAAGCTTGGGGATTCCCAAGGCACCCCAAGATAATATTTCAAGAAGTCTCAAGCGTCTAAGCTTGGGGATGCCCCGGTTGGCATCCCACCTTTCTTCTTCAACAACTATCGGTTAGTATCGGTTGATCCTAAGTTTTTGCTTCTTCACATGATGTTTGTAATTCTTAGAATGTCATTTTATTTTTATTTTATTTATGTTTGAATAGAATACCAAGATCTGAAATTATTAAATGTTAGACAGTCTTCACATAGTTGCTTAATTATTCGACTACTCATTGATCTTCACTTATATCTTTCGGAGTAGTTTGTCATTTGCTCTAGTGCTTCACTTGTATCTTTTAGAGCATGGTGGTAGTTTTATTTTGAAGAAATAGATGAACTCTCATGCTTCACTTAGATTATTTTGAGAGTCTTAAATAGCATGGTAATTTGCTTAAAATCCTAATATGCTAGGTATTCAAGAATAATAAAATTCTCTTATGAGTGTGTTGAATACTATGAGAAGTTGATACTTGATAATTGTTTTGAGATATGGAGATGGTGATATTAGAGTCATGCTAGTTGAGTAGTTGTGAATTTGAGAAATACTTGTGTTGAAGCCTGTGATTCCCGTAGCATGCACGTATGGTGAACCGTTATGTGATGAAGTTGGAGCATGATTTATTTACTGATTGTCTTCCTTATGAGTGGCGGTCGGGGACGAGCGATGGTCTTTTCCTACCAATCTATCCCCCTAGGAGCATGCGCGTAATACTTTGTTTCGATAACTCATAGATTTTTGCAATAAGTTTGTGAGTTCTTTACGACTAATGTTGAGTCCATGGATTATACGCACTCTCACCCTTCCACCATTGCTAGCCTCTCTAGTACCGCGCACCTTTCGCCGGTACCATAAACCCACCATATACCTTCCTCAAAACAGCCACCATACCTACCTATTATGGCATTTCCATAGCCATTCCGAGATATATTGCCATGCAACTTTCCACCGTTCCGTTATTATGACACACTCCATCATTGTCATATTGCTTGCATGATCATGTAGTTGACATCGTATTTGTGGCAAAGCCACCATTCATAATTCTTCCATACATGTCACTCATGCATCATTGCACATCCCGGTACACCGCCGGAGGCATTCATATAGAGTCATATCTTGTTCTAAGTATCGAGTTGTAATTCTTGAGTTGTAAGTAAATAAAAGTGTGATGATCATCATTATTAGAGCATTGTCCCAGTGAGGAAAGAATGATGGAGACTATGATTCCCCCACAAGTCGGGATGAGACTCCGGACGAAAAAAAAGAAAAAGAGAAATGCCATAAAAAAAGAGAAGGCCCAAAAAAAGAGAAAGGCCATAAAAAAGAGAAGGCCCAAAAAATGAGAGAAAAAGAGAGAAGGGACAATGTTACTATCCTTTTACCACACTTGTGCTTCAAAGTAGCACCATGATCTTCATGATAGAGAGTCTCCTATGTTGTCACTTTCATATACTAGTGGGAATCTTTCATTATAGAACTTGGCTTGTATATTCCAATGATGGGATTCCTCAAAATGTCCTAGGTCTTCGTGAGCAAGCGAGTTGGATGCACACCCACTAGTTTCTTTTTTTGAGCTTTCATATACTTATAGCTCTAGTGCATCCGTTGCATGGCAATCCCTACTCACTCACATTGATATCTATTGATGGGCATCTCCATAGCCCGTTGATACGCCTAGTCGATGTGAGACTATCTTCTCCCTTTTTGTCTTCTCCACAACCACCATTCTATTCCACCTATAGTGCTATGTCCATGGCTCATGCTCATGTATTGCGTGAAGATTGAAAAAGTTTGAGAACGTCAAACGTATGAAACAATTGCTTGGCTTGTCATCGGGGCTGTGCATGATTTAAATACTTTGTGTGGTGAAGATAGAGCATAGCCAGACTATATGATTTTGTAGGGATAACTTTCTTTGGCCATGATATTTTGATAAGACATAATTGATTTATTAGTATGCTTGAAGTATAACTATTTTTTATGTCAATGTGAACTTTTGTCTTGAATCTTATGGATCTGAATATTCATATCACAAGTAAGAAGAATTACATTGAAATTATGCCAACTAGCATTCCACATCAAAAATTATCTTTTTTTATCATTTACCTACTCGAGGACGAGCAGGAATTAAGCTTGGGGATGCTTGATACGTCTCCAACGTATCTATACTTTTTGATTGCTCCATGCTATATTATCTACTATTTTAGGAAATATTGAGCTTTATTATCCACTTTTATATTATTTTTGGGACTAACCTATTAATCGGAGGCCCAACCCAGATTTGCTGTTTTATGCCTATTTCGGTGTTTCGAAGAAAAGGAATATCAGACGGAGTCGAAACGGAACGAAATCAACTGGAGAAGTTATTTTTGGAAGGAAACACACCTGATGGACTTGGACCCCACGTCAGAAGATACAGGAGCTGCCCACGAGGGTGGGGGGCGCGCCCACCCCCCTAGGGCGCGCCCCCTGCCTCGTGGGGCCCCCATGGCTCCCCTGACGTGCTTCTTCTGCCTATATAACTCCATATACTCCATAGATCGGGAGTTCCGCCACCAGAAGCTTCCGTAGCCACCGAAAACCAATCTAGACCCGTTCCGGCACCCTGCCGGAGGGGGCAATCTCTCTCCGGTGGCTATCTTCATCATCCCGGTGCTCTCCATGACAAGGAGGGAGTAGTTATCCCTCGGGGGCTGAGGGTATGTACCAGTAGCTATGTGTTTGATATCTCTCTCTCGTGTTCTTGAGATGATACGATCTTGATGTATCGCGAGCTTTGCTATTATATTTGGATCCTATGATGTTTCTTCCTCCCTCTACTCTCTTGTAATGAATTGAGTTTCCCCTTTGAAGTTATCCTATCGGATTGAGTCTTTAAAGATTTGAGAACACTTGATGTATGTCTTGCCGTGGATATCTGTGGTGACAATGGGATATCACGTGATTCACTTGATGTATGTTTTGCTGATCAACTTGCGGGTTCCGCCCATGAACCTATGCATAGGGGTTGGCACACGTTTTCGTCGTGATTCTTCGGTAGAACTTTGGGGCACTCTTTGAGGTCCTTTGTGTTGGTTGAATAGATGAATCTGAGATTGTGTGATGCATATCGTATAATCATACCCACGGATACTTGAGGTGACATTGGAGTATCTAGGTGACATTAGGGTTTTGGTTGATTTGTGTCTTAAGGTATAATTCTAGTACGAACTCTAGGGCTGTTTGTGACACTTATAGGAATAGCCCAACGGATTGATTGGAAAGAATAACTTTGAGGTGGTTTCGTACCCTACCATAATCTCTTCGTTCGTTCTCCGCTATTAGTGACTTTGGAGTGACTCTTTGTTGCATGTTGAGGGATAGTTATGTGATCCAATTATGATATTATTGTTGAGGGAACTTACACTAGCGAAAGTATGAACCCTAGGCCTTATTTCCTATCATTGCAATACCGTTTACACTCACTTTTATCACTTGCTACCTTGCTGTTTTTATTATTTCAGATTACAAAAACTATTATCTACTATCCATATTGCACTTGTATCACCATCTCTTCGCCGAACTAGTGCACCTATACAATTTACCATTGTATTGGGTGTGTTGGGGACACAAGAGACTCTTTGTTATTTGGTTGCAGGGTTGCTTGAGAGAGACCATCTTCATCCTACGCCTCCTACGGATTGATAAACCTTAGGTCATCCACTTGAGGGAAATTTGCTACTGTCCTACAAACCTCTGCACTTGGAGGCCCAACAACGTCTACAAGAAGAAGGTTGTGTAGTAGACATCAGTGCCGGACTGGAATTTGGCAGCCATGGCCCAGGTGGCGTCGCGAGGTTCTGTGACATAGAACTATTGTTGTTGCCACCCTTTGATGGTCTCCATGAAGGTACCTTTGGGACATGAGATGTTGGGCATCTTTCTCACCATGGCGCCTCCGCATTCTGCGTGTTGACCACCCACCACCTTCGGCTTCACATTGAAGATCTTTAACCACAATCCGAAGTGTGGTGGGATGCGGAGGAAGGCCTCACACACGACAATGAATGTTGATATGTTGGGGGCCAGATCATGGAAATCCAGCCCGTAGTAGAACATGATTCCATGGACGAATGGGTGGAGAGGGAATCCCAATCCGCAGACGAAGTGGGGGATGAATACCACCCTCTCATGGGGCTCCGGGGTGGGGATGATTTGCCCCTTTGCTGGAAGCCGGTGGGCGATTTCCTTGGCTAAGTACCTGGCCTCCCGGAGCTTGGTAATGTCCTTCTACCTGACGGAGGAAACCATCCACTTGCCCTGCGCTCCAGATCCGGACATGGCTGGAGTGCCTTTTTTTGAGGTGGAAAGGATGGAAGCTTGAGCACTGGAGCTCGAGAATGGATGGGCAGAGAGGAAGAGGGCGTGGGTGAAAAGGTGAGATCCTTATCCCTTTATAAAGGCTGCGAATATCAAGCGCCTCCCCACTCGCCTTAAAACTCACCTATTCCACAAGGGTCGTGCAGATAGCGCGGTTGGATTACCCATGCCCGTATTGATGAGAATCCCGCAATAAGGGGACACGATCTCTGCTTCGACAAGACGTGCCAATAAAACCGCATCTTGAAACATGGAGCGGGAGGCTAAAAACGGTTCGAAATAATGACCAGGCAGTGACATGATGTCACGATACAAAAGTTGTCAGTGGATTGGACTTGTAAAATATTATGTTCTCTGCGGTTGTGTGTGGTATTTGATCTGTAGAGCCGGACACGTTGTCTGTGTCCGAAAGCTGCTTTGGAGTGTTCGAAGGAGGAACCCGCCTTGCAATGCCGAAGATAGTCTGCCGCCGGACATATAGTCATTGAAGCCTGGTTCAGGGGCTACTGAGGGAGTCCTAGATTAAGGGGTCCTCAGACGACCGGACTATGTAACATGGAACGAACTAATGGGCTACGAAGTTACAAGACAGAAGATTTCTTCCCATGTCTGGATGGGACTCTCCTTTGCGTGGATGGCAAGCTTGGCATTCGGATATGTAGATTCCTTCCTTTGTAAACCGACTCTGTACAACCCTAGGCCCCTCCGGTGTATATATAAACCGGAGGGTTTAGTCCGTAGAGGCAATCATAATCACAATCATACAAGCTAGACTTCTAGGGTTTAGCCACAACGATCTCGTGATAGATCAACTCTTGTAATCCTCATACTCATCAATATCAATCAAGCAGGACGTAGGGTATTGCCTCCATCAAGAGGGCCAGAACCTGGGTAAAACATCGTGTCCCCTGCCTCCTGTTACCGTCGACCTTAGACGCATAGTTTGGGACCCCCTACCCGAGATCCGCCGGTTTTGACACCGACGGGCGCCACCTTGTGGCTTTCCCTCTCCTTCTCCCTTATGGCCCATTAAGTCCCATAACTTCCCCGGGGGGTTCCGATAACCCCTCGGTTCCCCGATAAATATCCAAAACGCCCCGAAACCATTCCAGTGTTTGAATACCTTCGTCCAATATATCAATCTTTACCTCTCGACCATTTCTAGACTCCTCGTCATGTCCGTGATCTCATCCAGGACTCCGAACAATCTTCGGTCATCAAATATCATAACTAATAATACAAATCATCATCGAACGTTAAGCGTGCGGACCCTATGGGTTCGAGAACTATGTAGACATTACTGAGACACATCTCCGGTCAATAACCAATAGCGTAACCTGGATGCTCATATTGGCCCCTACATATTCTACGAAGATCTTTATTGGTCAAACCACATAACAACATACGTTATTCCCTTTGTCATCGGTATGTTACTTGCTCGAGATTCGATCGTCGGTATCTGATACGTCTCCATCGTATCTATAATTTTTGATTGTTCCATGCCAATATTATACAACTTTCATATACTTTTGGCAACTTTTTATACTATTTTTGGGACTAACATATTGATCCAGTGCCCAGTGCCAGTTCCTGTTTGTTGCATGTTTTTTGTTCGCAGAAAATCCATATCAAACGGAGTCCAAACGGGATAAAAACTTACAGAGATTTTTTGGAATATATGTGATTTTTGGGAAGAAGAATCAACGCGAGACAATGCCCGAGGGGGCCACGAGGCACGTGGCGCGCCCCTGACCCTTGTGGCCACCCCGTAAGGCGGTTGGTGCCCTTCTTTCTCCACAAGAAATCAAATATCCGGATACAAATCGTGTTAAAATTTCAGCCCAATTAGAGTTACGGATCTCCGGGAATATAAGAAATGGTGAAAGGCCAGAATTTGGAATGCAGAAATAGAGAGAGATAGAGAGACATATCCAATCTCGGAGGGGCTCTCGCCCCTCCGCCGCCATGGAAGCCATGGACCAGGGGGTAAACCCTTCTCCCATCTAGGGAGAAGGTCAAGGAAGAAGAAGAAGGGGGCTCTCTCGCCCGGTGGCGCCGGACCGCCGGGGTCATCATCGTGTGACAGCGATCTACACCAACACCTCCGTCATCTTCACCAACATCTTCATAACCTTCCCCCATCTATCTACAGCGGTCCACACTCCCCGCAAGCCGCTGTACCCTCTACTTGAACATGGTGCTTTGCTTCATATTATTATCCAATGATGTGTTGCCATCCTATGATGTCTGAGTAGATTTTTGTTGTCCTATCGGTAATTGGTGAACTGATATGATTGGTTTAATTTGCTTGTGGTTATGTTGCTGTCCTTTGGTGCCCATCATATGAGCACGTGCGTGGAGCACACCATAAGGTTAGTTTTATGTTGATAGGGCTATGTATTGGAGGGCAAGAGTGACAGAAGCTTCAACTTAGCATAGAAATTGATGCATACGGGATTGAAGGGGACCAATATATCTTAATGCTATGGTTGGGCTTTACCTTAATGAACATTAGTAGTTGCGGATGCTTTAATATACTAATGGATCTTACTGAGCTTTCTGTTGTGTTTTGTGTGGATGAAGTGATCAAAGATCGAGGAGGTCTCGATATGAGGAGAAGGAGGAGAGGCAAGAGCTCAAGCTTGGGGATGCCCAATAGACCCCAAGTAAATATTTAAGGAGAGTCAAGCGTCTAAGCTTGGGGATGCCCCGGAAGGCATCCCATCTTTCTTCAACAAGTATCGGTATGTTTTTGGATTATTCATGCACTATGTGCAAATCTTGGAGCGTCTTTTGCATTCAATTTTCACTTTTCTTTGATGCACCATGCTGGTATGAGATAGTCCATGGTTGATTTATAGAATGCTCATTGCACTTCACTTATATCTTTTGAGTATGGCTTTATCGAATGCTTCATGTGCATCACATATATCATTTGAAGTTTGGATTGCCTGTTTCCCTACACATCGAAAACCGCCATTTGTAGAATGCTCTTTTGCTTCACTTATATCTGTTAGAGCGTTGGCATATCTTTTGTAGAAAGAATTAAACTCTATTGCTTCACTTATATCTATTTAGAGAGATGACAGGAATTGGTCATTCACATGGTTAGTCATTAAATCCTACACAAAACTTGTAGATCACTGAATATGATATGTTTGATTCCTTGCAATAGTTTTGCGATATAAAGATGGTGATATTAGAGTCATGCTAGTGGGTAGTTGTGGATTGTAGAAATACTTGTGTTGAAGTTTGTGATTCCCGTAGCATGCACGTATGGTGAACCGTTATGTAACGAAGTAGGAGCATGAGGTATTTATTGATTGTCTTCCTTATGAGTGGCGGTCGGGGACAAGCGATGCTATTTTCCTACCAATCTATCCCCCTAGGAGCATGCGCGTAGTACTTTGTTTTGATGACTAATAGACTTTTGCAATAAGTACATGAGTTCTTTATGACTAATGTTGAGTCCATGGATTATACGCACTCTCACCCTTCCATCATTGCTAGCCTCTTCGGTACCGTGCATTGCTCTTTCTCACCTCGAGAGTTGGTGCAAACTTCGCCGGTGCATCCAAACCCCATGATACGATACGCTCTATCACACATAAGCCTTCATATAATTTCCTCAAAAGAGCCACCATACCTACCTATTATGGCATTTCCATAGCCATTCTGAGATATATTGCCATGCAACTTCCATCATCATCATATACATGACTTGAGCATTCATTGTCATATTGCTTTGCATGATCGTAAGATAGTGAGCATAATGTTTTCATGGCTTGTCCGTTTTGATATCTTTGCTATGCTAGATCCTTGCACATCCTGGTACACTGCCAGAGGCATTCATATAGAGTCATATTTTGTTCTAGATATCGAGTTGTAATATTGAGTCGTAAGTAAATAAAAGTGTGATGATCATCATTATTCGAGCATTGTCCCATGTGAGGAAAGGATGATGGAAGCTATGATTCCCTCACAAGTTGGGATGAGTCTCCGGACTTTATGAAAAATAAAAGAGGCCAAAGAAGCCCAGATAAAAAAAGAGGCCAAAGAAGCCCTCCAAAAAATGAGAGAAAAAGAGAGAAGGGGCAATGCTACTATCCTTTTACCACACTTGTGCTTCAGAGTAGCACCATGTTCTTCATATAGAGACTCTCTTGAGTTATCACTTTCATATACTAGTGGGAATTTTCATTATAGAACTTGGCTTGTATATTCCAACGATGGGCTTCCTCAAGTTCCCTAGGTCTTCATGAGCAAGCAAGTTGGATGCACATACACTTATAGCTCTAGTGCATCTGTTGCATGGCAATCCCTACTCCTCGCATTGACATCAATTGGTGGGCATATCCATAGCCCGTTGATTAGCCGCGTCGATGTGAGACTTTCTCCTTTTTGTATTCTCCACGCAACCTCTATCATCATACTCTATTCCACCTATAGTGATATATCCATGGCTCACGCTCATGTATTGCGTGAAAGTTGAAAAGGTTTGAGAACATCAAAAGTATGAAACAATTGCTTGGCTTGTCACCGGGGTTGTGCATGATTTGAATATTTTGTGTGATGAAGATGGAGTATAGCCAGACCATATGATTTTGTACGGATAACTTTCTTTGGCCATGTTATTTTGAAAAGACATCATTGCTTTATTAGTATGCTTGAAGTATTATTGTCTTAATTTCAAATGATAGACTATTGCTTTGAATCACTCGTGTCTTAATATTCATGCCATGATTAGATTACATGATCAAGATTATGCTAGGTAGCATTCCACATCAAAAATTATCTTTTTTATCATTAACCTACTCGAGGACGAGCAGGAATTAAGCTTGGGGATGCTGATACGTCTCCGTCGTATCTATAATTTTTTATTGTTCCATGCCAATAGTATAGAACTTTCATATACTTTTGGGAACTTTGTATACTATTTTTTGGGACTAACATATTGATCCAGTGCCCAGTGCCAGTTCCTGCTTGTTTCATGTTTTTTGTTTCACAGAAAATCCATATCAAACGGAATCCAAGCGGGATAAAAACTGACGGAGATTTTTTTGGAATATATGTGATTTTTTGGAATAAGAATCAAGGTGAGACGATGCCCGAGGGGGCGACAAGGTAGGGGGCGCGCCCCAGGGGGTGGGTGTGCCCCTGACCCTCGTGGCCACCCTGTAAGGCGGTTTGTGCCATTCTTTTGCCGTAAGAAAGCCAATATCCGGATACAAATCGTGTTAAAATTTCAGCCCAATCGGAGTTACGGATCTCCAGGAATATAAGAAACGGTGAAAGGCCAGAATCTGGAACGCGGAAACAGAGAGAGACAGAGAGACAGATCCAATCTCGGGGTAAACCATGGACCAGGGGGTAAACCCTTCTCCCATGTAGGGAGAAGGTCAAGGAAGAAGAAGAAGAAGAAGGGCTCTCTCTCCCCCTCTCTCTCCTGGCGGCGCTGGAACGCCGCCGGGGCCATCATCGTGTGACGGTGATCTACACCAACACCTACGTCATCTTCACCAACATCTTCATCACCTTCCCCCATCTATCTATACCAGTCCACTCTCTAGCAACCCGTTGTACCCTCTACTTGAACATGGTGCTTTATGCTTCATATTATTATCCAATGATGTGTTGCCATCCTATGATGTCTGAGTAGATTTTCGTTGTCCTATCGGTAATTGGTGAATTGCTATGATTGGTTTAATTTGCTTGTAGTTATGTTGTTGTCCTTTGGTGCCCATCATATGAGCGCGCGCATGGATCACACCATAGGGTTAGTTGTATGTTGATAGGACTATGTATTGGAGGACAAGAGTGATAGAAGTTTCAACCTAGCATAGAAATTGATGCATACGGGATTGAAGGGGGACCAATATATCTTAATGCTATGGTTGGGGTTTACCTTAATGAACGTTAGTAGTTGTGTATGCTTGCTAATAGTTCCAATCATAAGTGCATAGAATTCCAAGTCAGGGATGACATGCTAGCAGTGGCCTCTTTCACATAAAACTTGCTATCGGTCTAGTAAAGTAGTCAATTGCTTAGGGACAATTTCACAACTCCTACCACCACTTTTCCACACTCGCTATACTAAATTTATTGCTTCTTTACCTAAAACAGCCCCTAGTTTTTATTTATGTGCTCTTTATATTCTTGCAAACATATCCCGTTACACCTACAAAGTACTTCTAGTTTCATACTTGTTCTAGGTAAAGTGAACATTAAGTGTGCATAGAGTTGTATCGGTGGTCGATAGAACTTGAGGGAATATTTGTTCTACCTTTAGCTCCTCGTTGGGTTCGACACTCTTAATTATCAAAAGAGACTACAATTGATCCCCTATACTTGTGGGTTATCAGTATCTTCATACCTAGTTCAATCTCGTTACCCACAAGTCTCTTTACTCGTTCTGTAATGCATCGTCCCACAACCAACTCATTAGTCACATTGCTTGCAAGGCTTATTATGATGTGCATTACCGAGAGGGCCTAGAGATACTTCTCCGATACTCGGAGTGACAAATCCTAATCTCGATCTATGCCAAGCCAACAAACACCTTCGGAGACACCTGTAGAGCATCTTTATAATCACCCAGTTACGTTGTGACGTTTGATAGCACATAAGGTGTTCCTCCGGTATTCGGGAGATGCATAATCTCATAGTCAAAGGAATATGTATAAGTCATGAAGAAAGCAATAGCAATAAAACTGAATGATCAACATGCTAAGCTAACGGATGGGTCTTGTCCATCACATCATTCTCTTAATGATGTGATCCCGTTCATCAAATGACAACACATGTCTATGGTCAGGAAACTTTAACCATCTTTGATTAACGAGCTAGTCAAGTAGAGGCATACTAGGGACATTCCGTTTTGTCTATGTATTCACACATGTACTAAGTTTCCGGTTAATACAATTCTAGCATGAATAATAAACATTTATCATGATATAAGGAAATATAAATAACAACTATATTATTGCCTCTAGGGCATATTTCCTTCAGTATCCCACTTGCACTAGAGTCAATAATCTAGTTCACATTCTCATGTGATTTAACACCAATGGTTCACATCTTTATGTGATGAGTTCACATTGCCATGTGACTAATGCCCAAACGGTTTTACTAGAGTCAATAATCTAGTTCACATCGCTATGTGATTAACACCCAAAGAGTACTAAGGTGTGATCATGTTTTGCTTGTGGGAGAAGCTTAGTCAATGGGTCTGTCACATTCAGAGCCGTATGTATTTTGCAAATTATCAATGTCTACAATGCTTTGCGTGGAGCTACTCTAGCTAATTGCTCAACTTTCAATATGTATCCATATTGAGACTCGGAGTCATCCGGATCGGTGTAAAAGCTTGCATCAACGTAACTCTTTACGATGAACTCTTTATCACCTCCATAATCGAGAAATATCTCCTTAGTCTTCTAAGGATAATTTTGACCGTTGTCCAGTGATCCACTCCTGGATCAATATCATACCCCCTTGCCAAACTCATGGCAAGGTACACAATATGTTTGGTACATAGGATAGCATACTTTATAGAACCTATGGCTGAGGCATAGGGAATGACTTTCATTCTCTTTCTATATTCTGCAGTGGTCGTGTTTTGAGTCTTACTCAACTTTACACCTTGCAATATAGGTAAGAACTCCTTCTTTGACTGTTCCATTTTGAACTACTTCAAAATCTTGTCAAGGTATGTACTCATTGAAAAATCTTATCAAGCGTCTTGATCTATCTCTATAGATCTTGATGCCCAATATGTAAGCAGCTTCATCGAGGTCTTTCTTTGAAAAACTCCTTTCAAACACTCCTTTATGCTTTCTAGAAAATTCTACATCATTTCCAATCAACAAGAAAATATGTCATTCACATATACTTATCAGAAAGGTTGTAGTGCTCCCACTCACTTTCTTGTAAATACAGGCTTCACCGCAAGTCTGTATAAAACTGTATGCTTTTATCAACTCATCAAAGCGTATATTCCAACTCCGAGATTCTTGCACCAGTCCATAGATGGATCGCTGGAGCTTGCTAATACATCTCCAATGTATCTACTTTTTCTCACGCTTTTCCTCTTGTTTTGGACTCTAATTTGCATGATTTGAATGTAACTAACCCCGGACTGACGATGTTTTCAGCAGAACTACCATGGTGTTGTTTTTGTGCAGAAATAGAAGTTCTCGGAATGGAACGAAACTTTTTGAGAATTTTTTATACCAATAATAAGAATTTCTGGAGCCAAGACCCACCGGAGAGGGGGCCCTGGGTGGGCACAACCCACCAGGGCGCGCCCCCTCTCCTAGCGTGCCCAAATGGGTTGTACCCACCTGGTGGCCCCACTGATGACCCCACTGATACTATAAATTCACATTATTCCAGACAAAAATAAGGGAGAAAGAATTATCCCGATCCAAGAGATGGAGCTGTCGCCAAGCCCTGTTCTTCCTTAGGAGGGCAGATCTGGTGTCCGTTTGGGGCTTCGGAGAGGGGGATCTTCGCTCTTCGTCATCACCAACACTTCTCCATTGCCAATTCCATGATGCTCCCCACCGGGAGAGAGTAATTCCTTTGTAGGCTCGTTGGTCGGTGAGGAGTTGGATGAGATTCATCATGTAATCGAGTTAGTTTTGTTAGGGCCTGATCCCTAGTATCCACTATGTTCTTAGATTGATGTTGCTATGACTTCGCCATGCTTAATGCTTGTCACTTTGGGTCCAGGTGCCATGATTTCGGATCTGAACCGTTTATGAATTCATCATTATATCCATGTTTTAGATCTGATCTTGCAAGTTATAGTCACCTACTACGGTTATGATCCGGCAACCTCGGAGTGACAACAACCGGGCCCACTCCCGGTGATGACCGTAGTTTGAGGAGTTCATGTATTCACTATGTGTTAATGCTTTGTTCCGGTTCTCTATTAAAAGGAGGCCTTAATATCCCTTAGTTTCCAATATGGACCCCGCTGCCACGGGAGGGTAGGACAAAAGATGTCATGCAAGTTCTTTTAATAAAGCACGTATGACTATTTACGGAATACATGCCTACATTATATCGATGAACTGCAGCTAGTGCCGTATAGCCCTAGGTTGTAACTGTCTCATGATGAATATAATCCAACAAATCACCGATCCAATGCCTACGAATTTATCTTATTGTTTCTGCTAAGTTACTACTGCTATCATCACTGTTAAACTTGTTACAAACTACTGCTATCACTGTTACTATTACCGTTGCTACTGTCACTACTATCAAAACTATCAAACTACTTTGCTAATGATCATATTGATGCAGATAATTAATCTTGAGGTGTGGTTGAATTGACAACTCAGCTGCTAATACCTTCAAATATTCTTTGGCTCCCCTTGTGGAATCTATAAATTTGGGTTGAATACTCTACCCTCGAAAACTGTTGTGATCCCCTATGCTTATGGGTTATCACTTGCACATTTTGTTAGCACCTTTAGGATTGACAAAACCTTCTGGTTGTATCATATACAACTCTTCTTTAATAAATCCATTAAGGAATGCAGTTTTGACATCCATTTGTCAGATTTCATAAAATGTGGCAATTGCTAACATGATTCGGACAGACTTTAAGCATCAATACGGGTGAGAAAATCTCATCGTAGTCAACACCTTGAACTTGTCAAAAACCCTTTTCGACAAGTTGAGCTTTGTAGATAGTAACACTACTATCAGCGTCCATCTTCCTCTTGAAGATCCATTTATTCTCACTGGCTTGCCAATCATCGGGCAAGTCAACCAAAGTGCACACTTTGTTCTCATACATGGATTCTATCTCATATTTTATGGCCTCAAGCCATCTGTCAGAATCTGGGCTCATCATCGCTTCCTCATAGTTTGTAGGTTCATCATGGTCTAGTAACATGACATCTAGAGCAGGATTACCATGCCACTCTGGTGGGGATCGTACTCTGGTTGACCTATGAGGTTCGGTAGTAACTTGATGTGAAGTTTCATGATCATCATCATTAACTTCCTCACTAATTGGTGTAGGCATCACTGGAACTGATTTATGTGATGAACCATTTTCCAACTCGAGATAAGGTACAATTACCTCATCAAGTTCTACTTTCCTCCCACTCACTTCTTTCGAGAGAAACTCCTTATCTAGAAAGGATCCACTCTTAGCAACAAAGATCTTGCCTTCGGATCTGTGATAGAAGGTGTACCCAATAGTTTCTTTTGGGTATCCTATGAAGACGCACTTCTCCAATTTGGGTTTGAGCTTATCAGGCTGAAACTTTTTCACATAAGCATTGCAACTCCAAACTTTAAGAAATGACAACTTAGGTTTCTTGCTAAACCATAGTTCATACGGTGTCATCTCAATGGATTTAGATGGTGCCCTATTTAACGTGAATGCAGCTGTCTCTAATGCATAACCCCAAAACGATAGTGGTAAATCAGTAAGAGACATCATAGACCGCACCATATCTAATAAAGTATGGTCACGACACCATTACTCCGTGGTGTTCCAGGTGGCATGAGTTGTACAATTACCTCATCAAGTTCTACTTTCCTCCCACTCACTTCTTTCGAGAGAAACTCCTTCTCTAGAAAGGATCCATTCTTAGCAATGAATATCTTGCCTTCGGATCTGTGATAGAAGGTGTACCCAACAGTTTCCTTTGGGTATCTTATGAAGATGCATTTCTCCTATTTGGGTTCGAGCTTATCAGGTTGAAGCTTTTTCACATAAGCATCACAGCCTCAAACTTTAAGAAACGACAGCTTAGGTTTCTTGCCAAACCATAGTTCATATGGTGTCGTCTCAACGGATTTAGATGGTGCCCTATTTAATGTGAATGCAGCTATCTCTAATGCATAACTCCAAAACGATAGTGGTAAATCGGTAAGAGACATCATAGATCACGCCATATCCAATAAAGTTCGGTTACGACGTTCGGACACACCATTATGCTGTGGTGTTCTAGGTGGCGTGAGTTGTGAAACTATTCCACATTGTTTCAAATGAAGATCAAACTCGTAACTCAAATATTCGCCTCCATGATCAGATCGTAGAAACTTTATTTTCTTGTTACGATGATTTTCCACTTCACTTTGAAAATCCTCTTAACTTTTTCAAATGTTTCATACTTATGTTTCATTAAGTAGATATACACATATCTGCTCAAATCATCTGTGAAGTTCACAAAATAACGATACCCACCGTGAGCCTCAACATTCATCGGACCGCATACATCAGTATGTATTGTTTCCAATAAGTTAGTGGCTCGCTCCATTGTTCCGTAGAACAGAGTCTTAGTAATCTTGCCCATGAGACATGGTTCGCAAGCATCAAGTGATTCATAATCAAGTGATTCCAAAAGTCCATCTGCATGGAGTTTCTTCATGCGCTTTACACCAATATGACCTAAACGGCAGTGCCACAAGTATGTTGCACTATCATTATCAACTTTGCATCTTTTGGCATCAATATTATGAATATGTGTATCACTACGATCGAGATTCAATAAACCATTATATTAAGTGTATGACCATAGAAGGTTTTATTCATGTAAACAAAACAACAATTATTCTTTGACTTAAATGAATAACTGTATTGCAATAAACATGATCCAATCATATTCATGCTCAATGCAAAACACCAAATAACATATATTTTTAGGGTCAACACTAATCCCAAAGGTAAAAGGAGTGTGCTATGGCGATCTTATCAATCTTGGAATCATTTCCAACACACATCGTCACCTCGCCCTTAACTAGTCTCTGTTCATTTTGCAACTCCTGTTTCGAGTTACTAATCTTAGCAATTGAACCGGTATCAAATACTCTGGGGTTACTATGAACACTACTAAAGTACACATCAATAACATGTATATTAAATATACCTTTCACTTTGCCATCCTTCTTATCCGCCAAGTATTTGGGGTGGTTCCGCTTCCAGTGACCATTCCCTTTGCAGTAGAAACACTCAGTTTCAGGCTTAGGTCTAACTTTGGGTTTCTTCAAGGGAGTGGCAACTTTCTTGCCATTCTTTCTTGAAGTTCCCTTTCTTTTCCTTTGCCCCTTTTCTTGAAACTAGTGGTCTTTTTAACCATCAACACTTGATGCTTTTTCTTGATTTCTACCTTCGCTGATTTCAGCATTGCGAAGAGCTTGGGGATCATTTTCGTCATCCCTTGCATATTATAGTTCATCACGAAGTTCCAATAACTTGGTGATAGTGACTAGAGAACTCTATCAATCACTATCTTATCTGGAAGATTAACTCCCACTTGATTCAAGCGATTGTAGTACTCAGACATTCTGAGCACATGCTCACTGGTTGAGCTATTCTCCTCCATCTTGTAGGCAAAGTACTTGTCAGAGGTCTCATACCTCTTGACTCGGGCATGAGTCTGAAATACCAATTTCAGCTCTTGGAACATCTTCTATGCTCCGTGGCATTCAAAATGTTTTTGAAGTCCCGGTTCTAAGCCATAAAGCATGGCACACTAAACTATCAAGTAGTCATCATACCGAGCTTGCTAAAACGTTCATAACGTCTGCATCTGCTCCTGCAATAGGTCCGTCACCTAGCGATACATCAAGGACATAATTCTTCTATGCAGCATGAGGATAATCCTCAGATCATGAATCCAGTCCGCATCATTGCTACTATCATATTTCAACTTATTTTTCTCTAGGAACATATCAAAAATAAACTGGGAGCTATAATGTGAGCTATTGATCTACAACATAATTTGCAAGTACTAACAGGACTAAGTTCATGATAAATTAAAGTTCAATTAATCATATTACTTGAGAACTCCCACTTAGATAGACATCCCTCTAGTCATCTAAATGATCACGTGATCCATATCAACTAAACCATGTCCGATCATCACGTGACATTGAGTAGTTTTCCATGGTGAACATCTCTATGTTGATCATATCTACTATATGATTCACGTTTGACCTTTCGGTCTTAGTGTTCCGAAGCCATATCTGCATATGTTAGGCTCGTCAAGTTTAACCCGAGTACTCCGCATGTGCAAAACTGGCTTGCACCCATTGTATGTGAATGTAGAGCTTATCATACCCGATCATCACGTGGTGTATCAGCACGACCAACTATAGCAACAGTGCATACTCAGGGAGAACACTTGTACCTTGAAATTTAGTGAGGGATCATCTTATAATGCTACTGATGTCGCTTGAAGCTACGTCGGTATTTCCCCAAAGAGGAAGGGATGATGCAGCACAACGACAGTAGGTATTTCCCTCAGATATGAAACCAAGGTTATCGAACCAGTAGGAGAATCAAGCAACACAACGTAAATAGCCCCTGCACACAAATAACAAATACTCGCAACCGACGTGTTAAAGGGGTTGCCAATCCCTTTCGGGTAACGGTGCCAAAAATTGGTGCATTGACGGGAGAAAGTTGTAAATATTGATAGATAGAACGCCAAATAAAATAAATTGCAGCAAGGTATTTTGGGGTTTTTGGTTTAGTAGATATGAAAATAAAAGCAAATAAAAATAGATCACAAAGGCAAACAATATGAGAAAGAAGACCAGAGGGCCGTAGGTTTCACTAGTGGCTTCTCTCGAGAAAAATAGCAAACGGTGGGTAAACAAATTACTGTTGGGCAATTGATAGAACTTCAAATAATTAGGATGATATCCAGGCAATGATCATTACATAGGCATCACGTCCAAGATTAGTAGACCGACTCCTGCCTGCATCTACTACTATTACTCCACACATCGACCGCTATCCATCATGCATCTAGTGTATTAAGTTCATGGAGAAACGGAGTAATGCAATAAGAACGATGACATGATGTAGACAAGATCTATCTATGTAGAGATAGACCCCATCATTTTATCCTTAGTAGCAATGATACATACTTGTTGTTTCCCTTTCGATCATTGGGATCAAGCACCGTAAGATCGAACCCACTACAAAGCACCTCTTCCCATTGCAAGATAAATAGATCAAGTTGGCCAAACAAAACCCAAATACCGGAGAAGAAATACGAGGCTATAAGCAATCATGCATATAAGAGATCAAAGAAACTCAAATAACTTTCATGGATATAAAAAGATAGATCTGATCATAAACTCAAAGTTCATCGTATCCCAACAAACACACCGCAAAAGAGTTACATCATATGGATCTCCAAGAGACCATTCTATTGAGAATCAAGAGAGAGAGAGGGAGAGAGAGATGAAGCCATCTACCTACTAACTACGGACCCGAAGGTCTACAAAGAACTACTCACGCATCATCAGAGAGGCACCAATGGAGGTGGTGAACCCCATCCTAGATGGTGTCTAGATTGGATCTGGTGGTTCTGGACTCTGCGACGGCTGGATGAATATTTCGTCGACTCCCCTAGGGTTCTGGGATTTTTGGGGTATTTAACTATTTATAGAGCAAAAATGCGGTCCGTGGGGCACCCGAGGTGGGGACAAGTCACCAGGGCGCGCCTTTGCCTCCTGGCGCGCCCTGGTGGGTTGTGCCCCCCTCGGGGTACCCCCTAGGCGCAGCCAGGGCCCGTTGTGTTCCTTTTGGCCCATAAAAATTCTCTATAAAGTTTCTTGGCATTTGGACTCCGTCTAATATTGATTTTTTGCGATGTAAAAAACACGGAAAAACTGGAACTGGCACTTGGCACTATGTCAATAGGTTAGTACCAAAAAATGACTATAAAATGATTATAAAACATCCAAGATTGATAATATAACAGCATGAAACAATCAAAAATTATAGATACGTTGGAGACGTATCAGCATCCCCAAGCTTAACTCCTACTTGTCCTCGAGTAGGTAAGTGATAAAAACAGAATTTTTGTTGTGGAATGCTCCCTATCATGTCATATCATATTCGTTTCTTTATAGCATGGACAATTGGACTTTTAGTTGTTCAAAGCAATAGTCTAGTTTTGACATGATAATTTAGATACTCAAGCATAAGAACAAGCAGCCATGTTTTTTAAATATCAACGCTAAAATAAGTTATCCCTAGCCCATCATGCTCAAACATTGATCCATTCATGAAACACATTCGAATATTAGCTACACTCAATACTTAAGTACGATCATATTGCCTCCTAGTTGGTGCTTTTATAAGAGAAGATGGGGACTCAAAATAAAAATTGCATAAAGTAAAAGAAAGACCCTTCGCAGAGGGAAGAAGGGATTTGTAGAGGTGCTAGAGATCAAAGCAAAAACTGAGAGAAAAAACATTTTGAGAGGTGTATCCATCCCACTAACGAAAACGACTTAGAGTTCCCAATAATTTCCATGCATGGATATATCATAGGTGTTCCCAAATAGAAAATAAAGTTTATTCCTTTTTCCACCATACTTTCACTTTCCATGGCTAGCCGTATCCACGATTGCCCTCCATACCAACACTTCTCGAGGAATTTATTATTTGAAAACATAAAGTAAATTCAATTTTTTTTGCATTTCGGGACTGGGCGTCCCTAATACCTTTGCCTTACTCTCGTGCAATGACAAGTGAATAAACACTCATCTCTTGAGAATAACACATCTAGCATGGAAAATATTAGCCACCCCTCACCGCTCCGCGAGCGAAACAAACACACAAAAGAGAAGTTTATTTTGAAAATTAGAGATGGCACATGCAAATTTGCTTAGAACGGCAAAAGAATACCGCATATAGGTAGATATAGTGGACTCATGTGGCAAAACTGGTTAAAGGTTTTTGGATGCACAAGTAGTGATCATACTTAGTGCAAAATGAAGGCTAGCAAAAGATTGGGAAGCGACCAACTAAGAAACAGATAATCTCATAAGCAAGCATTAAGCATAATTAACACCGAATAATGCACCATAAGTAGGATATAATTTCATTGCATGACTATTGACTTTCGTACTTGCATAGGGAATCACAAACCTTAACACCAATATTCTTACTAAAGCATAATTACTCACCAACATAACTCACATATCACATCATCATATCTCAAAACTATTACTAAGAATCAAGTTTATTTTGTCCAATGATCTTCATGAAAGTTTTTATTATATCCTTCTTGGATATCTATCACTTTGGGACTAATTTTCATGTATTGCTTTTGACAAGCTCCAACAAATATAAGTGAAGATCATGAGCATAATAAATTTTTCTTTCTCTCAAATTAATTTAAGTGAAGCAAGAGAGAATTTCTTGAAAATTTTACTAACTCTCAAATAAATCTAAGTGAAGCAAGAGAGCATTTCTTCAAAAACAATAAATCACACCGTGCTAAAAAGATATAAGTGAAGCACTAGAGCAAGTCCATTGCTCATAAAAATTGAAGTGAAGCATAGAGAGAAATTCTAACAAGTCATGACATAATTTTGGCTCTCTCAAATAGTTGTGTCCAGCAAGGATTGATGACTTAAAAACAAAATAAAACAAGCAAAGACTCATATCATACAAGACGCTCCAAGCAAAACACATATCATGTGACGAATAAAAATATAGTTTCGAGTAAAATACCGATGATAGTTGGAAGAAAGCGGGGATGCCACTCGGGGGCATCCCCAAGCTTAATTGGTTGCTCATTTTTGGATAATAGCTTGGGATGCCGGGGCATCCCCAAGCTTAGGCTCTTCCGTCCTTCCTTCATCCATCGTAAGATAACCCAAAACTTGAAAACTTCAATCACACAAAACTCAACAAAACCTTCGTGAGATCCGTTAGTATAAGAATAATAAATCACTACTATAATGTTGTATCAAACCAATTCATATTTTGTTTTGTATTATATCTACTGTATTCCAACTTTTCTATGGCAAAAACTCATCAAAGAAAACCATAGAGCCATCAAAATAAGCACACAACACAAAGAAAACAGAATCTGTCAAAACAGAACAGTCTGTAGCAATCTGACTATTTCGAATACTTATGTAACTCCAAAAATTCTGAAAAATTAGGACGACCTGAGAAATTTGTATATTGATCTACTGCAAGTGGAATGGGTATTTTATCGCTCTCTGGTAAAAAATGAAAATTAATTTCGTGAGCGTAAAAGTTTCTATTTTTCAGCAAGATCAAACAACTATCACCCAAGAAGATCCTAAAGGCTTTACTTGGCACAAACACTAATTAAAACATAAAAAACACAATCATAACAGTAGCATAATTGTGCTAACACTCAAAAACAGGAAGCAAAAAGCAAAAATAAAATTTATTCATTGGGTTGCCTCCCAACAAGCGCTATAGTTTTACGCCCTTAGCTAGGCATAAAGCAAGGATCTAAGTTTTGTCTTCCGAAGTTTTGACAACTTTTGTAAGGGTTTTCTCAAAGCCGGGAGGCTCTTTACGCTTCGCTAAATTCTCCGGAAAAGAAACCATCTTAAGATCCAAAATATCCAATCGCTTATTACAAAGAGTAATCAGGGCATTCATGCGATTGATACTACCATTGAGGTGTTTGAAGGGTTCATTATATTTTTGTATTTCAATCATATGCTTATGCAAATCACCAAGTTTGTCCAACATTTGAGCTCCCTCGGGGGTAAAAGGAAACCCCTTCTTTTGAGGTGGAATTCGCAATATTCCCTCTAAGATTTCATAGGCAGCATTGGCATCAAGTTCAATGAAGTTTCCTTTAGCGGCAAAATTGGGAAGTTGTCTATGATGCAAAGCCAATCCTATGTAAAAAATTCGAAGCAAAACTTTAGCCTCTCCTTTTAAGTTGGAAATACGATACGATTCCATAAGCCTATACCAGGCATCTTTCAAATTTTCTCATTGTCTTTGCTTGAAGTGAAGGACTTCAAAATCTGGTGACAAAGGAGGAGTTGGGGCGCTAGCCATCGAGACTAGAAAGCAAGAGAACAGTAAACGAAAAAGAGGGGCAAATAAAATCGCAAATTTTTGTGAAGTGGGGGAGAGGAAAACGAGAGGAAAATGGCAAATAATGTAAATTGTGAGGAGATGAGATTTGTGATTAGGAACCTGGTATATGTTGAAGATCCTCCCTGGCAACAACGCCAGAAATGGCATGTAGCCGGGAGACTATCTTGACTTGATCCTCCCCGGCAACGGTGCCAGAAATTCCTTTTGATGCCGCTTGAAGCTACGTCGGTATTTCCCCAAAGAGGAAGGGATTATGCAGCACAACGGCGGTAAGTATTTCCCTCATATATGAAGCCAAGGTTATCGAACCAGTAGGAGAACCAAGCAACACAACGTAAACAGCCCCTACACACAAATAACAAATACTCGCAACCCGACGTGTTAAAGGGGTTGTCAATCCCTTTCGGGTAACACTGCCAGAAATTTGTGCGTTGTCAGGAGAAAGTTGTAAATATTGATAGATCAAACACCAAATAAAATAAATTGCAGCAAGGTATTTTTGGGTTTTTGGTTTAGTAGGTCTGAAAAATAAAAGCAAATAAAAATAGATCGCAAAGGCAAATAATATGAGAAAGAAGACCCGACGGCCGTAGGTTTCACTAGTGGCTTCTCTCGAGAAAAATAGCAAACGGTGGGTAAACAAATTACTATTGGGAAATTGCTAGAACTTCAAACGATTATGACGATATCCAGGCAATGGTCATTACATAGGCATCACGTCCAAGATTAGTAGACCGACTCCTGCCTGCATCTACTACTATTACTCCACACATCGACCGCTATCCAGCATGCATCTAGTGTATTAAGTTCATGGAGAAACGAAGTGATGAAATAAGAACGATGACATGATGCAGACAAGATCTATCTATGTAGAGATAGACCCCATCGTTTTATCCTTAGTAGCAACGATACATACATGTTGTTTCCCTTTCTGTCACTGGGATCAAGCACTGTAAGATCGAACCCACTACAAAGCACCTCTTCCAATTGCAAGATAAATAGATCAAGTTGGCCAAACAAAACTCAAATATCAGAGAAGAAATACGAGGCTATAAGCAATCATGCATATAAGAGATCAAAGAAACTCAAATAACTTTCATGGATATAAAAAGATAGATCTGGTCATAAACTCGAAGTTCATCGGATCCCAACAAACACACCGCAAAAGCGTTACATCATATGGATCTCCAAGAGACCATTATATTGAGAATCAAGAGAGAGAGAGATGAAGCCATCTAGCTACTAACTACAGACCCGAAGGTCTACAAAGAACTACTCACGCATCATCGGAGAGGCACCAATGGAGGTGGTGAACCCCATCCGAGATGGTGTCTAGATTGGATCTGGTGGTTCTGGACTCTACGGCGGCTGGATGAATATTTCATCGACTCCCCTAGGGTTCTGGGATTTTTGGGGTATTTATAGAGCAAAGAGGCGTTCCGGGGGGCGCTCGAGGTGGGCACAACCCACCAGGGCGCACCTGGGCCTCCTAGCGCGCCCTTGTGGGTTGTGCCCCCCTCGGGGCACCCCCCAGGCACAGCCAGGGCCCATTGTGTTCCTTTTGGACCATAAAAATTCTCCATAAAGTATCGTGGCATTTGGACTCCATCTGATATTGATTTTCTGCGATGTAAAGAACACGAAAAACAGGAACTGGCACTTGGCACTATGTCAATAGGTTAGTACCAAAAAATGATATAAAATGACTATAAAATGCTTGTAAAACATCCAAGATTGATAATATAACATCATGGAACAATCAAAAATTATAGATACATTGGAGACGTATCAGCTACCGCCGTGCTAAGCAAAATAAGATGCATAAAGGATAAACATCACATGCAATCAAATTATGTGACATGATATGGCCATCATCATCTTGTGCCATTGATCTCCATCTCCAAAGCACCGTCATGATCTCCATCGTTACTGGCATGACACCATGATCTCCGTCATCTTGATCTCTATTGATAACCCACAAGTATAGGGGATCGCAACAGTTTTCGAGGGTAGAGTATTCAACCCAAATTTATTGATTCGATGCAAGGGGAGCCAAAGAATATTCTCAAGTATTAGCAACCGAGTTGTGAATTCAACCACACCTAGAAACTTAATATCTGTAGCAAGGTATTTAGTAGCAAAGTAATATCATAGTAGCGGTAACGGTGGTAAAAGGTAACAGTAGCAAAAGTAATATTTTTGGTGTTTTATAGTGATGATAACAATAGCAACGGAAAAGTAAATAAGCGAAGAACAATATATGGAAAGCTCGTAGGCAATGGATCGGTGATAGAGAATTATGCCGAATGCGATCGATCATGTAACAGTCATAACCTAGGGTGACACAGAACTAGCTCCAATTCATCAATGTAATGTAGGCATGTATTCCGAATATAGTCATACGTGCTTATGGAAAAGAACTTGCATGACATCTTTTGTCCTACCCTCCCGTGGCAGCGGGGTCCTATTGGAAACTATGGGATATTAAGGCATCCTTTTAATAGAGTACCGGACCAAATCTTTAACACATAGTGAATACATGAATTCCTCAAACTACGGTCATCACCGGGAGTGGTCCCGACTATTGTCACTTCGGGGTTGCCGGATCATAACACATAGTAGGTGACTATAGACTTGCAAGATAGGATCAAGAACTCTCATATATTGATGAAAACATAATAGGTTTAGATCTGAAATCATGGCACTCGGGCCCTAGTGACAAGCATTAAGCATAGCAAAGTCATAGCAACATCAATCTCAGAACATAGTGGATACTAGGGATCAAACCCTAACAAAACTAACTCGATTACATGATAAATCTCATCCAACCCATCACCATCCAGCAAGCCTACGATGGAATTACTCACGCACGGCGGTGAGCATCATGACATCGGTGATGGAGGAAGGTTGATGATGACGATGGCGACGGATTCCCCTCTCCGGAGCCCCGAACGGACTCCAGATCAGCCCTCCTGAGAGACTTTAGGGCTTGGCGGCGGCTCCGTATCGTAAAGCGCGATGAATCCTTCTCTCTCTTTTTTTCTCCCCGAAAGTGAATATATGGAGTCAAGGTTGAGGTCGGTGGAGCATCAGGGGGCCCAGGAGGTAGGGGGCGCGCCCAGGGGGGCAGGCGTGCCCCCACCCTCGTGGACAGGTGGAGGCCCCCCTGACATGGATTCTTCTTCCAGTATTTTTTATATATTCCAAAATAATTCTCCGTTGATTTTTAGGTCATTCCGAGAACTTTTATTTATGCACAAAAATAACACCATGGCAATTCTGCTCAAAACAGCGTCAGTCCGGGTTAGTTCCATTCAAATCATGCAAGTTAGAGTCCAAAACAAGGGCAAAAGTGTTTGGAAAAGTAGATATGACGGAGACATATCATCTATCAATGTGTCGTCACATGGTCATCTCGCCAACTATTTCTTTTGCGACTACTGCTATCGCATAGCGATAAAGTAAAGCAATTATGGCGCTTGGCTCTTATGCAATAAAGAGACTGATAACCCACAAGTATAGGGGATCGCAACAATTTTCGAGGGTGGAGTATTCAACCCAAATTTATTGATTCGACACAAGGGGAGCCAAAGAATATTCTCAAGTATTAGCAGTTGAGTTGTAAATTCAACCACACCTGAAAGACTTAATATCCACAGCAAAGTAGTATGGAAGTAACGGTAATGGTGGAAAAAGTAACAGTAGTAGTTTTTGTAGCAATTGTAACAGTGGCAACAGAAAAGTAACTAAGCAAAGATCAATATGTGAAAAGCTCGTAGGCAATGGATCAATGATGGATAATTATGTCGGATGCCATTCCTTATGCAACAGTTATAACATAGGGTGACACAGAACTAGCTCCAGTTCGTCAATGTAATGTAGGCATGTATTCCGAACATAGTCATACGTGCTTATGGAAAAGAATTGCATGACATCTTTTGTCCTACCCTCCCATGGCATCGGGGTCCTATTGGAAACTAAGGGATATTAAGGCCTCCTTTTCATAGGCTATCGGAACAAAGCATTAACACTTAGTGAATACACGAACTCCTCAAACTACGATCATCACCGGGAGTGGTCCCGATTATTGTCACTTCGGGGTTACAAGATCATAACACATAGTAGGTGACTATTGACTTGCAAAATAGGATCAAGAACTCACATATATATTCATGAAAACATAATAGGTTCAGATTTGAAATCATGGTACTCGGGCCCTAGTGACAAGCATTAAGCACAGCAAAGTCATAGCAACATCAATCATAGAACATAATGGTTACAAGGGATCAAACCCTAACAAAACTAACTCGATTACATGGTAAATCTCATCCAACCCATCACCGTCTAGCAAGCCTACGATGGAATTACTCACGCACGGCAGTGAGCATCATGAAATTGGTGATGGAGGAAGGTTGATGATGACGATGGCGATGGATTCCACTCTCTGAAGCCCTGAACGGACTCCAGATCAGCCCTCCCGAGAGAGATTAGGGCTTGGCGGCGGCTCCGTATCATAAAAAGTGATGAATCCTTCTCTCTGATTTTTTCTCCCCGAACGTGAATATATAGAGTTGGAGTTGACGTAGGTGGAGCCTCAGGGGGCCCACGAGGCAGGGGGTGCGCCCCAGGGGGCCGCCCTGCACCCTCATGGACAGGGTGTGCGCCCCCTTATGCTGATTCTTTCGCCAGTATTTTTTATAAATTCCAAAACGTGTATCCGTAAATTTTTAGGTCATTCCGAGAACTTTTATTTCTGCACAAAAATAACACCATGGCAATTCTGCTTAAAACAACATCAGTCCGGGTTAGTTTCATTCAAATCATGCAAGTTATAGTCCAAAACAAGGTCAAAAGTGTTTGGAAAAGTAGATACGTTGGAGACATATCAACTCCCCCAAGCTTAAACCTTTGCTTGTCCTCAAGCAATTCAGTTGACAAACTGAAAGTGATAAAGAAAAACTTTTACAAACTCTATTTGATCTTGTTGTTGCAAATATGTAAAGCAGACATTCAAGTTTTCAGCAAAGATTATGAACTAACCATATTCACAATAACATTTAGGTCTCATGTTTACTCATATCAATGACATAATCGACTAGCCAGCAATAGTAATAAATCTCGGATGACAATGCTACCTCTTGAGCACTGCGTTGGATTTCCCCGAAGAGGAAAGGATGATGCAGCAAAGTAGCGTAAGTATTTCCCTTAGTTTTTGAGAACCAAGGTATCAATCCAGTAGGAGGCTACGCGCGAGTCCCTCGTACCTGCACAAAGCAAATAGCTCCTCGCAACCAACGCGATAAGGGGTTGTCAATCCCTTCATGGTCACTTACGAGAGTGAGATCTAATAGATATGATAAGATAATATTTTTGGTATTTTTGGTGATAAAGATGCAAAGTAAAATAAAAGCAAAGGAAATAACTAAGTATTGGAAGATTAATATGATGAAGGTAGACCCGGGGGCCATAGGTTTCACTAGTGGCTTCTCTCAAGAGCATAGGTATTTTACGGTGGGTGAACGAATTACTGTTGAGCAATTAACAAAATTGAGCATAGTTATGAGAATATCTAGGTATGATCATGTATATAGGCATCACGTCCGAGACAAGTAGACCGACTCCTGCCTGCATCTACTACTATTACTCCACTCATCGACCGCTATCCAGCATGCATCTAGAGTATTAAGTTCATGAAAACAGAGTAACGCCTTAAGCAAGATGACATGATGTAGAGGGATAAACTCATGCAATATGATGAAAACCCCATCTTGTTATCCTCGATGGCAACAATACAATACGTGCCTTGCTGCCCCTACTGTCACTGGGAAAAGACACCGCAAGATTGAACTCAAAGCTAAGAGCTTCTCCCATTGCAAGAAAGATCAATCTAGTAGGCCAAACCAAACTGATAATTCGAAGAGACTTGCAAAGATAACCAATCATACATAAAAGAATTTAGAGAAGATTCAAATGTAGTTCATAGATAGACTTGATCATAAACCCACAATTCACCGGTCTCAACAAACACACCGCAAAAAGAAGATTACATTGAATAGATCTCCATAAGAGAGGGGAGAACATTGTGTTGAGATCCAAAAAGTGAGAAGAAGCCATCTAGCTAATAATTATGACCCGTAGGTCTGAGGTAAACTACTCACACTTCATCAGAGGGTCATGGTGTTCATGTAGAAGCCCTCCGTGATGGATACCCCCTTCGGCGGAGCTCCAGAACAGGCCCCAAGATGGGATCTCATGGATACAGAAAGTTGCGGCAGTGGAATTAGGGTTTTGGCTCCGTATCTAATTGTTTGGGGGTACGTAGGTATATATAGGAGGAAGGAGTACGTCGGTGGAGCAACAGGGGGCCCACGAGGGTGGAGGGCGCGCCTGGGGGGGGGGGAAGGCACACCCCCTACCTCGTGTCCTCCTCCTTTGTTTCTTGACGTAAGGTCCAAGTCTCCTGGATCATGTTCGGTGAGAAAATCACGTTCCTGAAGGTTTCATTCCGTTTGGACTTTGTTTGATATTCCTTTTCTTCAAAACCCTAAAATAGGAAAAAATAGCAATTCTGGGCTGGGCCTCCGGTTAATAGGCTAGTCCCAAAAATAATATAAAAGTGGATAATAAAGCCCAATAATGTCCAAAACAGTAGATAATATAGCATGGAGCAATCAAAAATTATAGATACATTGGAGACGTATCAGATAACACTTTCTCAAAACAATCATAATATGGTATAACAAGATGGTATCTCGCTAGCCCTTTCTGAGACCGCAAAACATAAATGCAGAGCACCCCTGAAGATCAAGGACTGACTAGACATTGTAATTCATGGTAAAAGAGATCCAGTCATAGTCATACTCAATGTAAATTGATAGTAATGCATGCAAATGATAGCGGTGCTCTCTAACTGGTGCTTTTTAATAAGAGGATGATGACTCAACATAAAAGTAAATAGATAGGCCCTTCGCAGAGGGGAGCAGGGATTTGCAGAGGTGCCAGAGCTCGAGTTTTGAAATAGAGATGAATAATATTTTGAGTGGTATACTTTCATTGTCAACATAACAACCAAGAGATCTCGATATCTTCCGTCCTACACACATTATAGGCAGTTCCCAAACAGAATGGTAAAGTTGATACTCCCCCACCACCAACAAACATCATTCCATGGCTCGTCCAAAACAACGGGTGCCTCCAACTAACAACAATCCCGGGGGAGTTTTGTTTGCAATTATTTTGATGTGAGCATGGGACTGGGCATCCCGGTTACCAGCCATTTTCTCGTGAATGATGAGCGGAGTCCACTCATATTGAGAATAACCCACCTAGCATGGAAGATATAGACAACCCTAGTTGATACATGAGCTATTCAAGCATACAATGTAGAATTTCATTTGAAGGTTTAGAGTTTGGCACATACAAATTTACTTGGAACGGCATGTAGATACCGCATATAGGAAGGTATGGTGGACTCATATGGAATAACTTTGGGGTTTATGGAAGTGGATGCACAAGCAGTATTCCCGCTTAGTACAAGTGAAGGCTAGAAAGAGACTGGGAAGTGACCAACTAGAGAGCGACAACAATCATGAACATGCATTAAAATTAATCAACACTGAGTGCAAGCATGAGTAGGATATAATTCACCATGAACATAAATATCGTGGATGCTATGCTGATTTTGTTTCAACTACATGCGTGAACATGTGCCAAGTCAAGCCACTTGAATTGTTCAAAGGAGGATACCACCGTATCATACCACATCACAACCATTTTAATAGCATGTTTCCATGCAAGGTAAACCATTATAAACTCCTAGCTAATTAAGCATGGCATGAGCAACTATAATCTCTAATTGTCATTGCAAACATGTTTCATTCATAATAGCCTGAATCAGGAACGATGAACTAATCATATTTACAAAAACAAGATAGCTTGAGTTCATACCAGCTTCTCTCATCTCATTCAGTCCATTATATATCGTCATTATTTCCCTTTCACTTGCACGACCGAACGGCGTGGATAATAATAATAGTGCACGTGCATTGGACTAAGCTGGAATCTGCAAGCATTTAATACAAGGGAGAAGACAAGGTAATATGGGCTCTTGGTTAGATCAACAATAATGCATATGAGAGCCACTCAACATTTTCATCATGGTCTTCTCCTGTCGACCCCCAAAGAAAAGAAATAAAACTATTTACACGGGAAAGCTCCCAACAAGCAAAACAAGAACGAGAAATGTTTTTGGGGTTTCTTTTAATTACTACTACTACAGGCATGGAAAGTAAACTAGCTAAAAGCTACAACTAATTTTTTGGTTTTTCTTAAGGTTTTCAAGCACACAAGAAGAAGGCTTAGAAATGAAAATAAACTAGCATGGATAGTACAATGAAAAAGTATGAGCACTGACAACTAGCATGAGTGTGTGAACATGAATGTAATGTCGGTGAGAAATGCGTACTCCCCCAAGCTTAGGCTTTTGGCCTAAGTTGGTCTATGCCCACGGATCGAAGCTACTACCTCCGGTGTACCGAGGAGGGTCCTCATGGTGCCACTGGTTGGCGATCTCCTCTGGATCCCACTGATAAACAAACTGATGATAAGGATCAAGTGGTGACTCAGGCTCTAGGACTCGTGTCAACCTCCGGTACGCATAAATGGCCGCAGGTAAGATGAGGTGCGTGCCTGAAAGTATGTTAAATAGAGAGGGTGCAGGAAAGGTAATAATCTCGCAGTGAGTTGTACCAAATATCAAAGTATACTTAAGCATCTTGTTCTTATCTTTAACAATAAAATCATGTGCTACCATACTCTTATAATCTAGAAAAATAGGGGGCAGCAACTTTTCCTCTTTCTCATAATGCCTAATAGGTATCCCAAAGTATTCAGCAAGGCGTGAAGCAAAGATGCCTCCGAAGATGGGGCCCTTTGTTCGGTTCAGATTTAATCATTTAGCAACAATAATGCCTAAGCTAAAAGTGGTATCACGAAACAAAGCATGGCGCAAAATGACAATATCAGGTCTAATCATTTCAGCAAAGCGCTCAAAATCCTCATCATCCTTTTTCCTGGATGGTTTAGGAGGAAAAGGCATGGGTTTCTGAACCCATGGTTCTCTTTCTTTACCGTGCTTCCTAGCTACGAAGTCTCTCTTATCATAACATTGATTATTTGATTGTGGGTTATCAAGATCAATAGCAGGTTCAATTTCTACATCATGGTTATTGCTAGGTTGAGCATCAATATGAACATCATCATTAACATTATCACTAGGTTCATGTTCACTACCAGATTGTGTTTCAGCATCAGAAATAGAAATATCATTGGGATTCTCAGATGTGTCAACAACAGGTTCACTAGAAGCATGCAAAGTCCTTTCATCTTTCTTTTTCTTATTCTTAGAAGGACTAGGTGCATCAACATTAGTTCTCTGAGAATCTTGCTCAACTCTCTTAGGGTGGCTCTCAGGATACAAAGGTTCCTGAGTCATTTTACCCCCTCCAGTCGCAACTCTAACATCATTATCATTTTTCTTATTATTTAATTCATTGAGCAAATCATTTTGAGCTTTAAGCACTTGTTCTACCTGAGTGGTAACCATAGAAGCATGTTTACTAATAAGTTTAAGTTCATCTTTAACTCTAGACATATAATCACTCAGGTGTTCAATCATATAAGCATTACATTTCAATTGTCTACCAACATAAGCATTGAAGTTTTCTTGTTTAACAATAAAATTATCAAACTCATCCAAGCATTGGCTAGCAGACTTATAACGAGGAATATCACCTTCATCAAATCTATAGAGAGAATTTACCTTTACTACCTGTGTCAAGTTATCAAGACCATGTATCTCTTCAATAGGTGGTAAATTCTTAACATCTTCAGCTTTAATACCCTTTTCTTTCATAGATTTCTTTGCCTCTTGCATATCTTCAAGACTGAGAAATAGAATACCCCTTTTCTTCAGAGTTGGCTTAGGAGTTGGTTCAGGAAGTGTCCAATCATTATCATTACTCAATATATTATTCAATAGCAATTCAGCTTGCTCAACAGTTCTTTCCCTGAAAACACAACCAACACAACTATCCAGGTGGTCTCTGGAAGCATCGGTTAGTCCATTATAAAAGATATCAAGTATTTCAGTTTTCTTGAGAGGATGATCAGGCAAAGCATTAAGTAATCGAAGAAGCCTCCCCCAAGCTCGTGGGAGACTCTCTTCTTCAATTTGCACAAAATTATATATTTCCCTTAAGGCAACTTGTTTCTTATGAGCGGGGAAATATTTAGCAAAGAAGTAATAAATCATATCGTGGGGACTACACACACAACCAGGAGTAAGAGAATTAAACCATGTTTTAGCATCACCCTTTAATGAGAACGGAAATAACTTAAGGATATAGTAGTAACGAATTCTTTCCTCATGAGTAGATAGGGTGGCTATATCATTCAATTTAGTAAGATGTGCCACAACAGTTTCAGATTCATAGCCATAAAAAGGATCAGATTCAACCAAAGTAATCAACTCAGGATCGATAGAGAAATCATAATCCTTATCAGAGATACACATAGGTGAAGTAGCAAAGGCAGGATCATATTTCATTCTAGCATTCAAAGATTTTTCTTTCAGCTTAGCTAACAGTTTCTTAAGATCATATCTATCTTTGCAAGCAAAAAGATCTCTAGCAGTTTCTTCATCCATAATATAACCCTCAGGTACATTAGGCAATTCATATCTAGGGGGGGGGGGAGAATCTTCATCATCACTTTCATCAATATTATCAGTTTCAATAATTTCATTCTCTCTAACCCTAGCAACTTATTCATCAAGAAATTCACCTAATGGCACAATATTATCAAACATAGAAGTAGTTTCATCATAAGCATCATGCATAGCAGAAGTGGCATCATCAATAACATGCAACCTATCAGAATCAATAGCAGGTGTAGGTGTCGCAAGTTTACTCAAAACATAAGGTGAATCAAGTGTAGAGCTAGATGGCAGTTCCTTACCTCCCCTCATAGTTGAGGGAAAAATCTTGGTTCTTTCATCTTTCAAGTTCCTCATAATGATCAACAGATATAAATCCCAAGTGACTCCAAGAATAGAGCTATGCTCCCCGGCAACGGCGCCAGAAAATAGTCTTGATAACCCACAAGTATAGGGGATCACAACAGTTTTCGAGGGTAGAGTATTCAACCCAAATTTATTGATTCAACACAAGGGGAGCCAAAGAATATTCTCAAGTATTAGCAGTTGAGTTGTCAATTCAACCACACCTGAAAGACTTAGTATCTGCAGCAAAGTATTTCGTAGCAAAGTAGTATGGAAGTAACGGTAATGGTGGCAAAAGTAACGGTAGTAGTTTTTGTAGCAGTTGTAACAGTGGCAACGGAAAAGTAACTAAGCAAAGATCAATATGTGAAAAGCTCGTAGGCAATGGATCAATGATGGATAATTATGTCGGATGCGATTCCTCATGCAACAGTTATAACATAGGGTGACACAGAACTAGCTCCAGTTCATCAATGTAATGTAGGCATGTATTCCGAATATAGTCATACATGCTTATGGAAAAGAACTTGCATGACATCTTTTGTCCTACCCTCCCGTGGCAGCGGGGTCCTATTGGAAACTAAGGGATATTAAGGCCTCCTTTTAATAGAGTACCGGAACAAAGCATTAACACTTAGTGAATTGATGACCCACAAGTGTAGGGGATCTATCGTAGCCTTTTCAATAAGTAAGAGTGTCGAACCCAACGAGGAGCAGAAGGAAATGATAAGCAGTTTTTAGTAAGGTATTCTCTGGAAGCAATGAAATTATCGGTAACAGATAGTTTTGTGATAAGGTAATTTGTAACGAGTAATAAGTAATGCAAGTAAATAAGGTGCAGAAAGATGGCCCAATCCTTTTTGTATCAAAGGACAAGCCTGGACAAACTCTTATATAAAGGAAAGCGCTCCCGAGGACACATGGGAATTATCATCAAGCTAGTTTTCATCATGGTCATATGATTCATGTTCAGTACTTTGATAATTTGATATGTGGGTGGACCGGTGCTTGGGTACTGCCCTTACTTGGACAAGCATCCCACTTATGATTAACCCCTATTGCAAGCATCCGCAACTACAACAGAAGTATTAAGGTAAACCTAACCATAGCATGAAACATATGGATCCAAATCATCCCCTTACGAAGCAATGCATAAACTAGGGTTTAAGCTTCTGTCACTCTAGCAACCCATCATCTACTTATTACTTCCCAATGCCTCCCTCTAGGCCTAAACAATGGTGAAGTGTCATGTAGTCAATGTTCACATGGCACCACTAGAGGGATGACAACATACATCTCATCAAAATATCGAACGAATACCAAATTCACATGACTACTTATAGCAAGACTTCTCCCATGTCCTCAGGAACAAACGTAACTACTCACAAAGCATATTCATGTTCATAATCAGAGGGGTATTAATATGCATAATGGATCTGAACATATGATCTTCCACCAAGTAAACCAACTAGCATCAACTACAAGGAGTAATCAACACTACTAGCAACCCACATGTACCAATCTGAGGTTTGGATACAAATATTGGATACAAGAGATGAACTAGGGTTTGAGATGAGATGGTGCTAGTGAAGATGTTGATGGAGATTGACCCCCTCCCGATGAGAGGATCATTGCTGATGACAATGGTGATGATTTCCCCCTCCCGGAGGGAAGTTTCCCTGGTAGAACAGCTCCGCCGGAGCCCTAGATTGGTTCCGCCAAGGTTCCACCTCGTGGAGGCGGAGTTTCATCCTGTGAGCTTGCTTATGATTTTTTTCCTCGACGAAAGACTCCGTATAGCCAAAGATGGGCATTAGAGGGCCACCATGGGGCCCATGAGGCAGGGGGCGCACCCAGGGGGTAGGGCGCCCCCCACCCTTGTGGATGGTGGGTGGCCCCCTCTGGTACTTTCTTCGCTCAGTATTTTTTATATATTCTAAAAATAATTCCCGTGGAGTTTCAGGACTTTTGGAGATGTGCAGAATAGGTCTCTAATATTTGCCCCTTTTCCAGCCCAGAATTCCAGCTGCCGGCATCCCCCCCCCTTCATGTAAACCTTGTAAAATAAGAGAGAATATGCATAAGTATTTTAACATAATGTGTGAGAACAACCCATAATGCGATAATTATCGATATAAAAACATGATGCAAAATGGACGTATCAACTCCCCCAAGCTTAGACCTCACTTATGCTCAAGCGAAAGCCGAAATCAAAAAATATGTCCACATGTTTATAGATAGAGGTGTCGATAAAATAAAATACGGACATGAGGGCATCATGATCATTCTTAGAACAACAACATATATATATATATATATATATATATATATATATATATATATAGTCATATGATCTCTTATGTTAAAGTAACAATTCAATCACAATTTCTAGTATGAATCATAAACTTCATTGAAAACTAACAAACTACAATCTCAGTCATTGAAGCAATTGCAATTTATCATAACATCGGAAGGAGTCAATAAGAGCTTTTTAGCAAGTCCACATACTCAACTATCATTTAGTCTTCCACAATTGCTAACACTCACGCGATATGTATGGTTATGAAGTTTTAGCCGGACACAGAGAAATATAGGGGCTTATAGTTTGCCTCCCAACTTTTTACCTCAAGGGTAATGTCAACAATAGTTCATGAAAACTCACATCCAATTAGCTATATGTATCTGGATCTTTCCAACACATTGTGCTTGCAAAAGGATAAAATGTAAAAAGGAAAGGTGAAGATCACCATGGCTCTTATATAAGGTAGAAGATAAAAGTAAAAGATAGGCCCTTCGCAGAGGGGAGCAGAGGTTGTCATGCGCTTTTATGGTTGGATGCACAAAATCTTAATGCAAAAGAACGTCACTTTATATTACCACTTGTGATATGGACCTTTATTATGCAGTCCATCGCTTTTATTTCTTCCACATCACAAGATCTTATAAAGCTTATTTTCCCCACATTAATAGATCATACATATTTAGAGAGCAATTTTTATTGCGTGCACCGATGACAACTTACTTGAAGGATCTTACTCAATCCATAGGTAGGTATGGTGGACTCTCATGGCAAAAATAGGTTTAGGGATATTTGGAAGCACAAGTAGTCTCTCTACTTGGTGCAAAGAAATTGGCTACCATGAGAGGGAAAGGCAAGCTCAACATGTTGGATGATCCATGACAATATAATTTATCTCAGATGTAAGAAAACATAACCCATTACGTTGTCTTCCTTGTCCAACGTCAACTCTTTAGCATGTCATATTTTAATGAGTGCTCACAATCATAAAAGATGTCCAAGATAGTATATTTACATGTGAAAACCTCTCTTTCTTTATTACTTCCTATTAATTGCAACGATGACCAAAACAATGTTTGTCAACTTTCAACAACTTTTATTCATCATACTTTTATATGTGAAGTCATTACTCTCCATAAGATCCTTATGATATCTTTATTTCTTTTTATTTCTTTTCTTTTATTTTATTCCCTCAAGATCATAGCAAGATAATCAAGCCCTTGACTCAACACTAATCTTTATTATATAAAGCTCACAGACTCGATTACATAGAAGGATCATAGAGCAAAACTCAAAACTAGATCATACTAAAACTTTATTCTACTAGATCAAGATATTACCAAAAGCATAGAACTAAGAAAAACAGTAAATAATAAAGTGATGGTGATAAGATACCGGGGCACTCCCCCAAGATTGGCAGTTGCCAAGGGGAATGTCCATACCCGATGCTTAGTTCTTCTTTGTTGGCGAAGAAGGTGTTGGTGATGATGGATAGTCGCACATCGAGCGTAAGAGATCCTCCAATTTGCGGATAATGCCTTTGAGTGCGATGATATGCTCATTCAACAAAATATTTTCACTTGTGAGGTACTTGTTTTGAATGCGAGCTAACTCAATCATCTTGAAAGCTTCAATCTCCGTTGGAATAAAGAGATTGTGGTGAGGTTGAAGGATGTCTTCTTCTACTACTGCCGGAACTTGATCCCCCATGGCCTTCTTGATCCCATCATCCTTGTTGATCCCTCCGGGCTCTTCTTTCTTCAGCTCTATCTTCATTAGCCAAGCATCATTGCCCTCATTATTGGAGGAGGAGGGAGACGACATGATGATTAGCCTTGACAACCCTGGCAGAAAATAGCTCGAAACAAAAACATGAGATATTTGCGTGATACGGTGGTCAAAACCTTTGGGAGATTATATAGTGATTTTTTACCGACCAAAAGAAGTATCGTGCAAGAAAACGGAGTCCAGAGAGCACACAAGGTGCCCACGAGGCAGGGGGCGCGCCCAGGGGGGTAGGGCGCGCCCTCCACCCTCGTGTACGCCTTGTGTCCTTCCCGGACTACTTCTTATTTTCCTATTTTCTTAAATATTCCAAAATGGAGAAAAATTGCCATTAGAACTGTTTTGGAGTCGGTTTACTTACCATACCACGTACCTATTCCTTTTCGGAGTCTGAAACATTCCGTAAAGTGTCCCTTATGTATTCCTCCGGGGTTACGGTTTCAATAACATTAGTTTCATCATTTATGGGATTACCTGAGATATAATTTATGATTCTTTGACCGTTTACCACCCTCGGATTTGTGCCTTCGAAGTTATTGATTTTTATGGCACCGGAATGGTAGACTTCCTTGATAACGTAAGGATTTTTGTATGCAGTTCTATAAGCCCATAATGCATCATCAAGGTTCTTGGACCAATTCTCTCTAGATCTATTAACAGTCTTTTGCAAAATTAATTTGAGCTCTCTGTTACTCAATTCTACTTGACCACTAGACTGCGGGTGATATGGAGATGCAATTCTATGATTAACATCATACTTAGCAAGCATTTTACGAAAGGCACCATAATAAAATGTGAACCACCATCAGTCATTAAATATCTAGGGACTCCAAACCTCAAAAAAATAACTTCTTTAAGCATCTTAATAGAGGTGTTATGATCAGCACTACTAGTTGGAATAGCTTCTACCCACTTAGTAACGTAATCAACAACAACTAAAATATGTGTATACCCATTAGAGGAAGGAAACGATCCCATGTAATCGAAGCCCCAAACATCAAATGGTTCAATAATGAGTGAATAATTCATAGGCATTTCTTGACATCTACTAATATTACCAATTCTTTGACATTCATCACAAGATAAGACAAACTTACGGGCATCCTTAAAGAGAGTAGGCCAATAAAAACCGGATTGCAATACCTTATGTGCAGTTCTATCTACAGCATGGTGTCCTCCATAAGCTTCAGAGTGACACTTGTGTAGGATCTGTTCCTGTTCATGCTCAGGTATACAACGTCTAATAACACCATCTACTCCTTTATAAAGGTGTTGGTCATCCCAGAAGTAATGTCTTAAATCATAAAAAAACTTTTTCTTTTGTTGGTATGTGAAACTAGGTGGTATAAATTCATCAACAATGTAATTAGCAAAATCAACATACCATGGAGTAGTATGAGAAGCATTTATGACATTTAATTGTTCATCAGAAAAGCTATCATCAATAGGTAGTGGGTCATCAAGAACATTCTCTAACCTAGACAAGTTGTCTACAACGGGGTTCTCAGCTCCCTTTCTACCAATAATATGCAAATCAAATTCTTGTAGTAGGAGAACCCATCTAATAATTCTAGGTTTAGCATCTTTCTTTTCCATAAGATATTTAATAGCAGCATGATCAGTGTGAATAGTTACTTTAGAATCAACAATATAAGGTCTAAACTTATCACAATCAAATACAACTGCTAAGAATTCCTTTTCAGTAGTAGCATAATTTCTCTGGGCATTTTCTAGAGTTTTACTAGCATATTGAATAACATTTAGTTTCTTATGAATGCTTTGTCCTAGAACAACACCTACAACATAATCACTAGCATCACACTTGATTTCAAATGGTAAATTCCAATCAGGTGGCTGAACAATAGGTGCAGAAATCAAGGCTTTCTTAAGTATTTCAAATGCTTATACACAATCATCATCAAAGACAAAAGGGATATCTTTTTGTAACAGGTTAGTCAGAGGCCGGGAAATTTTTGAGAAGTCCTTAATGAACCTCCTATAAAAACCGACATGACTAAGGAAACTTCTTATACCTTTGATGTCCTTGGGACACGGCATCATTTCAATAGCATCAACTTTAGCTTTGTCAACTTCAATACCTCTTCCAGAAATTTTATGCCGAGGTCCAATTGCTCAGCAGGCTCCTCCTCTAGGCTACTCCTAGGCTCCTCCTAGGCGACTACCGCCGGTGGCCACTCCGGCCCCGGTGGCCACCTCACCTCCCGCCGGTTGCCACTCCGGCGCCGGCAGCCACAACTTCTCTGCCACTAGTCTCCTTGTGGGTGGCTTCCACCACCTTTTTCGTCTCTTCGCTGGAGGAGAAGGGCCACGGGAGTTGGCTATGGAGCCACCTACGCTCAACTTTGCTTGAGGTAAAGAGTTTCAACATTCGATGAGGCAAAAGTTTGGTCATCTAGTGGTTTTTTCCCCTGGTTTTCGTCAACAAGAGTTCACTTTGGTGGTTTCCTTTTGTCAGGCTCGGTTTCGTTTGGATTGTCACACGGTTAGTATCACTATCCAATCTTGTTTCTGTGGGTATCCCCAAGGGTTTCATGTGCATCATCTCAAGGACAGATCTTTCAAGTTCTCTGTTGGTTCCAAATCTATGGGCTTTGAAGTTTATAATCATGGTCGTGTGATCGAGAAGGATTTTCAGTTAGTTTTTAATCTTTGGGGTTTTGGAGGCCCCAACTGGATACGTGAAGAGTAGATTTTCTATCATGAAGAGGAATCTTCTTGGACTTTGGTATCTAGCGGTTCTCGCCCGCGAGCTGCCGCCGGCAATGTTTCTGGTGATCAACTCCGGCCATCGGTTTTTTCTCGTCTCGCGGGTATTCCGACCTCTAGCAATAATGAGGTCTTGGACAATAATTAGCCCTTAATGCACGATCTTAATACCACTTGAGAGGTTAACGCTGCGATTTCACAGAGCGGGAATCGAGGCTTTTCAAATGAAGGGCTACAGTGCTATGCATGCGGCAAAATGGGCCACTTTGCCAGAGAGTGCTCTGAGAAGAAGCTACCTGGGCTTTTTCCTTTCCTTCATTTCGCAACTTTCCCCAGCCCACCTGCCGAGGCCTGGGACATGGATGCGGTCCAGGATTGGTTTAATTCTACTGTCCCGGACCGTGACCCCTTGGTGGTTTCCTCTTTTAGTGAGCTTTGTAAGGGATATTTTCCTAATTTCCAGCCCTGATTTGCACTTGCCTCCTCAACTTCTGCGCACTTCTCCTCTGTTTCTTCACAGCTCACAAACCCTGCTCCTGTCACCTCAAGCTCACCATCGACAATGAGTGCTACTGCCGCGGCGTCGATGGCCAACATTCTGATTGACCCACGACCTTTTGTGCCCCATGGTTTTGACATTTAGCAAGTCCATGGCCGCAATGGGGTGGCGCGGGTGGTGCTTCCCCAACGGCCTTGTCGCCACGAAGATTGGGCGATTGCAACAATCCATCCACTACCCGCCGATGCTCCTTTCCCAATGTAAGAGATGTTCTTAAAGAATTCATTGTTGAGCATAGGCAGTTGGGGTTGAGAGATATTCAGCGCTGTCCGTTTGGTGAGGCCTATGTGCGTCTGACGAGGGTTAGAGACAGAGATAAATTGGTGATAGATAGCCCGCATGAATTTGGTGATGTGTTCATTTCGTTTGTGAAGCATGATGAGGGCAGAAATCATAGACGGGTCCACTTCAGTAGGACTGTTTGGTTATTACTGACAGGAGTACCTTTCGATTTTCACAACACTGAAGATCTTGCTTGTGCTGTCAGTAAGTTTGGCTGTATGATCTCTTGGGATAAGGAGGATGATCACATGGGGCGCACTGTGGTCAAAGCTAGAGTTATGAATTTGGACATCATTCCTAAAAGTATGAGATGGTCTGAAGGGGATGAGTTTGAGGAAGATGGCTAGTCTTCTTCCATTGAAGTTCTGGCCAGCGAGCTTTTGGGTGGGGGCCAGCAGATGAGGATCCCATTCCTCCTGACAATGTGGATCCACACCCCCTTCCTGAAGTTGTTGAGCATGGAAATGGTTTTCATAATGCTGCTGTTAACAATATCCCTATGGATGTTCAGAATGAGGATAATTGGGAGCAATGGAACATGCCACAACAAGATAACCAGAATGCAGTTCTAGAGGACCTCTTGGATGCCGTGCAGCAGGAAGAGATGGCATGGGCAGATGGAGAGGAACTGCTTCCAGCAGTCAGCAATAGTAGCTTATCTTCAGACATGTCCTTTTCTGAAAGAGATAATTCCAACCTTTTTTGGCCACCTGTAGCAGCTGAGAACTTTCAACCTAGACAGGTTGAACATGCTGCTTTACCTCCTGCCATTGTGGTTGCAAATGGCCTGCAGAATATTATTCAGGCATACCAATCTGATGATGAAGAGCCTCTTTTGCTGCAAGAACAGAATCTGGATGATGCACTGCCTCGTGAACTTCCTCATGGTCAAGATGTTGCAAACCATTTGCAAATTGTTGCAGTCAGCCCTCCACCTAGGTTTGATGAGGCAGTTGTCCCTGTTGTTATTCCTGTTGCTCAAGTTTTGGAGTCACCAGCCAATGTCCAGCAAGTTGGAGCCGTTGTGGAACCTGTCCTGGTTTCTGCCATGCCCTTGGGAGACTCAGTGGCTACTGGGCCGTTTATGCCCTCTCAGGCTGTTGGTTCTTCAGATAAAGCCATCCATTACGGCCCTGGCCACATCACTACTTCAAGAGGAAGCCTTGAGCCAATTGCAAACCTGGAGGATCTTCAACCTGGGTTCCAAGGTAACTGGGTCAGCCAAATTGATGAGCACTTCAGCATGGCACCTTCTCTTCTTGGTTTAAAATGTATCCAACTTGTTGCATCTGCTAATAATGATCTTGTTGTCTCTGAGGAAGGACTTTTGTTGTGGAAACAACACTTTCAAGAGCAAACTATGGATAATAAGAGTTCTTTCTCTGCCAACATTCCTGTAAGTTGGTTTAATTTTATTGTCCACCTTCTCCTGTCACCTGATAAGTTTGAATGGACTGTCAATATGTTAAACTCTGGAATGTGGGAACTTGTCTCTGCTGTGGAGAACATGGAACATGCTTTTATATTTCACATTCCTCATAAGTGTCCTACTTCTCATGCACCTATTTGTCAGGCCATTGCCATTGAGGATCAACTTAACAAAGATATGGGCAAGGAAAATAGTGGACTGACTTCCAATGTGCAGGATGTGGAGTCCCAGGATTTACTGCAGCCTTTTGGCTCTGACAATCTGAGGAAGAGAAGGAGTGGGAAGACCCCCCCTGATTGAAAAAGAGGTAAGGAGAAGTGATATAATTAAAAAGGATAATGCTGGTTACAAAAGAAATTCTTGCTCAAATAATAAGTGTCTGCCTTGCAATGCTGCCCCTCCCATCATTCAAAAGTCAGTTGTTAAAAACCTCACTGCCTCTTTCTATAAGGTTGCTGAGAGGGAGCTGGAGGACAAGATGGCTAAGAAGCCCAGGAGAAGGCAAGATGAGGACTTGGTCAAGGTTCCTGATGGTGTCCTGGACTAGGGGGTGCTCACCACGTCGTCTCCCGATCTGTTAGATTGGGCCGAGGACCCCCATGGCCGTATACTCATGGGCTAGTTTGGACAACTGCCGCATACATGGAAGATTCCACAAGACTTGGTGATCAAGACAAGGACTCCTCCCCACCGGCGTATTCGGCCAGGACTCTTGTTATCCTAGGCCTCTGGTGCATTATATAAACCAAGGCTAGGCTAGTCGATAGATCATATACAACAATCATACCATAGGCTAGCTTCTAGGGTTTAGCCTCTATGATCTCGTGGTAGATCAACTCTTGTAATACTCATATTATCAAGATTAATCAAGCAGGACGTAGGGTATTACCTCCATCAAGGGGGCCCGAACCTGGGTAAACATCTTGTCCCCTGCCTCCTATTACCATCCGCCTTAGACGCACAGTTCGGGACACCCTAACCGAGATCCGCTGGTTTTGACACCGACATTGTTGCTTTCATTGAGAGTTCCGTTGTGTGATCGGCAAAAGGATTGATGGCTTGTCTGCAGGTCAACTGCGATGCCGGCATCTTCGTCGTCGGCTTGACTGGTCACCTTGGCTCGACCAAGGACCGTGCTCCATCTCCGATCGTCATGTTCGGACAAGGGCCTTCATCAACATTAACTCCGATCTCTATCAAGATCATGGAGGAACCATCCATGGAGCTCGGGGGCACAATGTCAACATTGCCCTCGGGCGACCGTGTTGTTTTTCCGAACAGCAAACTTGTATCCACTGCCACCACCTCTTAGAGCATCGCTTTTATGATCCTTTGATGGATTGTGCGGAATTGAGTCTACAACAACCATGCAAAATTTCGTCGAGTTCCGATGGAGGAATCTCCGGCAATCTACGATATACCGGAACCCTATCAAATCTGGACAGGAATCTGGACGAGTTTAGGGCATGGTGTCCAGCACCTAGCTCGGACGTCCTTTGGAAGATCCAACCGTTGATCGGCTGCGGAATTCTTATATCTAACACCCCTCAAAATTTCAGCTCGATCCGACCGTCCGAACTCTAGGAATCTTCTGATTAGTGCATCACTTTTCGGGTCTGTTTTCTGCGCGAATACATATCCGACCCGAATTCATGTTCCTTTATGAACGTGATATGGGACAACCTTCTTAAAGGAATTTTCTCCTAGGGTATTGTGCATTGTTTTTAAACACGTGCCCATAAAATTTTAAGCCTCCTCTGAGGTAGTCTTCACTATCATACTGGTGTCAAACCAGTCTGGCAATACTGCTCCACGGCTACCGACCTGCGCTAGACACGTCGTCGCCTTTTGAGCTGAGCTCAACCACTTCGGATCGTCATATCGACGAGCGAATGAGAGTTCAAAATCATCAAGGATAAATCATCACCAACATTGCCGCCCCATGGAATACACGGAGCGGGAACACACGCATCGCCGCATGGTCACTTCATCAAGCCGGCATTGACCGCGTCACAAGTTACGACCTATGTCGGCATGGCCGCACTATTGCTTCTTCAAGCCGATGTCAATCACGCCGAACTACTTCAACACCTCGGCTGACACAACAGCTGCAACATCTCCTTACCGGCCTGCTCCATCTCCTCGGCTAGACCGAGGGCTTCACCATCTCTTCATCAACTTACTTCGGAGACTTCGGCGTCACCAGCCGACCAGCTTCATCACATTAGCTGGACCATGGGTTTTTCCTCGGTGAGCCAACCTTTGGTAGCATCACCATGCCACCGCTTCATCACCCATCAGGCAATGGGTGTGCGGATCAAGCCCCAATTTTGGGAGTAACCTTTCTCCAGATTGCTACAACAGATAAACTAGGTGCTATTAATCCTAGTATTTTTTCTTGCTTGGGTTTATTTTTCCCAAGGAATTATTACTCCGGTTTGTTTCATCATCTATACATAGGTCTATCAAATGGTGGCCGCATTAACAACGACCGCGTGGTGGTTCGGTCAGTTCTCGTATACAGTTCGGCGAATGCCGCATCTGGAACTCAGACTGGCCTGCGAATTCGGGCTTGGCCACGCCTTCACCGCGTCACGCCGACGCCCTGCATCGACATGACTTCGGCGCCTGGCCACATCTCTTTTAATAAATTATTTTTGCGAAAAGCAGTTATCCTTTTTGGACCGCACTATTTTATGTGTGTAGGTGATCGACTTCGACTGCGTCACGTGGTTTCTTTGGCAAGCCGACGCCGTCGTCCTAATCGGCGTAAATCGGCTCGCGCGATCACCTTGTTGGTCGTGTTGCCATACCGACGTGTTCGGTTGCCTCGAGGACTTCGACATCGCCGAGAGAGCTCTACCTCATCAAGTGTTCGGCGCACAGGCCATATTTCTTTTATTACTCACTTTGCATAAATTATTGATTATGCAACAATTTTTTTATTATTCCTATTATCTTCGGCTTGCACTACTTTCTGTGTACAGGTAGATAATCTGGGCAGCGCTGTCACCACGGTGTACCGATGTACCACGTCACCTCGGCTGACCGGGGGCTTCGTCATCACTTCATTAACACACGCTGGGGGCTTTGGCGTCACACTGCTGGCCTGCTCCGTCGCCGCGGTCGGACTGGGGTTTTCACCTCGTCCATCGACTATGCTGTGTCACCACTTCATCAAGCTGAGTTCTTTACTCGGACATCTCGGGACCGGCTTGAGGGCTGGGATCTCGTCCCACCACAATCTCGGCCTGCGTCATCAACATCGAGCACATTAACTAGCTAAGTCGCTTTCATGCTCAAAAACTTTCAGTTTTAAACTTTGTTCGGTTCGACCAAGCATTATACTTTTCGGCACAAAGTTGTTTGGGACAAAGTTCCTTGTCATAACTTTGTTTGTGACTTGCATATTCAAATACCCCGTTTATTTGGGGGCTCCTTTGATGGAGCTTTTCCTCTTGCATATGATTATACTTGTACGGCTTCGTTCCTTGTTCGTGTATTAAGCCACAATATGCACCATATTGACCTAAGCGATTTGCAAGCTGTGTTGCCTCGCTCCTGTGTTTACCCCTACATTCCCGATTGTTCGGCTAGGGAGTAAAGGGAGCACCTTTGCGATTGTCACGACCGGGTCATCCGAGCTCTGACCTCAGACTGGGTGAAGCCGAAAGCTAACGCTCTTAATGTTTTCAATCATGGTCGGCACACAACGGAACTCATGAGTACAAAAAATCTATTGCACAAGTCTCATAGTAATAATGAGCACCGACGAAAGGTATCGGTGGGGGTACTATTTTCTTCGAAGATGCTTCTTACACTTCGTTAGTAATATAGCATAAGTTCCCTGAGCGCACTCTGTCTGTTACAGCCTTATGGCCTGATTGCTTGGTCATCAGAAACACCATCGATACTCTCGACAGGTGGAGTACATGACACTTTTCGCCCCTTGGCCAAAGAGGGAGAAGCCAACGGTCGGTTAAGACGCGTTTAAAGTTCGGGTGAACACATATATATGATACAAGTACTTCGGTGCATACAATCATTATACATAAAATTCTTTTACCCAAGTCACTTGGGGGCTCTTAAAATTTATATGAGCTATTTTATAGTAAATGTGTTTTATTCTTGGTCGTTGAAAAGTCTTTTTCTACCGCTGCTTTTTCGACTCGAGTTTATGGTCAATAGCCGGATAGCCTGTCTTCTCTCTGAAAGCCGCTTGAGTTTAGTTTGCTAAACTGACCTCGGAGAAGTACTCTGCCTTTGGGATAAGGAGCTTGAAGCCGTAGGCTGACCCGTGTGAAGTCTTGAGATCGGATGTGTCATGTTAAAGCACGACAGAAGAACAATTTTTTTCTTCCAATTTTCGGATTGGCACCAGACACTTGATCTTGTTCGGACGTCAAGTTTTTACTGATGTTTTTGGCTTTCCAAGCTTATGGCACTTTCAAACTATTTGTGTGTTTTCAGCACAAGTCTCGCAGTGCAGCGCCGGACACCTTTAGATATTCGGCAAAAACATTCTCGGATATTGCTATATATGCATCGGTTTCGAATTATGTCTTCGGTCAATAGTTGGGTTGCCCGGCTCCTGTGCTTGCCTCCTACGTTCCGCTTTGTTAGGCTAGGTGTGCAAAGGGAGAACCACTGCGATTGTGCTTCCAACTCACATGGTTAAGCACCTTAGTGGAGAAAACCAAAAACTGACTGTCACAAATAAGCATAAACTGGTCAGTGATCCGTTGGCTGTGTTAATTTATGGTCCATTCATAACATTGGCCGAAGTGTTTACGGCTTGACCTCGACTGTCGCCGAACACTACCGGGGGCTAGTAACTGGCCTCCCAAACTAAATCCTCAATATTTTGCTCTTGCATTAGAGCTGAGGTTTTATGATCATGCTTAGCATGACAACCCAAAGAAAGGAAACGATAGTGGGACTATTTTCTTTGGAAGACATTTCTTATGTTAAACATTAATATAACATATCTCTCTGTGTACCTTTGTTTATAAAACCGTATGGCCAGATTGCCTCGTTTGTCATAAATCCTTGCACTCACAAAGGCTTTATAAAGTAGGACAAACACTCCTCGGCTACTGGCCGAGGAGGTGGAAGCCGATGGTCGGTCAACAAAGTTTTGTACAATGCGGATCCGAGCATTAATGATGTAAAGTACTTGGATACATAGAATCATTACACATAATTTGTGATTTTACTCTGGATATCGATCCTTAATTCGGCCACCCATGCCCGCATTAAGGCTCGGGGGCTACTGGGCTTCGGGCTTATCATTTACTAATATTAAAGGGGCGTATCGATCCCCTGATCTGGTGTTGCCACCCGACCAGTGTCTCGGGTGCTACTGCATTGGCAATCCAATGCAGAAAATTTAAGTGTAATGTAGTTTTCGAGGAGATTATGATCCTCAGGTTGGTCGGCCGCACCCAACCTAAGTCTCGAGGACTCTGCACACCGCTTTTTGTGTCCCAAAGTATTCTGCCGAGCTAGGAGTTGATCCTCAGACCGATTTTGCAAATCAACTTGAGTCTCAGCGGCTACTGGGATCAGCGGTCTTTTGTCATCCTTCAGGTGCATCTCGGGTTTTAGACCGATACACACCTTGAGGGCTACTAGCTATATATCTCGGCAGAGAATAAATTGCACCAATAAAAAATATTGACAAAAAATTGGCCCACAGTCGGGGTGGTGCACCACCTCGGAAGCAGTCCGGCATAAAGCTCGGGCGCTAGTGGCTGGCTCCATAGAGGGAATTTCCGGCATTAAGCTCGGCTAAACTCCTTCAACCTTTTTGAACCAAGGTGATTTATCACACCTCGGATATAGTCCGGCGCTGGGGCTCGGATACAGTCCAGCGTTGGAGCTTGGACACAGTCCGGCGTTGGAGCTCGGATACATTTCGGCGTTGGAGCTCGGAAGCAGTCTGGCATTGGTGCTCGGCTGCAAAAGATACCTCGAATGCAGTCCAGCGTTAGAGATCGGACGCAAGAGGACACTGACTCCCGGGAACAACTTCAAACCCGAGGTGCGGCATAGAAATAACAAGGCATTGATAAAGGCCGGAAACTTAAAGGGGCTCCTCGGATACCCGACGTGTAAACTCGTCGAATGCATTTCGGCGATCCTCAAGATCGAAGATGAGATGATTTGTTGAACCAGTTTTCAAGACCGACAACCGAAGATGAAGAACAGTTCAGAAGAATCGAGGAGCGTCCCTAACTTGAAGACCGGTTCAGGGGGCTACTGACGGTGTCCTGGACTAGGGGGGGTGCTCACCACGTCGTCTCCCAATCTGTTAGATTGGGCTGATGACCCCCATGGCCGTATACTCATGGGCCAGTTTGGACAGCTGCCGCATACATGGAAGATTCCACAAGACTTGGTGATCAAGACAAGGACTCCTCCCCACCGGCGTATTCGGCTAGGACTCTTGTTATCCTAGGCCTCTAGTGCATTATATAAACCGAGGCCAGGCTAGTCGATAGATCATATACAACAATCATACCATAGGCTAGCTTCTAGGGTTTAGCCTCTACGATCTCATGGTAGATCAACTCTTGTAATACTCATATCATCAAGATCAATCAAGCAGGGCATAGGGTATTACCTCCATCAAGAGGGCCCGAACCTGGGTAAACATCGTGTCCCCTACCTCCTGTTACCATCCGCCTTAGACGCACAGTTTGGGACCCCCTACCCGAGATCTGTTGGTTTTGACACCGACAATGCCCTTGGCCAAAGGAGAGGATAATACATCCAACTCTTCTTCATGTTAGTTGCCACCAGCTGGATTAGGGTCTTATGGGGTAGTGTGTTTGGATCATCTTGCTCTTACTTGGATTTCTCAATGATGAACGGTGTAATGCTGGGAGACTGGTACCTTTTGGAACTTGTTTATTTGCTGATGTACTCTCTTATTAAAACCTCTGTGATGTATGGGTTATGGATGTTGTGCTGGTCTTGTTATGTGTTGTGGTTCATGGCATTGTGCCTTTTGTCCTTCCTCTTGGTTGATCAAGTGCTGGTGCTTGATTATTGGTACAGAAATTGCTATTGTTTTCATGAATAACACAAAAAGAAACTGGAATATCCTTAACTGGAATATTAGAGGGATGAATTCTGAAGATAAATGGTTGGCTCTAAGACAGAAAATTGGTGAGAGTGACAGTAACATCTTGTGCCTTCAAGAAACTAAAAGAGAGTCTTTTGACACAGCTTACATTAAAAATTTCTGTCCTAACAGAATTAATAAATTTGCTTTCCTCCCATCTATTCGAGCTTCTAGGGGGCTGCTAGTTGCTTGGAATGGTTCATAGTTTGCTGGAGAAGTTATTGCTCAAAACAGATTCTCTCTTTCAATCCAATTTACCAGCTTGTTATCCAATCAGTCATGGATCCTAACTAACATATATGGTCCCTGTGACCCACAGGACAAAGTTGAATTCATCAATTGGTTTTTGAATATTCACATGCCTATAGATGTGGACTGGATTCTTATGGGGGACTTCAATCTTATGAGGGCTCCTTCAGACAGAAATAGACCTGGTGGAGATGTTAATGACATGCTTTTGTTTAATGAGGCAATCAGCAACCAAGGTTTAATTGAACTACCTTTGCAGGGAAGAAAGTTCAGTTGGAGTAATATGCAGCATGATCCTCTTTTAGTCAAACTGGATTGGTTTTTTACTTCTGCCTCATGGATGACCACTTTCCCAAACACCATTGTGCTCCCTCTTGCAAAACCTATATCTGATCACTTGCCTTGTGTTATTAAAATTGGCACTTCTATTCCAAAAGCAAGAGTGTTTAGATTTGAAAACTATTGGCTGCAACACTCAGACTTTAAGTAGGTGGTTGTTGCTGCTTGGAATATCCCAGTGGGAACTCTTGATGCTGTTAAAAGTTTGAATGCAAAATTTAAAAATTTGAGGAGAGCTTTGAATTTGTGGGCTAGGTCTTTATCTTGTTTGAAAGCTCAAATTGCAAAACTAAATGAGCTCATCTTTCTTTGGGATTTCTTTGAGGAATTCAGAGAATTGGACATTCATGAATGGAACTGCAGGGTTATCCTAAAAGATCAGCTACTCATTCTTTTGAGGAACCAAAAGATTTACTGGAATCAAAGGGGTAAAATTAAGGGGGTCAAATTTGGAGATGAGAACACAAAATTTTTCCATACTAAAGCTTCAATCAACTATAGGCACAATCATATTGTTGTTCTTCAAAATGATGACCAGGTGGAAATATCTGATTTTGCTGGGAAAGCTGCAATTCTCTAGGAATCTTATAAGAAAAGAATGGGAACATCTCACAAAACATCTATGCACTTTGATTTGGATTCCTTATTTGGTCGCAGGCAAGATCAAACACTTTTTGATAACCTGGAGTTTCCTTTCACTGAGGAAGAAATTTGATGTTGTCAAGGACCTTCCACTTGACAAATCACCAGGTCCAGATGGTTTCAAAAATGAATTTTCTAAATCTTGTTGGGATATTATTAAAGTGGATGTGCTCAGATTTATTCAAGACTCTCATGCTGGGCAAATTTCAATTGAGAGCTTAAACACTTCCTACATAACACTAATTCCTAAAGGAAGCACTCCTATGACAACAAATGACTTCAGGACAATTTCACTCCTTAATTGTTGTCTTAAACTTGTCACTAAGTTGTTGGCAAACAGGCTGCAGAAAGTGATTCTCAAGTTGGTGCACATCAACCAATATGGATTCCTCAAAGAAAGATCCATCCATGACTGCTTTGGTTGGGCATATGAGTATCTGCATCAAGGCCATAAGTCCAGAGAAGAAATTATTGTGCTTAAACTAGATTTTGAAAAGGCTTTTGACACCATTGAGCACCAGGCAATTTTGAATATCTTAAAGGCCAAAGGTTTTGGAGACAGATGGATCAACTAGATTAAAATGCTGTTCACTTCTGCATCATCTACTATCTTACTTAATGGTGTTCCTGGCAAGAAGTTTTATTGTCTTAGAGGGGTCAGGCAGGGAGATCCTCTGTCCCCCCTTTTATTTGTGATTGCTGCAGACATGCTACAGTCAATTCTTAATAAGGCCATGCACCTGGGTTTGCTTACCTCACCTCTGCAAGTGGAATCATGTCCTGACTTTCCCATTATACAGTATGTAGATGACACTCTAGTTCTCCTTCAAGCTGATGCAAAACAACTTCATTGCCTCAAAGCACTCCTCAACACTTTTGCAGATGCTACTGGCCTTGAAGTGAACTATAATAAATCAAGCCTCATCCCAATCAATGTGCCAGAAGACAAGGTGGAAATTTTGACAAATAATTTCCATTGCAAAAGAGAATCTTTCCCCATACGGTATTTGGGAGCACCTTTGGGTCTTCATAAGCCAACTTTGGAGCAATGCTTTCCACTTGTCACAAGACTGCAGAAGAAGCTTGTGGGTTTATCTTCTTTCATGACTCTGGCTGGGAGATTGTTACTTGTAAAATCTTTTCTAAACTCTCCATTGATTTACCTCATGGGATGCCTTGATGTGCCTGTCACCATTAAAACTCAAGCTATCAAGTTTTTGAGGCATTGTCTTTCGAGAGGCCCTGGCCTAGAGGATCATAGGCCTGCTATGGTGGCTTGGAGCACTGTTTGTCGACCTAGGGATCAAGGAGGCCTGGGGGTGATGGATATCTTTGTTCAAAATAAAGCTCTGCTTCTCAAGAATCTGCACAAGTTTTATAATAGGCATAACATTCCATGGGTCAACTTGATTTGGGAAACTTACTATAACAATGATTTGTTGCCTACCAGCAATTGGGTTGGATCTTTTTGGTGGAAGGCAAATCTTAAGCTCATTGATAATTTCAAATCTTTGGCCAGATGTCACATAGGGGATGGTAAAAGTGCTTTATTCTGGACTGTTCTGTGGCATTCAGCTTGTTTACAGGACTTGTTTCCACACCTATTATCCTTTGTAAAGAACAAGAACACTTCTGTGAACACCATTATTCATACTGAATTCTTGGAGGATCTATTCCACCTTCCTCTCACTGTACAAGCCTTCCAGGAATTTGAAAGTATGGAAGACATTTGTATTGCCTTAAGGGTTTATGACTCCCTGTATTGCACTGACACCTGGAGTTACATTTGGGGTAATGATCAATTTTCAGTTGCTAAGGCTTATAAAGTGATGATTGGAGTTAAAATTGTGCCCCAACAGTTCAACTGGATTTGGAATAGCTCCTGTCAGCCCAAGCACAAGGTGTTCTTTTGGAGATTACTTCATGATAGGCTCAATACTAGGAACCTTCTTCGCAGGAAAACTTTTCATCTGGAAAACTACAACTGTGCTGTCAACAATTGTCCTCAGGAGGAAACCTTGCAGCATCTCTTTTGGACCTTCCCTTTTGCAACCCAGTGTTGGGATCTAATATGCCCTTCAAGACAAGCTAATGTCTCTGTGCTTGAAGCTTTTGCTGATCTCAGGCAGAAACTTCATGTGCCATTCTTCATGGAAATCATCATACTAGCCTCTTGGGCTATCTGGATCTCAAGAAATAATCTGATCTTTCAAGCAATTCAACCTACCATTCAGAGGTGGAAAGTCATTTTCCTTGAAGAGCTTAACTTGCTCAGATTTAGAATAAAAAAGAGCTATGCTAGGGCATTTTGTACTTGGCTTGATAACCTTGCTCTGTAATTCTGGCTTTCTTCTGTAGATAGTTTTTTCTGGCTTACCTCAAGCCTTTTTACTATTGGACCTTTGCTTTTATTTTATAATATAAAAATTGCAGTGGGGTTTTGCCCTACTATGTACAGTCAAAAAAAAGAAATTTTATGCCCCAAGACACTACCTTCATTAACCACAAAGTGGCACTTCTCCCAATTCAAGACAAGGTTGGTTTCTTCACATCTCTACAAAACTCGATCAAGGTTGCTCAAGCAATCATCAAAAGAGGATCCATAAACAGAGACATCATCCATGAAAACTTCACAAATCTTTTCACAAAAGTCAGAGAATATAGCCATCATGCATCTTTGAAAGGTAGCAGGTGCCTTACATAAACCAAAAGGCATACGTCTATAAGCAAAGGTATCGAAAGGGCAAGTAAACATAGTCTTTTCTTGATCATCAGCTGACACAGGTATTTGAGAGAAACCAGAGTAACCATCTAGAAAGAAAAAATGTGTATGTTTGGATAATCTTCTAGCATTTTATCAATGAAAGGCAAAGGGTAATGATCTTTTTTGTAGCTTTATTTAATTTGCGGAAATCAATCACCATCCTATAACCTGTAATAATTCTTTGCGGAATCAATTCATCTTTATCATTAGGAATGACAATAATACCTCCCTTCTTAGGGACACAATGGACATGACTTACCCACTAACTATCAACAACGGGATAAATTATAGAGAGAATTCCTTATTTGACACTCCCTTAAAATCATGTTCCTTATTTGACACTGGAAAAAATTTCTTCCCTATATGACCTATAGTCTTAATTTCTTTCCCTATATGACACTCTAGTTCATTTTGTACACATGAAAAGACCTTTTTACCCCTGTACATAATGTGACCAGAAATATGCAGCATTGAGCCTAATTATGGAAAATTTGTTTCTGAGAGTGAGCATAGTTGAACATGTTATCTCCTCCGTTGGTCTTTTTTGGGATGCGTGTGTATTTTGTATTCCTGAGCCTGAGCGCATGCATCCAATGTATTTAGAACGTATTCAGCTGTGGGTCTAGTTTCATGCAGTATGGTTTGTGAGTGCAACGTCGATCGACATTGATCATTGATGCTCTTAGTATTGGAGAAAAGAGGAAGAAACCAAGGCGGAGACCAAGTCCACGGTAGGTGTGTGTGAGCGAGGTGGCCACTCCGGGCTCCGGCCGTGTTGCGGTTGCTATCCGGCCGGCTGACTCTGTCCGCCCACCCCTCCGCTCATCCAGGGGAAAATTCCTAAACATAGTAGACTTGAACCGATTTTTTACCGGTCGGCCTAATTCAACAGACTCTTCGAAAGTGCGGGGGGTCAAACCAAACCACATGCTTTCTTGAGGTCAAATGTTTACGTGACCTTGCACGTACGCACCTACGTACATACGGTGCTCCTCGTGTTGCACAGTTGCATGGTGATGCATGCTGGCATGCTCCCATATTTAACAAAATGTAGCATGGATCATTTCCACATATATGCTACTGCAGGTATACAATCTAACTGGAACAGTAGCAAATCGACTAGCATGACAATACCAGCATATCTGATGTCACATATGGATAACTCGACTGATTTTTTTTGGAACAACTATTATCTTGTACATATTTGTGGTCACATTACACATATGGGTAAAATGGTCTTTTCACGTGTACAAAATGCACTAGAGTGTCATATAGGGAAAAAAATTAAGACTAGAGATCATATAGGGAAGAAAGTTTTCTCCAATGTCAAATAAGGAACACAATTTTAAGAGAGTGTCAAATAAGAAATTCTCTCTGAATTATACCTACTTCAAGGAGCTTTAATATTTCCTTTCTTATCACTTCTTTTATCTTAGGATTTAGCCATCATTGGTGATCAATAACTGGTTTGGCGTCTTTCTCCAAATCTATTTTGTGTTGACATAGAGTGGGACTAATGCCCTTAAGATCATCAAGAGTATATCCAATAGCAGCACGGTGCTTCTTCAGAGTTTTCAATAATTTCTCTTCTTCATGATTTGAAAGGTTAGCACTAATAATAATAGGATATATCTTCTTTTCATCAAGATAAGCATATTTAAGAGTATCAGGCAATGGTTTAAGCTCAAACACGGGATCACCCTTGGGTGGAGGAGGATCCCCTAGGATTTCAACAGGCAAGTTGTGTTTCAGAATAGGTCCCTGTTTAAAGAATACTTCATCTATTTCTCTTCTTTCATTCATGAACATATCATTTTCATGGTCTAGCAAATATTGTTCTAAAGGATCAGTAGGAGGCACGACAATAGAAGTAAGACCAATAATTTCATCTTTACTAGGTGATTCCTCATCACGGGGTTGTATACTAAATTTAGCAAAATTAAACTCATGAGACATATCACCCAAACCAATAGTAACAACATCCTTTTCACAGTCTATCCTAGCATTAACAGTGTTCAAGAAGGGTGTACCAAATATAATGGGACAAAAGCTATCTTGTGGGGAACCAAGAACAAGAAAATCAGTAGGATATTTAACCTTCCCACACAAGACTTCAACATCTCTAACAATCCCAACCGGTGAAATAATATCTCTATTGGCAAGTTTAATTGTAACATCGATATCTTCTATCTCAGTAGGTGCAATATCATGCATAATTTCTTCGTATAAGGAATGAGGTATTGCACTTGCACTAGCACCCATATCACATAAGCCATGATAACAATGATCTCCTATTTTAATGGAAATAACAAGCATGTCTACAACAGGTCTATGTTTATTTTTAGCATCAGGTCTAGCAATTCTAGCAGCTTCATTGTAGAAGTAAATAACATGCCCATCAATATTATAGGCCAAGAGATCTTTAACCATAGCAATTTTAGGTTCAACTTTAACTTGCTCTGGGGGTTTGTGTGTCCTAATATTACTTTTGTTGACTACAGTTGAAGCTTTAGCATGAACATTTATTCTAACAGGGAAAGGTAATGTCGATGTCAAAACCGGCGGATCTCGGGTAGGGGGTCCCGAACTGTGTGTCCAAGGTCGATGGTAACAGGAGACAGGGGACACGATGTTTACCTAGGTTCGGGCCCTCTCTATGGAGGTAATACCCTATGTCCTGCTTGATAGATATTGATGAATATGAGTGTTACAAGAGTTGATCTACCACGAGATCGTAATGGCTAAACCCTAGAGGCCTAGCTTGTATGGTTATGATAATGTCCCTACCCTCCGGACTAAGTCCTCCGGTTTATATAGACACCGGGAGGATCTATGGTTACACAAGGTCAGTTACAAAGAAAGGAATCTACATATTTGGTCGCCAATGCTTGCCTTCCATGCCAAGGAGAGTCCCATCAGGACATGGGTGCAGTCTTTGGTCTTCGTGTCTTCACAGCCCATCAGTCCTGCCCATGGCTAATAGGCCGGACGCCCGAGGACGCCTTAATCCAGGACTCCCTCAATAGCCCCCGAACCAGGCTTCAATGACGATGTGTCCGGCGTGCAGATTGTCTTCGGCATTGCAAGGCGGGTTCCTCCTCCACGTCTTCCAAGTAATGTATTCGGCTTTCAATTCAATGTCGCACCCCTCGGCTTCTGTGCATCGATGACTTCAGCTTCCACGTGTCGGGCGAATGCGGACGGTCAGGGTATTTTTCAAATAACACCCCGACCATGCAAGAAAGAGCGTATATTTAAAGAGATTGGGTCTCAGATCCATTCGGCACCACACGGAGAAAATCCTCAGAGATTGCCAGGAAAGACCATTCCAACATGGATAGCATTCCCAGCTCCTCCTCCCATTCCAAACCAGAGAAAGGCGAGTGGGAGAGGTGCTCCGTTCCCCATAGTCAATTAGCAAAGTTGCAAACACAGGGATTGCTCCCCCCTGCGGATCTGATCCCTGTTCGAGTAGGGCTGGCTTCTTTTAATGGCAAAACCCAGGCGGAAGATTTCCCCAATCCATCTGCGGGGGAGTGAGTGTGCTTCGTCCCCTATCTGCTGAGGGGCATGGGATTTCCAATTCACCCATTCCTTCGAGGGCTTCTGGAGTATTATGGCCTCCAGCTGCACAATTTTACCCCAGCCTCCATCCTGCACATTGCGGGTTATGTCACTTTATGCGAACTATTCATGTGTTGTGAGGCCCATTTTGATCGGTGGAGGAGGTTATTTTGTCTTGTCCTGCGCAACCACGAGGGATCAATATTTGAAGTGGGCGGGGCTGAAATATGGCGCATTGCTGAGGCCGGATACCTACCCGGCACACCGAAGAAAGCCTCTGAAGAGTGGACCTCTGAATGGTTTTATATTAACGACGTCGCTCTTCCCGACCTAGTCCGGATGGGCCTCCCTGAATTTTCAAGTGCTCCGTTGAAGAAACGCCATAGCTGGCGTCCTCAGAGCCTCGAGGAAGAGGATAGAACTAAGATTAGTCTGTTGCTGGGTAAGATTAAGATGCTCGCCCGGTCCGGATTGTCAATAGTCGAGGTAATGTCGGTCTCCATAACGCGGGGGGTCCAACCACTCCAATATAGAGGGCTACCCATGTGGCATTACAATGGGGAAGACGACGCCTCCCGCTGCGGTCGGAAGGGCCCGAAGACTACCGCCGCTCTGGCCAAAATATTGGCCGAACTGTATAAAGGGGAGCAGGAGGAGTTCACCCGTCTCCAAAATCGAGATGGGGTTTCCATGTACAATTCTCCTAGCTGGGTAAGCTCTAACTCCACTATTCGACTCCTCTCCCTGAATTATTTTTGAAGGGTGGTATCTTATTCATTCATGACGGGAATGGCGAAAGGCTGTCGAGGGGATCCATGACCCTGCCCCTCAGCCAGAGAATCACAATTGGGATCTTGACCCCGGATATGAGGAAGATCCAGACATATTCGTGGAGCTCAAAGATGGAGTTTTCTATCAGACGAGCTATGACGGTACAGACGTACCCATCATTGCCGATTACCCCGGTCTTCTCCCTGCTTCTCATGTAAGTAATCAGGAGACACTTTGTCCGAGAGAGTTTTCTCATTCTTCCTCACTCACCGCACCATCCTGTTCTCAGAAGGGGAGGCGTTTGCCATGTTGTGCCGCCCCGGGGGCATCTCTAGAGAGGGCGGCTCCCGCATCGGGTAGGCCTTCGAAGAGGAAGGCAAACAGGGATACGGTCGGGCCTTCCTTGAAGAGGTATGGGTTTGCAACTATGCTCGTTCTAGCAGTAGCATCCAACTGTGACTCATATGTTCATTTTGTATCAGGGAAAAGGTTCAACGGACTTTGTCCGGGGACCCGACCAGTCATACTCCTGAGAACCAAGATTCGGCCCCAGCTGCAGAGACGGGGCCCGATATGGGAGTGGCGCCGGATTGTCCCTCTGCCGCGGGTTCGGAAAATATATCTGTCACCAATTCGGAAGTGGAGAGCACCATGAATCACCGGCGCCAGAGGGCCATTTTACGAAATCCCCGCTTCTCAAAAGAGGCGTTCGGTGCCTTCAGCTCGGCTGATGCATACATCTGAGCTGCTCAAGATGGGCTTAACAGAGCCACCGAGCAACATTTGAAAGATGTGCAGGTAAGTTTACCTTGTCCAAATTTGATAACCATGTGCCCGTAGCCCCCGAGACTTGAAGCAGTTGGGACAAATCTTTTAAGGATCATTGTATAACCAGGCTCTTACGGAGAAGAACGACCTGCTAGCCCAAGAGCTGGAGCAGTGCCGGACACAACTAACTGCTGCTACCGCCGAACTGGAAAAGTTCAAGAAGGCGTCCTCTGGTAATATTTCCCTCCATCGAGAAACAAAAAATTATACGCCGGTTGTATTGCAACTGCTGCTTGTCTCATAACAGGGTCATCGGACCAACTAGGAGAGGAACTGAAGGCCGCTCAAACGAGCGAAAAAGAGGCGAAGAGACAACATGCGGCAGGCGAGCGCGTTCTGACCCGAGTCAGAGAGGGGAAAAACAAACTCCAGGATTCAAACACCAAACTGAGCGAAGAACTAAAAGATGTGCGAGCCCAGCTAGCCGACTCCATGAAGGAGAACAAAAAGCTGCAAGGCGGTATATTTTGTATGTGGCCAAATTTATCTTATAACAGTTTGGGGGTAAACTTAGCTGATATAGCTATATTGTAGGTATGTTCACGGGCTGTCCCGAAGAGGAGGTGTCCGGATCATCAAGTGATCTTGTGCAAGGGCTAACACAGTTACACGAGCAAGCTCGGCAGGCAATGCAGAGTGTAGCCAAGGCCTTATGGCCATCCTCCTCCCCTCCAGGGAGTATGGAGAAGCTTGTGGAGCTGTTCAAGGGAGCGCGGCGGCGTATCCCACTATGGAAGATATCGGCCTACCGAGAGGGTGCGCGAGAGCCCTAGGCCATGGTAAAAACATGGTATACCAAGCTGGATCCGAATCACATGGCCCGGGTCGGACCGCTAGGGTCAAATGGGGAAGAAATTCCCGTTAGTTTAGTATATGACCAAGTAGAGGTGGCCGCGAAATATTCCCAACAGGATTGTAAGTTAGACCGCCTGTTGGAAGGTACAGAAGAGGAAGTTTTTAAGTCCTAAGTGACTATGTACTTTCCTTCTAGCTGGATTGTAAAAACAATTGTCATGGCCGACCTTTTCGTTTCGACCTCTGGACCCGAAGGTGCAGAGTGTTTCCGAATACACCCTAGCGGTAGAATATACCGGGGTATGCATGGGAACCAGGCGTAGGGGTCATAGTTGCTTGAACAGACAATGTGTATCCGGCTAGTTATGTTATATTACATTATGTAAGAAACATCTTCCAGAGAGAATAGTTCTGTTAAGGGTTCCTTTCCCTGGATGTGCATGCATTTAATGTGCATGTCCGAACTGTGATTGAAAAAAACATAGAGTAAGTAACTTCTGGGGTTTCACAATGGAGTGAATGCGGAAATGTCTTTAATTCACCGACTGAATATTCCCTTAAGAATGCTAGCTTTCGGCTTCACCCAGTCTGAGGTACACATCCGGATGACCCGGCAGTAACAATCGCAGAGGTGCTCCCTTTCTGCCCTAGCCGAACTAACAGGAACATAGGGCATAAGCACAGGAGCCAGGCAACCTAGCTTGGCCAAAACTTAAGTCATATCGCTGCATATAATGGCAAATAAAAGGTACATATGGGAAGAACGCATATGTGGTGAGCATGATGCCCGAATAATAATAGGAAGCTTCTGTACAAGAAGCTCCCAGGTATAATCGACGTACATATTTGGAGATGTACGCATCAGGGGAGCACGGTCTAGCCGTACTAAAGCTGGAGGGATAAAGAGAAAAACAAAAAGAGATAAAAAACGAAAGGAGAGAAAAAAATAACGTTAATAACAGGAGGAAGGAGACGAACACAGAGTTTGGCGCTAGGCATAGAATCGTCGGAGTCTGGCCGCATTCTAGGGGTTCGGCTCCAAGTGATTGTCTGACGCATCACGCAGGTGGTACGCTCCTCTGGTGAGAACTTCATCAATGATGAAGGGACCCTCCCACTTGGGCTTGAGTTTGTCCTTTTTCTAATCCGGCAGGCGTAGAATGAGTTCACCAACATTGTAAGTCTTGGCCCGCACTTCTCTGCTTTGATACGTGCGAGCCTACTATTGATAAAATGCAGAACGGGCTTTTGCGACATCGCGCTCCTCCTCCAGGGCATCTAAGCTGTCCTGTCGATCAAGCTCGGCCTCTCTCTCTCTCTCTCTTCGTACATGCGCACTCGAGGTGAGTCATGAATAATATCGCAGGGTAACACGGCTTCCGCACCGTACACCATGAAGAAATGTGTATATCCAGTAGTGTGGTTGGGCGTGGTCCATAGCCCCTAGAGTACGGAGTCAAGTTCCTCCACCCAGTGCTTGTGTGATTCTTTCAAAGACCGCACTAGTCTAGGTTTGATGCCGCTCATAATAAGATCATTAGCCAGTTCGACTTGACCTTTGTCTGCGGGTGATAGACAGAGGCGTAATCAAGCTTAATACCCAGATTAGTGCACCAAGTTTTCACTTCATCGGCTGTGAAATTAGAGCCATTATCGGTGATGATGTTGTGTGGAACACCATAACAGTGTACCACACTGGATATGAAATCTATTACCGCCCCCGCCTCGGCCGTTTTGACTGGTTTGGCCTCTATCCATTTAGTGAATTTATCCACCATGACCAGCAGATACTTTCTCTTATGGCTTCCTCCTTTAAGGGGTTCAACCATATCGAGTCCCCAGACCGCAAAAGTCCAAGTGATGGGGATTGTTGTAAGGCAGTGGGGTCATATGGCTTTGATTGGCGAAGAGTTGGCATCCGACGCAACGTTGGACAAGGTCCTGTGCATCTGCTCGGGCCATCGGCCAATAAAACCCTGTATGGAAGGCCTTGCTAACAAGGGCCCGAGCTGTGGCTTGGTGACCGCCGAGTCCGGCGTGAATTTCAGCCAAGAGTTGCCGCCCTCCTCCTCTGAGATACATCTTTGAAGAACTCCAGTAGCGCTTTTCTTATAGAGCTCTCCGTCGTGAACCTTGTAGGCCTTCGAACACCGGACAATGCAGCGGGCCTCATTCTGATCCTCGGGGAGCTCCTTCTTGTTAAGGTATGCCAAGAAGGGTTCGGTCCATTGGGGAATGATTGCCATAATGAGATGGGTTGATGGATTTATTTCGGAGGTTGATCCTCCGATGATATCGGTGTGTTCGGAATCTGGGGTTGTGTTTGGATCCGGACTAATGTTGCCGCCCTCCCCGTGCCACACCAGGGATGGCTTGAAAAGCCTTTCCGGAAAAATGTTAGGTGGGACGGGGTCGCGCTTAGCGGCTATGCGAGCAAGAACGCCCGCCGCTTGATTACTTTCTCGGGCCACGTGATGGAACTCGAGGCCCTCAAACCGAGCTGACATTTTTAGGACGGCATTACGATAAGCTGCCATCTTCGGGTCTTTGGCATCTAAGTCTCCATTTATTTGAGATATTGCAAGGTTTGAGTCCCCGCGCACTTCCAGGAGATGTATGCCCATGGAGACAGCCATCCGGAGACCATGCAATAAGGCCTCGTATTCGACTGTGTTATTGGAGTCTGTGTATAGTATTTCGAGTATGCATTGAACGACACCTCCAGTAGGGACGTTAAAATGACACCCGCCCCTAGCCCTGCCAGCATTTTGGAGCCATTGAAATACATAACCCAATTGGAACATGCGTCGTACTCTTTAGGGAATTCGGCCTCTGTCCATTCGGTGACAAAGTCGGCTAGTACTTGGGATTTAATAGCTCGACGTGGTTTGTATGTAATATCAAATGGAAGGAGCTCAATGGCCCATTTGGTAATCCGGCCCGTGGCGTCACAGTTGTTTATAATGTCATTGAGTGGTACTTCGGAAGCCACCGTGATCGAACACTCCTGGAAGTAGTGGCGGAGCTTTCGGGATGCCATGAAGACCGCGTATGCTATCTTTTGATAATGGGGGTACCGGGATTTGCATGGTGTAAGGACATTGGATACATAGTATACTGGCTTCTGAAGCGGGAATTTGTGTCCGTCCTGTTCTCTTTCAACAACGAGCATGGCGCTCACCACCTGATGTGTTGCCGATATGTATAATAACATCGGTTCACTGACGTTTGGCGCGTCCAGGATTGAGTTGCTCGCAAGTAGGCTTTTTATTTCCTCCAGTCCGGTTGTTTCTGCGTCCGTCCACTCGAAGTGATCGGTTCGCCGTAGAAGGCGATAGAGTGGCAGTGCCTTTTCTCCCAATCTAGAGATAAAGCGGCTTAGAGCTGCCACGCAACCCGCGATATGTTGGACTTGTTTAAGGTCTGTTGGCGTAGCCAATTGTGACAGAGCTCGGATTTTGGCTGGATTTGCTTCAATTCCTCTGTTGGAAACAATGAAGCCCAACAGTTTTCCAGCGGGGATGCCGAAAACACACTTTTCAGGATTGAGCTTAATGTTATACGCGTGGAGGTTATCGAATGTGAGACGTAAATCGTCTATTAGTGTTTCGACGCGCCTAGTTTTGACGACGACGTCGTCCACATAAGCTTCAACTGTCTTGCCGATCTGTTTCTCCAGGCATGTTTGAATCATGCATTGGTATGTGGCACCGGCGTTCTTCAGCCCGAAGGGCATGGTGTTGAAGCAGAATGGCCCATATGGGGTAATAAATGTTGTTGCAGCTTGATCGGACTCCTTCATTTTTATTTGATGGTACCTGGAATATGCATCAAGGAAACACAGTGAGTCGTGTCCTGTGATGTCTACTACGCAACCTTCTTCTTGTAGACGTTGTTGGGCCTGCAAGTGCACAGGTTTGTAGGACAGTAACAAATTTCCCTCAAGTGGATGACCTAAGGTTTATCAATCCGCAGGAGGCGTAGGATGAAGATAGTCTCTCTCAAGCAACCCTGCAACCAAATAACAAAGAGTCTCTTGTGTCCCCAACACACCCAATACAATGGTAAATTGTATAGGTGCACTAGTTCAGCGAAGAGATGGTGATACAAGTGCAAAATAGATAGTAGATATAGGTTTTTGTAAACTGAAAATATAAAAACAGAAAGGTAGCGAGTGGTAAAAGTGAGCGTAAACGGTATTGCAATGATAGGAAACAAGGCCTAGGGTTCATACTTTCACTAGTGCAAGTTCTCTCAACAATAATAACATAGATAGATCATATAACGAGCCCTCAACATGCAACAAAGAGTCACTCCGAAGCCACTAATAGCGGAGAACAAACATAGAGATTATGGTAGGGTACGAAACCACCTTAAAGTTATTCTTTCAAATCAATCCGTTGGGCTATTCCTATAAGTGTCACAAACAACCCTGGAGTTTTTACTAGAATAACACCTTAAGATACAAATCAACCAAAACCCTAATGTCACCTAGATACTCCATTGTCACCTCAAGTATCCGTGAGCATGATTATACGATATGCATCACACAATCTCAGATTTATCCAACCAACATAAAAGTACTTCAAATAGTGCCCCAAAGTTTCTACCGGAGAATCAAGAACGTGTGACAACCCCTATGCATAGGTTCATGGGCGGAACCTGCAAGTTGGTCACCAAAACATACATCAAGTGGCACGCGATATCCCATTGTCACCACAGATAAGCACGGCAAGAAATACATCAAGTGTTCATAAAAGACTCAATCCGATAAGATAACTTCAAAGGGGAAACTCAATTCATCACAAGAGAGTAGAGGGGGAGAAGAAACATAAGATCCAACTACAATAGCACAGCTTGGGATACATCAAGATCGTGCCATAGATGGAACACGAGAGAGAACACGAGAGAGAAAGATCAAACACATAGCTACTGGTACATACCCTCAGCCCCGAGGGTGAACTACTCCCTCCTCGTCATGGATAGCGCCGGGATGATGAAGATGGCCACCGGAGATGGATCCCCCCTCCGGCAGGGTACCGGAAAGGGGTTCCGATTGGTTTTTCGTGGTTCTGGAGGCTTGCGACGACGGAACTCCCGATCTATCTTCTGTTCTGGAAGTTTTAGGGTACGATGGTATATATGGGTGAAAGGAGTACGTCGGTGGAGCTACAGGGGCCCCACAAGGCAGGGGGGCGCGCCCAGGGGGGAGGGGCGCCCCCCACCCTCGTGAGCACCTCTCGTATCTTCTGACATGGGGTCCAAGTCCATTAGGTGGGTTTCCTTCCAAAAATAACTTCTCCAGTTGATTTCGTTCCGTTTTGACTCCGTCTGATATTCCTTTTCCTCGAAACACTGAAATAGGCATAAAACAGCAAATCTGGGCTGGGCCTCCGGTTAATAGGTTAGTCCCAAAAATAATATAAAAGTGGAAAATAAAGCCCAATATTGCCTAAAACAGTAGATAATATATCATGGAGCAATCAAAAATTATAGATACGTTGGAGACGTATCAAGCATCCCCAAGCTTAATTCCTGCTCGTCCTCGAGTAGGTAAATGATAAAAAAAAGATAACTTTTGATGTGGAATGCTAGTTGGCATAATTTCATTGCAATTCTTCTTACTTGTGATATGAATATTCAGATCCGAAAGATTCTAGACAAAAGTTCATATTGACATAAAAGTAATAATACTTCAAGGATACTAACAAAGCAATCATGTCTTCTCAAAATAACATGGCCAAAGAAAGTTATCCCTACAAAATCATATAGTGTGGCTATGCTCCATCTTCCCCACACAAAATATTTAAATCATGCACAACCCCGATGACAAGCCAAGCAATTGTTTCATACTTTAACATTTTCAAAACTTTTTCAATCTTCATGCAATACATGAGCGTGAGCCATGGATATAACACTATATGTGGAATAGAATGGTGGTTGTGGAGAAGACAAAAAGAGGGAAGATAGTCTCACATCAACTAGGCGTATCAACGGGTTATGAAGATGCCCATCAATAGATATCAATGTGAGTGAGTAGGGATTGCCATGCAACGGATGCACTAGAGCTATAAGTATGTGAAAGCTCAACAAAAGAAACTAAGTGGGTGTGCATCCAACTCACTTTCTCAAGAAGACCTAGGGCATTTTGAGGAAGCCCATCATTGGAATATACAAGCCAAGTTCTATAATAAAAAATTCCCACTAGTATATGAAAGTGACAAAATGAGAGACTCTCTATCATGAAGATCATGGTGCTACCTTGAAGCACAAGTGTGGTAAAAGGATAGTAGCATTGTCCCTTCTCTCTTTTTCTCTAATTTTTTTTATTTTTTTATTTTTTTGTTTGGGCCTTTTCTCTCTTTTTTATGGCCTCTTTTTTTTCATCCGGAGTCTCATCCCGACTTGTGGGGGAATCATAGTCTCCATCATCCTTTCCTCACTTGGGACAATGCTCTAATAATGATGATCATCACACTTTTATTTTTCTTACAACTCAACAATTACAACTCGATACTTAGAACAAAATATGACTCTATATGAATGCCTCCGGCGGTGTACCGGGATATGCAATGACTCATGAGTGACATGTATGAAAGAATTATGAACGGTGGCTTTGCCACAAATACGATGTCAACTACATGATCATGCTAGCAATATGACAATGATGGAGCGTGTCATAATAAACGGAACGGTGGAAAGTTGCATGGCAATATATCTCGGAATGGCTATGGAAATGCCATAATAGGTAGGTATGGTGGCTGTTTTGAGGAAGGTATATGGTGGGTGTATGATACCGGCGAAAGGTGCACGGTATTAGAGAGGCTAGCAATAGTGGAAGGATGGGAAAAAGTGCGTATAATCCATGGAATCAACATTAGTCATAAAGAACTCATATACTTATTGCAAAAATCTACAAGTTATCAAAGCAAAGTATTACGTGCATGCTCCTAGGGGGATAGATTGGTAGGAAAAGACCATCGCTCGTCCCCGACCGCCACTCATAAGGAAGACAATCAATAAATAAATCATGCTCCGAGTTCATCACATAATGGTTCACCATACGTGCATGCTACGGGAATCACAAACTTCAACACAAGTATTCTTTAAATTCACAACTACTCAACTAGCATGACTCTAATATTATCACCTCCATATCTCAAAACAATTATCAAGCATCAAACTTATCTTAGTATTCAATGCACTCAAAAGAAAGTTTCACATATCTTGAATACCAAGTATATTAACATTAAGCGAATTACCATGCTATTAATGACTCTCAAAATAATCTATGTGAAACATGAGAGTTCATCTATTTCTTAAAAATAAAACTACCACCATGCTCTAAAAGGTATAAGTGAAGCACTAGAGCAAACAACAAACTACTCCAAAAGATATAAGTAAAGATCAATGAGTAGTCGACTAATTATGTAACTATGTGAAGACTCTCCCATTTAATAATTTCAAATCTTGGTATTGTATCCAAACAGCAAGCAAAACAAAATAAAATGACATGACGCTCCAAGCAAAACACATATCATGTGGTGAATAAAAATATAGCTCCAAGTAATGTTACCGATGAACGAAGACGAAAGAGGGGCATCCCCAAGCTTAGGCTCTTGGTTGTCCTTGAATATTACCTTGGGGTGCCTTGGGTATCCACAAGCTTAGGCTCTTGCCACTCCTTATTCCATAGTCCATCGAATCTTTACCCAAAACTTGAAAACTTCACAACACAAAACTTAATAGAAAACTCGTGAGCTCCGTTAGTGAAAGAAAACAAAACACCACTTCAAGGTACTGTAATGAACTCATTATTTATTTGTATTGGTGTTAAACCTACTGTATTCCAACTTCTCTATGGTTTATAAACTATTTTACTAGCCATAGAGTCATCAAAATAAGCAAATAACACATGAAAAACAGAATCTGTCAAAAACAGAACAGTCTGTAGTAATATGGATCAAACGTATACTTCTGGAACTCATAAAATTATAAAATAAATTGCTGGACCTGAGTAATTTATCTATTAATCATCTGCAAAAAGAATTAACTAAATATAATTCTCCGAATAAAAATGGCAGTACTTCTCGTGAGCGCTAAATTTTCTGTTTTTGACAGCATGATCAACAAGACTTTCCCCAAGTCTTCCCAAAGGTTCTACTTGACACAAACACTAATTAAAAGCATAAAGCCACATCTAAATAGAGGCTAGATGAATTATTTTATTACTAAACAGGAACAAAAAGCAAGGAACTAAGATAAATTTGGGTTGCCTCCCAACAAGCGCTATCGTTTAATGCCCCTAGCTAGGCATGATGATTTCAATGATGCTCACATGAAGGATAAGAATTGAAATATAAAGAGAGCATCATGAAGAATATGACTAGCACATTAAAGTCTAACATGCTTCCTATGCTTAGGGATTTTGTGATCAAACAACTTATGGGAACAAGAATCAACTTGCATAGGAAGGTAAAACAAGCATAACTTCAAAACTTTAAGCACATAGAGAGGAAACTTGATATATAACCAGTACCTAAAGAATTCTTTTCATGATCTACAAGCATAGAAAATTTACTACTCTCCACACAAGCAAAATTCTTCTCTTTCGGGATAGTGGGAGTATCATAAGAGACTTGAATATTATAAATTTTTTCCACATTAAAAGAGTAATATTCAGAGAAGGGGTAATCATAATAATGACAAGTTTTATAAATATAATCACTACTTTTTATAGCATATGTATCATCGCAATAATTATCATAAGTAGGAGGCATGCTATCATTATTATAAACTTGCATATCAAAACTTGGGAGACTAAAAATATCATCTTCATTAATCATAGCTTCCCCAAGCTTGGGACAAACATTAATTGCAGCAAATATATTCTCAAATATGTCATCCTCATCAAACATAGCTTCCCCAAGCTTGGGCCTTTTCATATCATAAGCATAATCACTCTCATAATTAATAGCATGGATAGCACCAACAGTATAGCAATTATCATATTCTTCCAAGCAAGTCCCAAAAAGATTTTCAAGAGCATAAGAAGTATCATTATCTTCCACAATTATATTTTCATGAGGCACAATAGTAATAGGAGCAGCATTATTTGGGAGAGATATCGTTTTACCTCTCTTCCTTTTTCTTTTCTTCTTCTTCACCACATCATGCATGGATTCAATCCTATTTTTGGAGCTCCTTATTAATGAGATTGGTTGAATAGAGGGCTCCTCTTCGTTACCTGATTCATCATAAGAAATAATAGGAGAATATTGGGAAGTCTCTTCCCTTTCGTTAGCATTCTCTTCATCTTCTATTTGTTTTCTTTTCTTTATGTAATTGGCAATATAAGGATTTTCAATGCAATTCACCGCACAATACATATAAATCTTCTCTAAATCAAAACGAAGAACTTTATCAAGGGCAAATTTTGGAATATCCTCAGTTATGCGTTTCATTTCTTCATAACCCAAAAGAAGGCTAAGCTCTTTATGATGATCAAGGGTAATCAAATTATCACAATATTTGGACACGACTTGATCATGAAACAAATAGCATTGGAGCTTTAAATGACCATGTTCATTACAAAGTTCACAAGGAGCACGAAAAATATTGAATCTTTCAGCATAAGCATCTAGCTCTTCTTGCAACAATTTGGTTTCTAAGTACTTATGCCTCTTGCAATATCTATCTTCCCTATTTGGTGTGTACTTGCAAACCCAGTCTACTCCACAAAAATTGACATGATTATAGGAGGCATTTTCATCATAACTATTGCAATCATCATTAGTATTATGGATATTCAAAGAATTCATACTAACAACATTGCAATCATGCTCATCATTCAAATATTTAGTGCCAAACATTTTATAGATTTCTTCTTCTAGCACTTGAGCACAATTATCCTTTCCATCATACTTACGAAAGATATTAAAAAGATGAAGCGTATGAGACAAACTCAATTCCATTTTTTTGTAGTTTTCTTTTATAAACTAAACTAGTGATAAAACAAGAAACTAAAAGACTCGATTGCAAGATCTAAAGATATACCTTCAAGCACTCACCTCCCCGGCAACGGCGCCAGAAAAGAGCTTGATGTCTACTACGCAACCTTCTTCTTGTAGACGTTGTTGGGCCTGCAAGTGCACAGGTTTGTAGGACAGTAGCAAATTTCCCTCAAGTGGATGACCTAAGGTTCATCAATCCGTAGGAGGTATAGGATGAAGATGGTCTCTCTCAAGCAACCCTGCAACCAAATAACAAAGAGTCTCTTGTGTCCCCAACACACCCAATACAATGGTAAATTGTATAGGTGCACTAGTTCGGCGAAGAGATGGTGATACAAGTGCAAAATAGATAGTAGATATAGGTTTTTGTAAACTGAAAATATAAAAACAGAAAGGTAGCGAGTGGTAAAAGTGAGCGTAAACGGTATTGCAATGATAGGAAACAAGGCCTAGGGTTCATACTTTCACTAGTGCAAGTTCTCTCAACAATAATAACATAGATAGATCATATAACGAGCCCTCAACATGCAACAAAGAGTCACTCCGAAGCCACTAATAGCGGAGAACAAACGTAGAGATTATGGTAGGGTACGAAACCACCTCAAAGTTATTCTTTCAAATCAATCCGTTGGGCTATTCCTATAAGTGTCACAAACAACCCTGGAGTTTTTACTAGAATAACACCTTAAGATACAAATCAACCAAAACCCTAATGTCACCTAGATACTCCATTGTCACCTCAAGTATCCGTGGGCATGATTATACGATATGCATCACACAATCTCAGATTTATCCAACCAACATAAAAGTACTTCAAATAGTGCCCCAAAGTTTCTACCGGAGAATCAAGAACGTGTGCCAACCCCTATGCATAGGTTCATGGGCGGAACCCGCAAGTTGGTCACCAAAACATACATCAAGTGGCACGTGATATCCCATTGTCACCACAGATAAGCACGGCAAGACATACATCAAGTGTTCATAAAAGACTCAATCCGATAAGATAACTTCAAAGGGGAAACTCAATTCATCACAAGAGAGTAGAGGGGGAGAAGAAACATAAGATCCAACTACAATAGCACAGCTCGGGATACATCAAGATCGTGCCATAGATGGAACACGAGAGAGAACACGAGAGAGAAAGATCAAACACATAGCTACTGGTACATACCCTCGGCCCCGAGGGTGAACTACTCCCTCCTCGTCATGGATAGCGCCGGGATGATGAAGATGGCCACCGGAGATGGATCCCCCTTCCGGCAGGGTACCGGAAAGGGGTTCCAATTGGTTTTTCGTGGTTCTGGACGCTTGCGGCGGCGAACTCCCGATCTATCTTCTGTTCTGGAAGTTTTAGGGTACGACGGTATATATGGGTGAAAGGAGTACGTCGATGGAGCTACAGGGGCCCCACGAGGCAGGGGGCGCGCCCAGGGGGGAGGGCACGCCCCCCACCCTCGTGAGCACCTCCCGTATCTTCTGACGTGGGGTCCAAGTCCATTAGGTGGGTTTCCTTCCAAAAATAACTTCTCTAGTTGATTTCGTTCCGTTTTGACTCCGTCTGATATTCCTTTTCCTCGAAACACTGAAATAGGCATAAAACAGCAAATCTGGGCTGGGCCTCCGGTTAATAGGTTAGTCCCAAAAATAATATAAAAGTGGAAAATAATGCCCAATATTGCCTAAAACAGTAGATAATATAGCATGGAGCAATCAAAAATTATAGATACGTTGGAGACGTATCATCCTGCGGTAGCATCAATGATTTGATCAATGCGGGGGAGGGGGAAGGGATCCTTAGGGCAAGCCTTACTGAGGTCTTTAAAATCGACGCACAACTGCCAGGATTTGTCCTTCTTTGGTGCCATCACCAGGTTTGCCAACTAGTCCGGATGTTTTATCTCTGTGATGAATCCAACCTCAATTAGCTTGGCCAGCTCCTCCCCCATAGCTTTGCGTTTGGGCTCGGAGAAGCGCCGCAGTGTTTTCTTGACCGGTTTATATCCCTTTAATATGTTGAGGCTGTGTTCGGCCAACTCGCGTGGGATTCATGGCATATTAGAAGGGTGCCAGGCGAATATATTCCAATTCTCATGCAGGAACTCTCGTAGCACGGCGTCAACTATTGGGTCTAGTTGTGCTCCGATGGATGTTGTCTTCTTGGGGTCCGTTGGATGGTCTTGGAATTTGACTATTTCTTCTGCTGGTTTGAAGGAGGTGGATTTGAGTCATTTGTCTATGACCACATCATCCCTGTCCATCGTGGAGCGCAGTGCGGTTAATTCTTCGGCCGCGAGGGCTTCAGATAATGCCTCGAGGGCCAAGGATGCAGTTTTATTTTCGGCACGGAGTGCTATGTCTGGATCACTAGCTAGAGTGATTATACCATTGGGCCCAGGCATCTTAAGCTTCATGTATCCATAATGGGGTACCGCTTGGAAGCGCGTAAATGCATCTCGCCCTAAGAGGGCGTGATATCCGTTGTTGAAAGGGGCCACTTGGAAGGTTATTTCTTTGGACCGATAGTTCTCTGGTGTGCCGAATACCATGTCGAGTGTGATTTTTCCCACACACCGTACCTCCCGACTAGGAATGATTCCTTGGAAGGTCGTGTTGCTTTGCTCGATGCGGCTCCTGTTTATTTCCATTTTTGTATTGTATCCTCATAGATGAGGTTTAGTCCGCCGCCTCCGTCCATCAGGACCTTGGTGAGCCGAAAGTCGTCCATGATTGGACTGAGGACCAAGGCTGCTGGTGCTTAGACTGTCCTGTATTTTGGTCGTCGCCGTCATTAAAAGTTATAGTCGTGTCGTTCCAAGGGTTTAATGCTGCTATTTGACAAACTTTGGCGAGTCCGCGTAGTGCTTTTTCGCGCCTATTGTTTGAGGTGAATGTCTCGAAGACCATCAGTACTTTGGGGTTGCTGTCCTCTGGGGGGTGTTGTTCTAGGTTATTCTTGGTGAGTATATCCTCGCCGCTCTTCGCCACTTGCCGGAGTATCCAACATGCTCTAAGGCTATGTGTTGGTATGTTATCCGGTGTTCCGTGTATTTTGCATGGCCCATCAAGCCATCCTTCCAGAACGGTTCCGCGCCCCGTACTGGATTTGTATTTCATTACTATTGAACTAGGCGTGTTGCAAGGGTGCACCCTTTTCGCCTGAATGAGAGGTTGAGTGGGGACCGATGATTCCCAACGGGCTGCTTGAGTTTTCCAGGCGCTTTCCATTGTGTTGTACTTCTGTACGATAGTTGCCAAGTCAGCGAAGTGTAGGATGCGACGGCGGTTGATGGTGTTGAGGATTCCTTCATCCCTGCAATTGTTGCGGAACACTAAGATCACTTCCTCGTCGCGGCAATCTTTAATCTTGTTTTTGACAAGAAGGAATCTGGCCCAGAAGTGGTGGACCGTTTCCTGAGACTATTGTTGTATGCTCATGAGAGCGCTTGTATTCGGGTGGGTGGGTGGGTGGATTTAAATCTGAACCCTAACCCAATTTTGGATCCGGAGTCTGAAGGTCTTCCGAACTTAGCAGATCGGGCTCCGGGGTGTCCACTAATTTCTTAGGCCCTACGTCTGATTCTATGTTCGGAGGGTCGGATGCATCTCCTCGCGGGTAGGTGTACGGCTCTTCGAGACCGGAGATCCGGACATAGTCCGTCCTTACTATGGAGGAAGAGTTGTCGACTCGCTCCTCGACTACCGCTATCTAGTGGGTGATCGGTGGAGATTTGATTTCTCTCTGATCGAGTTTAAGCCCAATCTGATCGTAGTCTGTAGTGACCCCCAGGGCGGCGATGTGATCTAGGAGCTCGTTTAAGGACGAAAGCTCCGCCGGATCCATCTGCTTGGAGTGTTCGGAGTCGATACGAAGGGGGGTTTCGATGACCTGAGAGGTCATCGTCAGCTTAATGACCGACCGAGCGGTCATGGTAAAGTCGCCCAGCCGAAGGATTTGGCCTGGAGCCAGCGTTCCTCTGGTGGTGATATTATCCTTGAGAACAAGGCGAGACATCGATCCTGTCATCAACGTCATAGTGGAACTCTCAATGAAAGCACCAATGTCGGTGTCAAAACCGGTGGATCTCGGGTAGGGGGTCCCGAACTATGCGTCCAAGGTCGATGGTAACAGGAGACAGGGGACATGATGTTTACCCAGGTTTGGGCCCTCTCTATGGAGGTAATACCCTACGTCCTGCTTGATTGATATTGATGAATATGAGTGTTACAAGAGTTTATCTACCACGAGATCGTAATGGCTAAACCCTAGAGGCCTAGCTTGTATGGTTATGATGATGTCCCTGCCCTCCGGACTAAGTCCTCCGGTTTATATAGACACCGGGAGGATCTAGGGTTACACAAGGTCGGTTACAAAGAAAGGAATCTACATATATGGTCGCCAATCCTTGCCTTCCACGCCAAGGAGAGTCCCATCCAGACACGGGTGCAGTCTTCGGTCTTCGTGTCTTCATAGCCCATTAGTCCGGCCCATGGCTAACAAGCCGGACGCCTGAGGACCCCTTAATCCAGGAATCCCTCGATGGTTTCTCAATATAAGTAGTAGGAACAACAGGATCATTATAGGTGATAGTCTTTTCTTCAACTTTAATAGGTGCAACTACTTCTACCTCAGTGGGAGGATTATATTTAAACCACTTCTCCTTTGGGAGATCAACATGAGTAGCAAAGGATTCACAGAAAGAAGCTACTATCTCAGAGTCAAGTCCATATTTAGTGCTAAATTCACGGAAAACATCGGTATCCATAAAAGATTTAACACAATCAAACTTAGGTGTTATACCTGGTTCCTTACCTTCGTCGAGGTCCTAATCTTCAGAGTTGCGTTTAATTCTTTCCAATAAATCCCATTTGAATTCAATAGGCTTCATCATAAAAGATCCAGTACAAGAAGTATCAAGCTTGGAGCAATTACTGAGAGAAAGCCGAGCATACAATTTTTGAATAACCATTTCTTTTGAGAGCTCATGATTGGGGCATGAATATAACATTGACTTAACCTCCCCCAAGCTTGAGTCATGCTTTCTCCTTCGCGAGGCCAAAAATTATATATATAATTACGATCACGATGAACAAGATGCATAGGATAAAACTTCTGACGAAATTCCAATTTCAATCGTTTGTAGTTCCATGATCCCATATCATCACATAGCCTATACCATGTCAATGCATATCCCTTCAAAGATAAAGGGAAGACCTTCTTCTTGATAACATCATTGGGCATACCTGCAAGCTTAAATAATCCACAAACTTCATCCACATAGATTAAGTGTAAATCGGGATGCAATGTTCCATCTCCTGCAAAAGGATTAGCTAGCAGTTTCTCTATCATACCCAAAGGAATTTCAAAGTAAACATTTTCAGTAGGTTCAGTAGGTTGACGAGCAACTCTTTGCTCTACTGGTCGGGGTGAAGATACCCCAAACAAGCCCCTCAAGGGATTATGTTCCATAGTAACAAGTGACAGTAAATTTCAGCACACTATATAAATTTTTCCTTACCAAATTCCACCTACCAAAGGCGCTTCACTCCCCGGAAATGGCGCCAGAAAAGAGTCATGATGACCCACAAGTGTAGGGGATCTATCATAGCCTTTTCGATAAGTAAGAGTGTCGAACCCAACGAGGAGCAGAAGGAAATGGTAAGCAGTTTTCAGTAAGGTATTCTCTGCAAGCACTGAAATTATCGGTAACAAATAGTTTTGTGATAAGGTAATTCGCAACGAGTAACAAGTAATGCAAGTAAATAAGGTGCAGCAAGATGGCCCAATCCTTTTTGTAGCAAAGGACAAGCCTGGACAAACTCTTATATAAAGGAAAGCGCTCCTGAGGACACATGGGAATTATCGTCAAGCTAGTTTTCATCACGTTCATATGATTCGTTTTCGGTACTTTGATAATTTGATATGTGGGTGGACCGATGCTTGGGTACTGCCCTTACTTGGACAAGCATCCCACTTATGTTTAACCCCTACTGCAAGCATCCGTAACTACAACAGAAGTATTAAGGTAAACCTAACCATAGCATGAAACATATGGATCCAAATCAGCCCCTTATGAAGCAACGCATAAACTAGGGTTTAAGCTTCTGTCACTCTAGCAACCCATCATCTACTTATTACTTCCCAACACCTCCCTCTAGGCTCAAACAATGGTGAAGTGTCATGTAGTCGATGTTCACATGACACCACTAGAGGGATGACAACATACATCTCATCAAAATATCGAACGAATACCAAATTCACATGACTACTTATAGCAAGACTTCTCCCATGTCCTCAGGAACAAACGTAACTACTCACAAAGCATATTCATGTTCATAATCAGAGGGGTATTAATATGCATAATGGATCTGAACATATGATCTTCCACCAAGTAAACCAACTAGCATCAACTACAAGGAGTAATCAACACTACTAGCAACCCACATGTACCAATCTGAGGTTTGGATACAAATATTGGATACAAGAGATGAACTAGGGTTTGAGATGAGATGGTGCTAGTGAAGATGTTGATGGAGATTGACCCCCTTCCGATGAGAGGATCATTGCTGATGACGATGGTGATGATTTCCCCCTCCCGGAGGGAAGTTTCCCCGGCAGAACAGCTCCGCCAAAGCCCTAGATTGGTTCCGCCAAGGTTTTGCCTCGTGGTGGCGGAGTTTTGTCCCGTGAGCTTGCTTATGATTTTTTCCTCGATGAAAGACTCCATATAGCCAAAGATGGGCATCAGAGGGCCACCAGGGGGCCCACGAGGCAGGGGGCGTGCCCTCCACCCTCGTGGATGGTGGGTGGCCCCCTCTGGTACTTTCTCCGCTCAGTATTATTTATATATTCTGAAAATAATTCTCGTGGATTTTCAGGACTTTTGGAGATGTGCAGAATAGGTCTCTAATATTTGCTCCTTTTCCAGCCCAGAATTTCAGCTGCTGGCATCCCCCCTCTTCATGTAAACCTTGTAAAAGAAGAGAGAATAGGCATAAGTATTGTGACATAATGTGTAATAACAGCCCATAATGCGATAATTATCCATATAAAAACATGATGCAAAATGGACGTATCATGAATACATGAACTCCTCAAACTACGATCATCACTGGGAGTGGTCCCGATTATTGTCACTTTGGGGTTACCGGATCATAACACATAGTAGGTGACTATTGACATGCAAATAGGATCAAGAACTCACATATATTCATGAAAACATAATAGGTTCAGATCTGAAATCATGGCACTCGGGCTCTAGTGACAAGCATTAAGCATAGCAAAGTCATAGCAACATCAATCTTAGAACATAATGGATACTAGGGATCAAACCCTAACAAAATTCACTCGATTACATGGTAAATCTCATCCAACCCATCACCGTCCAGCAAGCCTACGATGGAATTACTCACGCACGGTGGTGAGCATCATGAAATTGGTGATGGAGGAAGGTTGGTGATGACGATGGCGGCGGATTCCCCTCTCCGGAGCCCCGAACGGACTCTAGATCAGCCCTCCCGAGAGAGATTAGGGCTTGGCGGCGGCTCCGTATTGTAAATCGCGATGAATCCTTTTGTCTGATTTTTCTCCCCGAACGTGAATATACAGAGTTTGAGTTGACGTCGGTGGAGCCTCAGGGGGCCCACGAGGCAGGGGGCGCGCCCCAGGGGGGGCGCCCTGCACTCTCGTGGATAGGGTGTGGGCCCCCTTATGCTGATTCTTTCACCAATATTTTTTATAAATTCCGAAACGTGTCTCCGTAAATTTTCAGGTCATTCCGAGAAATTATTTCTGCACAAAAATAACACCATGGCAATTCTGCCAAAAATAGCGTCAGTCCGGGTTAGTTCCATTCAAATCATGCAAGTTAGAGTCCAAAACAAGGTCAAAAGTGTTTGGAAAAGTAGATACATTGGAGACGTATTAGAGACAACCATAAGGCTCCTGCCAGTTGCCGATAACTTTAACAAAACATGATCATCTCATACAACAATTTATATCTCATCACGTCTTGACCATATCATATCACAACATGCCCTGCAAAAACAAGTTAGACGTCCTCTACTTTGTTGTTGCAAGTTTTAAGTTGCTGCTACGGGCTTCTAGCAAGAACCGATCTTACCTATGCATCAAAACCACAACAATTTTTCGTCAAGTGTGCTGTTTTAACCTTCAACAAGGACCGGCCATAGTCAAACTTGATTCAACTAAAGTTGAAGAAACAGACACCCGCCAGCCACCTGCGTGTGAAGCACAACGGTAGAACCAGTCTCATAAACACGGTCATGTAATGTCGGTCCGGGCCGCTTCATCCAACAATACCGCCGAATCAAAGTAAGACGTTGGTGGTAAGCAGTATGACTATTATCGCCCACAACTCATTGTGTGCTACTCGTGCATATATCATCTACGTATAGACCTGGCTCGGAGGCCACTGTTGGGGAACACAGTATTTCAAAAAAGTTCCTACGATCATGCAATATCTATCTACGAGATGCATAGCAACGAGAGGGGAGAGTGTGTCTATGTACCCTCGTAGACCGAAAGCGGAAGTGTTTAGTAACGCGGTTGATATAGTCGAACGTCTTCACGATCCAACCGATCCAAGTACCAAATCTACAGCACCTCCGTGTTCAGCACACATTCAGCACGATGACGTCCCTCGAGCTCTTGATCCAGTTGAGGACGAGGTAGAGTTCCGTCAGCACGATGGCGTGGTGACAGTGATGATGAAATTACCGGCGAAGAGCTTCACCTAATCACTACGACGATATGACTGAGGTGTTGAACTATGGAGGGGGCACCGCACATGGCTAAGAGATTGTCTGTTGTGTTTTGGGGTGCCCCCTGCCCTCGTATATAAAGGAGGGAGGAGGAGGCCGACGGCCAGGGAGGAGGCGCGCTAGGGGGGAGTCCTACTAGAACTCTAAACCTAGTAGGAATCGCCACCCCCCTTTCCTAATCCAAGAGGGGGGAAGGAGGGAAGGAGAGGGAGAGGGGAAGGAAGGGGGGCCGCACCCCCTCCCCTAGTCCAATTCGGACTGTCCTTGGGGGGGCACCTTGTGGCTTTCCCTCTCCTCCTTTATGGCCCATAACTTCCCCGGGGGGTTCCGGTAACCCCTCGGTTCCCCGATAAATATCTGAAACGTCCCGAAACCATTCTGTTGTCCGAATACCTTCGTCCAATATATCAATATTTACCTCTCGATCATTTTGAGACTCCTCGTCATGTCCGTGATTGATTCCGGGACTCAAAACAATCTTCAGTCATCAAATCACATAACTCATAATACAAATCGTCATCGAACGTTAAGCGTGCGGACCCTACGGGTTCGAGAACTATGTAGACATGACTGAGACACATCTCTGGTCAATAACCAATAGCGGAACCTGGATGCTCATATTCTCTCCTACATATTCTACGAAGATCTTTATGGGTCAAACTGCATAACAACATACATTATTCCCTTTGTCATTGGCATGTTACTTGTCTGAGATTCGATCGTCAGTATCTTCATACCTAGTCCAATCTCGTTACCGGCAAGTCTCTTTACTCATTCTGTAATGCATCATCCCTCAACTAACTCATTAGTCACATTGCTTGCAAGGCTTATTATGATGTGCATTACCGAGAGGGCTTAGAGATACCTCTCCGATACTCGGAGTGACAAATCCTAATCTCGATCTATTCCAACCCAACAAACACCTTCAGAGACACCTATAGAGCATCTTTATAATCACCCAATTATGTTGCGACGTTTGATAGCACACAAGGTGTTCCTCCGGTAATCGGGAGTTGCATAATCTCATGGTCAAAGGAATATGTATAAGTCATGAAGAAAGCAATAGCAATAAAACTGAACGATCAACATGCTAAGCTAACGGATGGGTCTTGTCCATCACATCATTATCCTAATATTATGATATCATTCATAAAATGACAACACATGTCTATGGTTAGGAAACTTTAACCATCTTTGATTAACAAGCTAGTCAAGTAGAGGCATACTAGGGACATTTTGTATTGTCTATGTATTCACACATGTACTAAGTTTCTGGTTAATAAAATTCTAGCATGAATAATAAACATTTATCATGATATAAGGAAATATAAATAACAACTTTATTATTGCCTCTAGGGCATATTTTCTTCAGTCAGGTCTCCCCTATTCTGTTAGTCAGATCGAAGCGATGACCATGGTTCAGGCGTCGCGCGAGCGGGCTCGGTGGCGGCCGTCGGTAGTCATGGGATCATGTCGCCTCCTGGTCCACCGGGACTGGTTGAGGACACAGGCATGGAGGCCCCCTACTATGGGGGCTTCAACCCAGGTGTCGTGACTGATGCCGGGCTAGGAATGAAAGGAGACCCTTTTCTTTCCACCTTCCGAGGTTGGTGCATCGTGATCTGGATGGATGGTGGTGGCTTGGACATGGATGCTGGAGCGGCGGCTCCAGATGGTGGTCCGCATGGTTGGCTCTCCTGCGGGAACCATGTCGATGGTGGTGGCTCTCCATCTGGGTCATGTGGACGACAGGTGGGCAGCGCTGGGTGGCCCGGGTGCTCTCCCTGTCGTTGGCAGTGGCATCGCCCCGTTTCTGACCTGGGGAGCTGAGCTCATTATGCCTATCCTAAAGACCTCGTGTGGCACGAGGGAGTGACTGAGGGAGTCCTGGACTAAGGGGTCCTCAGGTGTCCGGCCTGTTGGACATGTCCCGGACTAATGGGCTGAGAAGATACAAGACCGAATACTCTCTCCCGTGTCCGGATGGGACTCTCCTTGATGTGGAAGGCAAGCCTGGCGATCAAATATGAAGATTACTTTCTCTGTAACCGACCTTATGTAACCCTAGATCCCTCATGTGTCTATATAAACCAGAGGGCTAGGTCCGTAGACACATCCTCATAATCATAGTCAGACAGGCCAGACTCTTAGGGTTTAGACATTACGATCTCGTGGTAGATCAACTCTTGTAACACTCATATTCATCAAGATCAATCAAGCAGGAAGTAGGGTATTACCTCCATAGAGAGGGCCCGAACCTGGGTAAACATTGTGTCCCCTGTCCCCTGTTACCATCGACCTTAGATGCACAGTTCAGGACCCCCTACCCGAGATCCATCGGTTTTGACACCGACATTGGTGATTTCATTGAGAGTTCCACTGTGTAGTTGTCAAAAGGTTTGATGGCTCCTTCAATCATCTACAACGACACTGTCCAAGGGAAGTCTTCCTCCCTGGACAGATCTTCGTTTTCGGCGGCTTCGCATTGCGGGCCAACTCGCTTGGCCATCTGGAGCAAATCAAAAGCTATACCCCTGGCCACCAGGTCAGATTTGGAAGCTTGAACTACGTCGTGGATATCCGTGGAGACTTGATCTTCAACGGATTTGAGACCACGGCAGCCACTCCCTGCCACCACGATGAACATGATGCCAATCTGTCATCGGTCCATACGCAGGAGATAGCACCTGTAGCTGCTCGGGCTCTAGATCCAGGGCAGCTCGCGCCATCCGAAGACGGGAAGCTCAACCCCGTCGTGGAAGCCGAAGACTCAGCGGCGTTGGAGCCGCACACAGACTTAACTTTAAGTGACATCTATGTCATCGGAACCACAGACTTGTCTCTGACTACAGGTTCCGAACCTTGCGCGTCCGCGTACGTTGAGCTTGATCGGTCATCGATCGTCGAATTCAGCTCTGCGGACATCTTCCGACACTAGCCTTTAGGCGACATGCTAAGCTTGTTAAGAGCACTATGTTTAGCGGGGGGCTCACAGCCGAATTGTATCCGGATCGAACCGGAGGCTGATGACGGAGAATTTTGCTTCCCACCCACCGCCCACTTCATAGCCACTGTTGAAGACTTAACTGACATGCTCGATTACGGCTCTGACGACATCGACGGTATGGACGACGATGCCGGAGAAGAAGAGGCCCAGAACCCACCATTTACCGGACGCTGGACAACCACTTGCTCGTATGAAGTCCCAGAACCCGCCATTTATCGGACGCTGGACGGCCACTTGCTCGTATGATGTATACATGGTGGATGCACCAAAAGATAATAGCAGCGATGACAAAGAAGATCCAGTTGAGGATAAACCTCTCGAGATACAATCAAAGCACCGGCGTCAGTGGCGCCGCTCCAAGTCACGCCGCAGCAAAGACAGCAACACCGGCACAGGAGAAGATAACACTCCGGAAGGCGCGGAAGACAACGAAGACCCCATTGATGCAACTGCCGAACAGGATGAATGGGAAGATGTGCAAGTTAGCCCTGGTAAACAGGCCACACACGAATACTCGGAGGACAGTAATTATCTTCCGCTCTCCTAGGACGAGGTGAGCCTCAGCACTAAGGATTTTATCGTGCCTGAGTAACCTCTTGAGCAGGAGCGCTTCAAGCGCTAGCTAATCGCCACTGCAAGGAGCCTAAAAAAGAAGCAGCAACAGCTTCAAGCTGACCAAGATATGCTCAACGATAAATGGACCGATGTCCTAGCAGCCGAAGAATACGGCCTTAAACGCCCAGCCAAAAGCTACTCGAAGCGCAAATTGCTACCTCAGTTCGACGACGAGGCGCCGGAGCACATACCCCCGTCGCGCAATGCGGCTGACCGACCACCACGTGGTCGGGATAAAACGACAACTCAAGCCGAACACCAGCCCGCCCCGCCTCATCGCGAAGGCAGAGGTATAATAGCTTGCGGTCATACATATGACCTTAGGCAGGACCTGAACAATAGAGCAGGACATACCAGATCGATCTACGGATCACGAGGACGTGCCTCGACACGTGACGACGGCCATCTATTCGGACGTGACAGACCTAGTCATGCGTAGGCCGAAAGCCGTAGACGGACTCCATCAGAGCTATGTCACGATGCAGACCGATATAGAGGTGTCGCACACCCTCTTTGCTTCACTGACGAAGTCATGGAACATGAGTTCCCAGAAGGGTTCAAACCCGTAAATATAGAATCATACGATGGAACCACAAACCCCGCGGTATGGATCAAAGACTTCATTCTCCATATTCATATGGGCCGCGGTGATGACCTTCACTCCATTAAATACCTCCCCCTAAAACTCAAAGGGCCAGCCCGACACTGGCTAAACAGCCTGCCCAAAAATTCCATCGGGAGCTGGGAGGACTTGGAATAAGCCTTCCTTGACAACTTCCAAGGCACATATGTTCAACCTCTGGACGCAGATGACTTAAGACATATAGTTCAACCGCCCGGAGAGTCTGCCAGGAAATTCTGGACTAGGTTCTTAACTAAAAATAACCAGATTGTCGACTGTCCAGATGCTGAAGCCCTAGCGGCCTTTAAACACAGCATCCGCGACGAATGGCTCGCCCTCCACCTCAACCAAGAGAAGCCAAAGTCCATGGCAGCCCTCACGACACTCATGACCCGCTTTTGTGTGGGCAAGGATAGTTGGCTAGCCTGTAGCAAAAACAATGCAAGCGACGCCGGCACCCCGGAAGCCAAAAATAGCAACGACAAGTCACAATGCAATAGATACAAGCATTGAAACAACAATGACAACACCGATGATATGGCGGTCAATGCCGGAATCAGTGGCTCTAAGTCCGGTCAGCGGAAGAAGCCGTTCAAAAAGAACAATTCGGGCTCATCTAGTTTGGACCACATACTTGATTGTCCGTGCCAGATTCACGGCACCCCAGACAAACCACCCAATCATACAAACAGGGATTGTTGGTTTTTTAAACAGGCCGGCAAGTTAAATGCTGAAAGCAAGGAGAAGGGATCGCAAAGCGAAGACGACGACGAGGAGTCCCGGCCACCGAACACAGGAGGGCAGAAGAAGTCCCCCCCAGGTCAAAACGATGGACATAATATATGCTACCCACATCCCCAAGAGGGAGCGCAAGCGTGCGCACATGGACGTCTACGCACTACAAGAAAAGACACATCCGTGACATTTTGGGCCGAACGGAATTTTTTTCTGTCATACATATGACACTTCTATGACGATAATTGTGACAAAACCCGGTATCATCATAGATGTGGTGGGCTCCTACTTCTATGACAAAAAATCATGACAAAAAATGGGCTTTTTGTCCTGGGCAGGCCGGAGACGCAGCTGCATGACATTCTTTGGGCCGTCCATGACGGAAAAAACCATGGTACAAGCGAGGGGGAGGAAAATTTCGGGGAGTTACCAATTACGGTGGGAGGTCCGGGGCCGAGCAATGCACGCTTCTCTCGTACACGTACGCGTGTGTGTGCGAGGCGTTGGCTCTAACTGAACCCGAGCGAGGCGTTGGGTTCTAACTGAACCCGAGCGATTGCACTGCAGGCTACGCGTTATTGAACCCGAGCGATCGATCGATGGCTGTTAACTCAACCTGATCGAGCGATTCCTTCGCTACTGCTGCTAACTGAAGCCGATCGATGCTGCCTCTGGATGAACAGTGAGCGTTCCGGGGGGTGGATGAACAGTTCCCGGTGGGGTGGATGAACAGGACCTCGTGGTGTTGCCTCTAGATGAACAGGACCCCGATCGAGCCAGTTGGGGCTGGATGAACAGGACCCCGTGGAGGGCTGGATGAACAGGACCACCCCGTGGAGGGCTGGATGAATAGTAGACAGTGGAGGGCGGGACAAACAGTAGCCTGTGGAGGGGTGGTTGAACATGAGCCCGTGGAGAGGGCTGGTTGAACAGTAGCTGGTGGAGTAGCGCGCGGTGGAGGCTAGATGAACAGGAGCCCGTGGATGAACAGTCGCAGGTGGAGGCTGGAGGAGGTCGACGGTGGATGAACAATAGCTCGTGGAGGCTGGAGGGGGTCGACGGTGGAGATGAACATTATCCCATGGAGTCCTGTTTTATGGTACGCCACACCCCTCCTGATGAACAGGACCCCCGTTTCGACCGTAGCGCTCCAACACAAGTCCGTTTCGTCCATTTTGCGGTACGCCACACCCCTCCCGATCAACAGGACCCCCGTTTCGATCGTAGGAGGTCCATTTCCTCCATTTTGCGGTACGCTAGACCCCTCCTGATGAACAGGATCCCGTTTCGAACGTGGTCGACGAACACAAGGCTGTTTCCTCCATTTTGCGGTACGTCAGGCCTCGTTTCCATTGCCTGTTCCGTCCAAGCCCTCCCGATGAACACAACCACGCATTCCATTCCGACCCAGCCGGTTGGCTCCCACGCGTTCCATTGCCTCCCCATGAACACGACGCATTCCGTTGCCTTCCCATGAACACGACGCATTTTGTTGCCTCCCCATGGACACCACGACGACGCTATTTCTCTGTTCCGACCCAGCCATGTACACGAGCCCTAGCCGTACGTATGCGTGAGTAGGCGTTCGAGACCCCGCCCGTATGTACACATACGTGGCCGTATTTTCTTTCTTGCACCCTGGCCGTTGTACATACGTGTACATGCTACGTGCGCGCCTCTACTACGACACGTGCGCGCCTCTACTACGACCCGTGTGCGCCTCTACATTGACCAGTATGTACGTACACGTTCGCAACCAGAATGACAACGCTACATACGCTTTGACCAGGTGGGTCCCGACTGTCAGGCACTTCCTTGCGTGCGAAGATGTAGCTGGTGGGTCCCAGCAGTCAGGGGCAAACGTTTTTTCATGAAATACGGTGGCCCGTCCGGTGGGCCCCTGCTGTCAGGTGGATGAATAATTATTTTGCACGTAATAAGGAGGCACTTCCTTGCTGTAGTCGTGGACCCAGCTATCAGCCTCTCCACGTATAGTATTCTTCCGATGGAAGCCATTCCTTGACCATGTTGACCACGCCGCGTCGAGAGCACTAGGGTGGTGGATGACGGTGAGGCCTAGGAAGGGGACGACGCGGAGCCGGGGGAGATGCGGTAGTGGATGCCCACGCGTAGAGGAGTACGAGGGTTCACTAGTTCGCTGCGGTGTGAGGCTATCGTCGCCGCAGAATAACAGGGGGTGTGGGTGAGTAGAGGGATGGCCTGGCCAGCGGTGGGAGTAGTAGGGGGCGCTGAGGCCTCCGCCGCATCGCAGCCGGCCACGGGAGGCAGGAGCACGAGGCACGACCGGTGCTGGTTTGGGCGGCTGGAGCAAGAAGACCAGAGGTTGAAGAAGCACTACGGTCGTTGGATGGACATCGTATGGTCATTGGAGCTAGAATCGTGCATATTGACTAAGTTGACAAAGCCCTCCGTCCCCGTTAACTTAGTAGGCCCACAAGTCAGCCTCCCACCAAGGTGGGTCCCAGCTAGCAGGGGGGTATTCATTTTTTTGTGCGTAATAAGGAGGCACTTCCGGTGGGTCCGAGCTGACAGCAGGGGGAACGTTTTTTTCGTGAAATACGGTGGCCCGTTGGGTGGGTCCTAGCAGTCAGGGTCAAACGTTTTTTTCGCGATATACTGGTGGGCGTCCGGTGGGTCCTTGCTGTCAGGTGCAGGAATAATTATTTTCCTCGTAATAAGGAGGCACTTCCTTGCGGCTGCCGTGGACCCAACTGTCAGCCTCTCCACGTACTGTATTCTTCCGATGGAATTCGGTCATTGACCACATTGACCACGCCGCGCCGACAGCACCACAGCGATGGATGAAGGCGAGGCCTAGGAAGGGGACGACGCAGAGCCGGGGAAGACGCGGCAGTGGATGCCCACGCGGAGAGGAGTACGAGGGTTCACTGGTTCGGCTGCGCTGCCATCGCCGTAGAATAACAGGGGGTGTGGGTGATTGGAGTGGAGGGATGGCCTAGCCAGCGCTGGGAGTAGTATGGGGGCGGTGAGGCCTCCGTGGCAGCACAGCCGGCCACGGGAGGCAGGAGCAGGCGACACGACCGACGTTGCTTTGGGCGGCTGGAGCAAGAAGACCATAGGTTGAAGAAGCACTAAGGCCGTTGGATGGACATCGTACGGTCAGTCGAGCTAGAATCGTGCATATTGACTAAGTTGACAAAGCCCTTCGTCCCCGTCAACTTAGTAGGCCCACTATACTGGGTCCCAGCTAGCAGGGGGAGTATTCATTTTTTTGTGCGTAATAAGGAGGCACTTCCTTGCGTGCGAAGATATAGCTGGTGGGTCCGAGCTGTCAGTGGCGGTAATGTTTTTTTCGTGAAATACAGAGGCCTTTTCGGTGGGTCCCAGATGTCAGGTGGAGGAAATCATTATTTTGCGCGTAATAAGGAGGCATTTCCTTGCGTGCGGCTGTGGACCCAGCTGTCAGCCTCTCCACGTACAGTCCACTTCAGATGCATGTCGGTCGTTGACCACGCTGACCACGCCACGCCGAGAGCACCAGGGCAATGGACGACGGCGAGGCCTAAGAAGGGAACGACACGGAGGCAGGGAAGACTCGTCCATTGTTTTTGTTTCCCACGCGGAGGGGAGTATGACTGTATGAGGGTTTACTGGTTCGTCTGCCGTCGCCGGAGAATAACAGCAGGTGTGGGTGAGTAGAGGGATGGCTAGGCCAGCAATGGGAGTACAGTGGGGCGGTGAGGCCTGCGCGGCAGCACAGCCGGCCGCGGGGAGGAGGGAGCAGGCAGTCCTGCCGGCACTTGTTTGAGCGGATGGAGCAGGAAGAGCAGAGATTGAAGAAGCACGACGGCCGTTGGATGGACATCCAACAGTATACAGGCCATCTGTGGAAAGCCTCAAATCTGTGGAAAACAGCATACAACCCATCTGCCACTATTTCAAATAATTTACAGCCCATTTGCTAATTCTTATGGGTTTTTTTGGAGCCCATATTCTTTATGTTAGCATTATAGCCCATATCGTGGCCACGGTTAAAAAATTATACGAAATTTTGCATATGTCGATGCGCTTTGAACTGTTTTTAATCCCGAAATTTCGAGTCACATTCAGACTGATTTTAAAAATAAATGTATATCAATATAAAATCCAATAAATTGTCCACGCATAAAAAACAATGCAATTTAAAATCTCGAAATGAAAAAAGATATTTGACAATAATTGCCGGTTTGATGTGTTTTAAAAATGTATGACCGATTTCTCATTACTGATAGGCCATTTCCCCGGCCAGCCGAATGAAGCTCTCCTCGTCTTGAAAGATTTGCAGCCCAACAGGCCTGATAAAGCGACTTACTTGACAAATCAAAAAAGAACTGGGCTAGCCATTTTCAGAAATAAAAAAACTACTGGGCTGGTCTGTGGTAAACATAAAAGAAAAGGCTGTCTAGACAGGCCAGAGTGTCCCGCATAGCCCAGTTGACACCCTGCTTCCGTCTCAAAAACAAATTAGATAAATGCCCCTCCAATTATGGCGATTCATGAAAATGCCACTACAATTTCCAAACTTTGAAAAATGCCACTTCAATTTTTGCAAACTTTGAAAAATGCCACTGTAGTTTGCAAACTTTGAAAAACCCACTCCAGACTTCGAAAAATGCCACTAGAAATGGCATGAAAAGGCATTTTTCAAAGTTTGGAAATTGCAGTGGCATTTCTCGGATACACCAGATTTGGAGTGGCATTTATCAAATTAACCCAAAACAAAAATAACTAGGCGAGCTGCTGGGTCCCTGGTATCAGCCGCTCGTTGTGCAATTCTCTCGTTTATTGACTATGTTGACAATGGCATGGGACCCAGATGTCAGAAATCCACTAGGAGGAGCCATTTTTTTATTGGCTTGAAATAAGGAGGCACTTGCTTGCGTACTGCCATGACCTTGGCGGGTCCCTGCTATCATCCTCTCCACGTACAATCATCTCCTGATTGTGTACGCGTCAACTTGCTAGGCCCACAAGTCAGCCTCTAAACCATGGAGAACAAATACAACACATTTTCTCTGCGTACAGTACCAGTTAGTCGTGCTTCAAAACTGATCAGCACGCCATTAAAAAAATAAAGGTGGATAACTAATGCGGCACCTCGGGCCAACGCGGCCAGATCGCATTTTGCACGAGAAATTACACACCATGTTTCGTTGACATGTGGTCCCGTTCCAACATATTAGTGAGACGACAACGATTAGTAGGAGTATTTCCGAACGGACGTGTAGGCCGGGGCGCCTCTTCGTGAACCATGGCAAACTCGCAACCGTCCACAGACTCTTCGCCTTTCCCTCTCGATTTGGAACTGCTGTCGCACGCTCTTCCTCTCCCTCCTCCATTTTCCTTCAGCCCTTCACCCTTTCTTCTGCCATTGTTCGATCGTCTTCTCCATGGAGGGAACAGGCCGAAAATGACCCCGTTATTCTTGCCCCGATCTGAAAGATGACGTGGTGGAGGAACTCATTGATCGGTGCGACGTCATCACCTCGACTAGCATGGCAGGTTTGTTCAAGCCCATTCTCGACTCAACTAATAACATCATTGCAAGGAACCCAAGAGTCAAGGAGCGGTTTGATTTCCCCTATCTTCTTCGCCGTGACCTTGATGACTGGCACCGGCACGACGGAGGCCTCGCCCTGTGCAAGTTGATGCCGCTTGATAATGATACGTATGATGTTAAGATGCCATCGCTTGAGGGCAAGGCTTGGGCGAGCGCAAATGGAGATTGGGTTGTTTACATTGGGTCCAACTGCGAGTGGGAACTTGTGAATGTGTACACTCATCACCGGGTTCCACTTCCAAAAATCTCAGCATGCTACCCAGAGGTTGAGCACACCAGTAATGTACGCACGTTCAAATACGATCATGGTGACTGTCTTCTATGGAAGATAGCAATTTGTCGAGTTCCCAACCGCTCTTGGAATTACAAAAACTATCAAGTTGTTGCTATCTTCGACAAGCTTGTTGTCGTCCTTCGTGGTTCGACTCGATGGATATTGCTCAAAAATCAGTTTTTGTACACGGATGAGTACTGTGATGCAATTCAATACGAGGGCCTTGTGTTTGCTGCCACCACTCGTGGCACTATTTTTGCATGGCATCCTAGTAGTTTCGGTACGATCGAATTCCACCGTAATTATAATTGTTTCATCCACATGCATGCGGGTTAGCAAGTTTCCCTTTACTAATTAACCTTCTTCTTGTGTTTCCGAGGTCCTATGAACATCCCACCACCTATACTTGAAAAATTTTATAACCAAGGGGGAGATGCCGATGGTGATGATCACGAGCAGCGCCCATATACTCTGTGGCGCCTGGCAACTAATTCCAATGGATCACCTCTTCTTGTGTGTATACAGCCCACTGATGATGTTACTGCTAAGGAAGCAGGTGTCTCCCATGGTGGCACTCTCTGGACCTATTCCAACACCCGTTGCATGGTATTCAGGATGGATACTAGTGTGCTAGCACCAACTCCTTCTCCCTGGCACAGAATTGATAGTCTTGGAGAAAACTCGCTCTTCCTTGGACAAAACTATCCGATGATGGTGAAAGGCGATCCAACTGCCGTTGACACATTTATGAGAAGCAACTGTGTCTATACCCCGGACATTTGGGTGGTTCCCTACCCTGGTACTGATATAGTAGGCCGCTTCAGCCTGGATGATCAGTCCTGCATTGGTCTCCAGATCGACAACGGATGGCCCGTCCCAGAGAATCACTTGTGGTTCAAAGCAAGCGTTTCCAACGCCGCGGAATGGTTGAGTTGAAGTTCATTTCATGGCTTGTTATTTATTGTGTGGTGAAAACTTTAGTATTTATAATGTATCCTTATTGTCGATGTGGGTTGATGACCTGTTGTATGTAATAAAATGATATGCCTGTGATAAACTTACTAAATTTATGAATGGCTTTCGAGTCGCTTCTCTGAGTGAGTGGTGCGACGAGGCAAAAAAATATTTTCCGAATACATAATTGTACATGCATTGCAACAGGTCATCGGATGAGGCCAATCAACAATAGTAGTACACTATTTTTACTAGCTTCACATGCTTCGCGCGTCGGGAGGGTGTTTTTACTGTAGCCATATGTTAATGTGTTCGTTGTACGTAACCAGCACCTCGAATCCTTGATACTAGTATTCTATATAGTAGTAGGAGTAAGTAGTAGGAGTAGTAGGGTGGCATGGGCCAGAACAAGCATTCACGTCTAGGAGTACGGCACACGCCACCACCACGACATCCATCTGATACCATATTATTTCTTGGAGTCCGTGCTAGAGCAATCTCTTCAACCTCGTCGTTTCTCTAACTTCAGCCATCACGCGGCGGGCGAGGTGGGGGTTTGCCGATAGTCGGTTTCCTTAACTGCGGTCCCACTTGTAAGGCCAACTCCAACGCACGACCCCAAATGCACCTCCGTTTTGCATGAACTCCAACGATAATTTTGACTAGAAAAGCAAGACCAAAGAAAACAAGAACCACAAGAATACATTTTACTACTCCTTTAAGTTGGATTAGTGCCTTCTCGATGCATTCATTGTTGATCTGCGGAGGCTCGATCCTGCGTCTGTGCTAGCTAAAAGTGATAGAACATCTACTAAATTGAGCTCTATCAATATATGGTTGTACTCTTCTTCCCAATACAAAAACTTGCATCCATTCTACTCCCTCCGTTGCACAATACATGCCTTCTATTTGTCAAAATATATATATATGTATCTAGACATGTCTTAGTATATAGGTACATCCATTTTTGGACAAATGGAAGTCAAGTATTTTGGAACGGAGGGAGTACACAATAAAAATTTTAAGTTAGCACAACTAGTCTAATCCGAGAGCAGAACTGAAGATTTGGTCGGGTTCTTCCTCCTTTTGCTGACACATGGGACATCCAGCATCCAGGTCGTGTCATGAAAGAAAATAGAGTGGTAGTTCAAGCCACGAGATGTGCATCTTGGGTTAAACTGTAAATAGAATCTTACTACTCTTGAGTAACTCCAAAAGCGGCCACCGAAGATCTTTATTGGGTTTGTTTTTCATCACCAGCACGTCGATGTGAAAGATGTGCAGGTTCAGTGGGTCCTCTTACGTTTTCACTGACATGTGGGGCCGCATGTGAGCAAACAGACAATGGGCTCCGCGCGTCCGCTGGCTGGCTGAGAAGAGAGATAGAGGAGGGCTGAGCACGGACTGCAGTAAATTTGTTCTACGTACCTCGATATAGGCTCGATATAGTGGGGTGGCATGGGCCATAACTAGCATTCACGTCTAGCAGTACGGCACACGCCACCCACACGAGTCCCATCCGACACCAATTTTCTTGGAGTCCATGCTACAACCATCTCTTCTCCCTCCTATTTTCTCAGCCATCGCGCGGTGGGCGGGGTGGGGGTTTGCCGATAGTCGGTTTGCTCAACTACGATCCCAGTTGTAAGTGAAAATGCAACACCGCACGCATTCCCGCTTGAGCAGCGTGCCGGACCAACCGTGTGGGGGTGAGACGCGAACACGGCAGGCTTTTCCTTTTGAACTCGTAACTTGTAAAATTTGGTTCTGCTCCATGGCGCGACCGATAGATAGAAAATAACGAGTTTGCCTAAAGTAATGAGAAGTTTGGTTCTGGCGCCGTTCATGCATGGAGTAGTACGAAAATTATGAAGTTGATGCAAAAGGTAAGATAATTACTGTAGTATCATATACTACTATGTCGATTTGACGGAAAGATAAAAATACATACGGATCCATCAACGTTCAACGACATCCTCACGCCCTAGTGCGCCGGGTCACCAACCGACGTATGAGGAGCAGCGGCGTTGGCTGTGAGCTCAACGTGCTTCTGAACAGTGCCGTCCAAGGTTGTCCTGCGCTCCAAGAAGGCCAGCGTCCTATCGTCCTCCTCTTGCATGTAGTAGTCCTTGTGGACGATTTGCGCGTAGACGTGGGTGATTGTGGCGATGGTGTCTTGCTTTTCTACATGTACTCTACTACTACGGAGTGCATGCATGTGTGTACCCGGGGTGGAAGCACTACATGCATGTGTGTACGCATTATTCCCTCTAGTAATAGACGCCGTGCTATAACTACCAATGCTATTTTTCAGGCCGATCGCTAGTCGCCTTGGTCCCACAGATTTTTTTCTTTTTTCTGAAGCGTGCTGTATAAACAGTGACGGATGGAGTAGTATGAGTGATTCAAAGAAGAGCGTATTGATGGTTGCTTCTTCAGAGCAACTTACAGTGGGAAAGGTGGGGCTTAAGATTTGACTGCTCATTACTCACTATTAATGCGGCGCAACGACCGGGCTGAGTCTCCCATGCAGTTGTGCACTACCCCCTCGGTTCTTAAATATACTCCGGAGTATTTGTCTTTCTAGAGATTTCAATGAGTGATTACTCAAATATTTGTCTTTTTAGAGATTTAAAATGGACTGGCACATACTGATGTATATAGACATATTTTAGAGTGTAGATTCACTCATTTTGCTCCGTATGTAGTCACTTGTTGAAATCTCTGTTAAGACGAATAGAATATTTAGAACGGAGGGAGTACACATACGAAGCAAAATGAGTGAATCTACACTCTAAAATATTCCCGTTTGAAATTTGTAAAAAGACAAATATTTAGGAACGAAGGAGTATAATTTTGTGCATGGCACATGGACCCGGATGATGAAGAGGCTTCTGGCAATGCTATCAAGCTTCCATCATTTGTTTACATAATTGACGTACTATACAAATAATTTTCCAGCGACATGAGATTGTACAATGGTGTGAGCTTTCAGCTTTTGTTCCGCGTGTCTTGCCATCGATGCTCTTTCGGAAACAATAAAAAACTAACTTCCTTGCTAATGCATGTCAATTATTAGCAGATCAGAGCTAATAATTACATCACAACTGAAGACAAAGTTGTGAGAAGGTGTTAAATTAAAATTGATCCATGCTTTCATTGGCAGCAACGTCCCCCCAATTAACTATAGAGGTACAATGGCTGGTATATGTGTGGAGGAGGAGAGAGGCCTACCTCATGTATTAAGGAGATCGATCTGCCTCATGTATTAAGGGAGATTGATTGGCATCCATGCATATGTGCAGGAGATGAATAAGGTTGGGAGAGAGACAGAGCTAGAGTGTTGGAGGGGGTGGTAGTGGAGTTGCTTCTAACAAATGGTGGGATAGGCTTGCTAGACAAACGAGGGCACACCCACAATATCAATAAGAGAGGAGATGGCTGCTTGTTGTCTGTGCATGTGCGTGGGAGAGACGGGTCAGGAGGCATGCACGAATGATGAGGGGGACGATGTGGCTGTGGTAAACAGACGTAACTACATAGGAAGATCAATCGCCCTTTGTAAGAGAAAGGAGACACATAACTTGTGAGGTACGTCGATCGATGGGGGGTAGTTAAAGTCGATGTAGGTATATGTTGGGAGATCGATCGGTATACATGCATGTGTGTGTTAGAACAAATTGTTGGAGAACGTAGTAATTTCAAAAAAAATCCTACGCACACGCAAGATCATGGTGATGCATAGCAACAAGAGGGGAGAGTATTGTCTACGTACCCTCGTAGACCGAAAGCGGAAGCGTTAGCACAACGCGGTTGATGTAGTCGTACATCTTCACGATCCAACCGATCCAAGTACCGAACACACGGCACCTCCGAGTTTAGCACACGTTCAGCTCGATGACGTCCCGCGAACTCCGATCCAGCAGAGCTTCACGGGAGAGTTCCATCAACACGAGGGCGTGATGACTGTGATGATCTTGCTACCGATGCAGGGCTTCGCTTAAGCACCGCTACGATATGACCGAGGTGGAATATGGTGGAGGGGGGCACCGCACACGGCTGGAAGAGATCAACAGATCAACTTGTGTGTCTAGAGCTGCCCCCTGCACCCGTATATAAAGGAGCAAGGGGGGAGGCCGGCCGGCCCTCTATGGGCGCGCCAGGAGGAGGATTCCTCCTAGTAGGAGTAGGACTCCCCTTTCCTACTCCTACTAGGAGGAGGAAAGGAAGGAGGAGAAGGGGAAGGAAGGAGAGGGAGGAAAAGGAGGAAAGGGAGCCGGCCCCCTAGTCCAATTCGGTTTGGGCTAGGGGGGCCGTGCGCCCTGCCTCCTCTCTTCCACCACTTGGCCCATGAGTCCCATTACTTCTTCCTCGTATTCCTATAACTCCCCGGTACCCCCGAAAATAACCGAATCACTCGGAACCTTTCCGATGTCCGAATATAGTCGTCCAATATATCAAACTTTATGTCTCGGCCATTTCGAAACTCCTCATCATGTCCCCGGTCTCATCTGGGACTCCGAACTACCTTCGGTACATCAAATCACATAAACTCATAATACAATCGTCACCGAAACTTTACGCGTGCGGACCCTACGGGTTCGAGAACTATGTAGACATGACCTAGACACGTCTCTGGCCAATAACCAATAGCGGAACCTGGATGCTCATATTGGCTCCCACATATTCTACGAAGATCTTTATCGGTCAAACCGCATAACAACATACGTTGTTCCCTTTGTCATCGGTATGTTACTTGCCCGAGATTCAATCGTCGGTATCTCAATACCTAGTTCAATCTCGTTACCGGCAAGTCTCTTTACTCGTTCCGTAATACATCATCCCGCAACTAACTCATTAGTTGCAATGCTTGCAAGGCTTTAAGTGATGTGCATTACCGAGAGGGCCCAGAGATACCTCTCCGACAATCGGAGTGACAAATCCTAATCTCGAAATACGCCAACCCAACAAGTACCTTTGGAGACACCTGTAGAGCACCTTTATAATCACCCAGTTATGTTGTGATGTTTGGTAGCACACAAAGTGCTCCTCCGGTAAACGGGAGTTGCATAATCTCATAGTCATAGGAACATGTACAAGTCATGAAGAAAGCAATAGCAACAAACTAAATGATCAAGTGCTATGCTAACGGAATGGGTCAAATCAATCACATCATTCTCTAATGATGTGACCCCATTAATCAAATGACAACTCATGTCTATGGCTAGGAAACTTAACCATCTTTGATTCAACGAGCTAGTCAAGTAGAGGCATACTAGTGACACTGTGTATGTCTATGTATTCACACATGTATTATGTTTCCGGTTAATACAATTCTAGCATGAATAATAAACATTTATCATGAAATAAGAAAATAAATAATAACTTTATTATTGCCTCTAGGGCATATTTCCTTCAGTCTCCCACTTGCACTAGAGTCAATAATCTAGTTCACATCGCCAATAGTTCACATCACCATGTGATTAACACCCATAGTTCACATCGTCATGTGACCAACACCCAAAGGGTTTACTAGATTCAATAATCTAGTTCACATCGCTATGTGATTAACGCTCAAAGAGTACTAAGGTGTGATCATGTTTTGCTTGTGAAAGAAGTTTAGTCAACGGGTCTGCCACATTCAGATCCATAAGTATTTTGCAAATTTCTATGTCAACAATGCTCTGCACTAAGATACTCTAGCTAATTGCTCCCACTTTCAATATGTATCCAGATTGAGACTTTGAGTCATCTGGATCAGTGTCAAAACTTGCATCGCTGTAACCTTTTACGACGAACCTTTTGTCACCTCCATAATCGAGAAACATATCCTTATTCCACTAAGGATAATTTTGACCAATGTCCAGTGATCTACTCCTAGATCACTATTGTACTCCCTTGCCAAACTTAGGGAAGGGTATACAATAGGTCTGGTACATAGCATGGCATACTTTATAGAACATATGGCTGAGGCATAGGGAATGACTTTCATTTTCTCTCTATCTTCTGTCGTGGTCGGGTTTTGAGTCTTACTCAACTTCACACCTTGTAACACAGGCAAGAACTCCTTTTTGACTGTTCCATTTTGAACTACTTCAAAATCGTGTCAAGGTATGTACTCATTGAAAAACTTATCAAGCGTCTTGATCTATCTCTATAGATCTTGATGCTCAGTATGTAAGCAGCTTCATCGAGGTATTTCTTTGAAAAACTCCTTTTAAACATTCCTTTATGCTTTGCAGAATAATTCTACATTATCTCCGATCAACAATATGTCAATCACATATACTTATCAGAAATGCTGTAGTGCTCCCACTCACTTTCTTGTAAATACAGGCTTCACCGCAAGTCTGTATAAAACTATATGCTTTGATCAACTTATCAAAGCATATATTCCAACTCCAAGATGCTTGCACCAGTCCATAGATGGATCGCTGGAGCTTGCATATTTTGTTAGCACCTTTAGGATTGACAAAACTTTCTTGTTGCATCATATACAACTCTTCTTTAATAAATCCATTAAGGAATGTAGTTTTGTTTATCCATTTGTCAGATTTCATAAAATGTGGCAATTGCTAACATGATTCGGACAGACTTAAGCATAGATACGAGTGACAAACTCTCATCATAGTCAACACCTTGAACTTGTCGAAAACCTTTTGCGACAATTCTAGCTTTGTAGATAGTAATACTACTATCAGCGTCCGTCTTCCTCTTGAAGATCCATTTAATCTCAATGGCTCGCCGATCAATGGGCAAGTCAATCAAAGTCCATACTTTGTTCTCATACATGGATCTCATCTCAGATTTCATGGCCTCAAGCCATTTCGCGGAATCTGGGCTCATCATCGCTTCCTCATAGTTCGTAGGCTCGTCATGGTCAAGTAACATGACCTCCAGAACAGGATTACCATACCACTTTGGTGCGGATCTCACTCTGGTTTACCTACGAGGTTCGGTAGTAACTTGATCTGAAGTTACATGATCATCATCATTAGCTTTCTCACTAATTGGTGTAGTAGTCATAGGAACATATTTCTGTGATGAACTACTTTCCAATAAGGGAGCAGGTATAGTTACCTCATCAAGTTCTACTTTCCTCCCACTCACTTCTTTCGAGAGAAACTCCTTCTCTAGAAAGGATCCATTCCCAGCAATGAATATCTTGCCTTCGGATCTATGATAAAAGGTGTACTCAACATTTTCTTTTGGGTATCCTATGAAGACGCACTTCTCCGATTTGGGTTTGAGCTTATCAGGTTGAAACTTTTTCACATAAGCATTGCAACCTCAAACTTTAAGAAACGACAGCTTAGGTTTCTTGCCAAACCATAGTTCATACGGTGTCGTCTCAACGGATTTAGATGGTGCCCTATTTAACGTGAATGTAGCTATCTCTAATGCATAACCCCAAAACAATAATGGTAAATTGGTAAGAGACACCATAGATCGCACCATATCTAATAAAGTACGGTTATGATGTTCGGACACACCATTACACTGTAGTGTTCCAGGTGGCGTAAGTAGTGAAACTATTTCACATTTTTTTTAACTGAAGGCCAAACTCGAACTCAAATATTTTACATCTGCACTCATACCGTAGAAACTTTTATTTTTGTAATGATGATTCTCCACTTCACTCTGAAATTCTTTGAACTTTTCAAATGTTTCAGACTTGTGTTTCATCAAGTAGATATACTCATATCTGCTCAAATCATCTGTGAAGATCAGAAAATAATGATACCTGCCGTGAGCCTCAATATTCATCGGACCACATACATCGGTATGTATGATTTCCAACAAATTTGTTGCTCGCTCCATTGTTCCGGAGAACGGAGTCTTAGTCATCTTGCCCATGAGGCATGGTTCGCAAGCATCAACTAATTCATAATCAAGTGATTCCAAAAGCCCATCAGCATGGATTTTCTTCATGCGCTTTACACCAATATGACCTAACCGGTTGACGGTGTCCTGGACTAGGGGGTACTCAACACGTCATCTCCCGATCTGTTAGATTGGGCCGAGGACCCCCATGGCCATATACTCATGGGCCAGTTCGGACAGCTGCCGCATACAAGGAATATTCCACAAGACTTGGCGATCAAGACAAGGACTTCTCCGCACCGGCATATTCAGCTAGGACTCTTGTTATCCTAGGCCTCTGGTGTATTATATAAACCGAGGCCAGGCTAGTCGATAGATGAGATACATACAATCATACCATTGGCTAGCTTCTAGGGTTTAGCCTCTCTGATCTCGTGGTAGATCTACTCTTGTACTACCCATATCATCAATACTAATCAAGCATGACGTAGGGTTTTACCTCCATCAAGAGGGCCCGAACCTGGGTAAAACATCATGTCCCCTGCCTCCTGTTACCATCAGCCTTAAATGCATAGTTCGGGACCCCCTACCCAAGATCCGCTGGTTTTGATACCGACATTGGTGCTTTCATTGAGAGTTCCGCTGTGGGATCGGCAAAAGGATCGATGGCTCATCTGTAGGTCAACTGCGGTGCCGGCATCATCGTCGCCGGCTCGACTGGTCACCTTGGCTCGACCGAGGACCATGCTCCATCTCTGATCGTCATGTTCAGACGAGGGCCTTCATCAACATCAACTTAGATCTCTATCAAGATCATGGAGGAATCATCCATGGAGCTCGGGGGCTCAACGTCAACATTGCCCTCGGGCGACCGTGCTGTTTTTCCGAACAGCAAACTTATATCTGCTGCCATCACCTCTTAGAGCATCGCTTTGATGATCCCTTTGCTGGAATTGTGCGGAATTGCCCTTCGTCGAGTTTCGATGGAGGAATCTCCGACAATCTACGATATATTAGAGCCTTGTCAAATCTGGACGGGAATCTGGACGAGTTTAGGGCGTGGTCTCCAGAACCTAGCTCGGAGGTCCTTTGGAAGATCCAACCGTTCACCTACTGCGGAATTCCCATATCTACCACCCCTTCAAATTTCAGCTCGATCCGACGATTCAAACTCCGGGAACCTTCCGATGAGTGTATCAATTTTTGGATCTGTTTTCTGCGCGAATACGGATCCAACCCAAATTCATGTTTCTTTATGAACGTGACATTGGACAACCTTTTCAGAGGAATTCTCTTCTAGGGTATTGTGCGTTGTTCTTAAACACATGCACGTAAATCTTTAAGCCTCCCCTGAGGTCGCCTTCATCATCATGCTGGTGTCAAACCAGTCCGGCGATGTTGCTCCAAGGCTGCCGACCTGCGTTAGACACGTCGTCACTTTATTGAGCCGAGCTCAACTTCTTTGGATTATCATCTCGGCAAGCCGAACGAGAGTCTAGCATCGTGAAGGATAAATCATCACCAACATCGCCGCCCCACGGATTACACGAAGCGGGCATACCGGCATCGCCGCACGATCACTTCATCAAGCCGACAGCAACCACGTCACGACCTGCATCGGCAGGGCCGCACTATTGCTTCTTCAAGCTGGTGTCCATCACGCCGACCTACTTCGACTCATCGGCTAACATTGAGGCTTCGACATCTCGGCTGGACCAGGGGCTTCGCCATCTCTTCATCAACCTACTCCGGAGACTTCGGCGTCACTATCCGACCAGCTCCGTCATGATAGCTGGACCGAGGGCTTTGCCTCGGAGAGCCAACCTTGGCCAGCATCGCCATACCGTCGCTTTATCGCCCATCAGGGAATGGGTGTGCAGATCGAGTCCCAATTTTGGGAATCACCTTTCTTCGGATTGCTACAACAAATAAATCAGGTGCTATTAATCCTAGTATTTTTTGCTTGTTTGGGTTTATTTTTCCCAAGGAATTATTACTCTGGTTTGTCCATCATCTGTACACAGGTCTATCAAATGATGGCCGCATTAACGACGGTCGCGTGGTGGTTCGGTCAGTTTCCATACATAGTCCGGCGAACGCCGCATTCGGAACTCGGACCGACCTGTGAATTCAGGCTTTGCCACGCCTTTACCGCACCACGCCGATGCCCTGCATCGACATTGACTTCGGCGCCAGGCCATATTTCTTTTATTACTCACTTTGCATAAATAATTTATTATGCAACGATTTTTTAATTATTATTACTATTATCTCTGATTTGCACTATTTTTTGTGCACATGAAAATGATCCGGGGACTTCGGCATCATTCTGCCGGTCTGCATTGATCGTGCTATGTCACCACTTCGGCGTGTCAAGCTCTCCGCTCCGCCACCTCGGGACCGGCTTGGGGGATGGAACCTCGTCCCGCATCAAGCTCGGACCATGTCATCAATGCCGAACACATTAACCAGCTAAGACGCTTTCATGCTCAAAGTTTTAATTTTTAACTTCTGTTCGGTTCGACCAAGCATTATACTTTTTTGGAAAAAAACTGCTTGTAAAAAATTTCCTTGTCCAAACTTTGTTTCTGACACGCATATTCAAATACCCCGTTTATTTGGGGGCTTCCTTTATGAAGCTTTTCCTCTTGTATATGATTATACTTGTACGGGTTCGTTCCTTGTTCGTATATTACACCACAATATGCATCATATTGACTTAAGTGATTTGCAAGTTGGGTTGCCTGGCTCCTGTGCTTACCGCTACATTCCCGATTGTTCGGCTAGGGAGTAAAGGGAGCACCTCTGCGATTGTCACGACTGGGTCCTCCGAGCTCTGACCTCAGACTGGGTGAAGCCGAAAGCTAGCGCTCTTATTGTTTTCAATCATGGTCGGCACACAGCGTAACTCATGAGTACAAAAAATCTGTTGCACAAGTCTCATAGTAATAATGAGCATCGAAGAAAGGTATCGGTGGGGGTACTATTTTCTTCGAAGATGCTTCTTACACTTCGTCTATAATATAGCATAAGTTCCCTGAGTGCGCTTTGTCTGTTACAGCCTTATGGCTCGGTTGCCTGGTTATCGGAAACACTGTCGATATTCTCGACAAGTGGAGTACATAACACTTTTCGGTCCTTGATCAAAGAGGGAGAAGCCGATGGTCGGTTAAGACACGCTTAAAGTTCGGTTGAACAAAGATATGATATAAGTACTTCGGTACATACAATCATTATACATAAAATCTTTTACCCAAGTCACTTGGGGGTTCTTAAAATTTATATGAGCTATTTTATAGTAAATGTGTTTTCTTCTTGGTCATTGCAAAGTCTTTTTCTATCGCTCCTTTTTCGACGTGAGTGTGTGGTCAATAGCCAGATAACCCATTTTCTCTCTAGTGACCGCTCGAGTTTAGTTCGCTAAACTGTTCTAACGAGAAGCACTCCGCCTTCGGGATAGGAGGCTGCAGCCGTAGGCTGACCCGCTTGAAGTCTTGAGATCGAATGTGCAATGTTAAAGCACGACAGAAGCACTCTTTTTTTCTAAGACCAATTTTCGGATTGGCACCGAACACTTGATCTTGTTCGGACGTCAAGTTTTTACTGACGTTTTTTGGTTTTCCAAGCTTATGGCACTTTTAAACTATTTGTGTGTTTTCAGCACAAGTCTCGCAGTGCAATGCCAGACACCTTTATAGATTCGACAAAAATATTCTCGGATATTGCTATATATGCATCGGTTTTGAATTGTGTCTTCGGTCAATAGTTGGGTTGCCCGGCTCCTGCACTTGCTTCCTACGTTCCGCTTTGTTCGGCTAGGTGTGCAAAGCGAGAACCACTACGATTGTGCTTCCAGCTCACACGGTTAAGCACCTTAGTGGAGAAAGCCGAAAACTGTCTGTCATAATAAGCGTAACTGGTCAGTGATCCGATGACTGTGTTAAATGACGGGCCACTCATAACAATGGCCGAAGTGTTTACGGCTTGACCTCGACTGTCGGCGAACACTACCGGGGGCTATTAACTGGCCTCCCAAACTAAAATCCTCGATATTTTGCTCTTACATTAGAGCTGAGGTTTCATGATCATGCTTAGTATGACAACCCAAAGAAAAGAACAAATAGCGGGACTATTTTCTTTGGAAGACATTTCTTATGTTAAACAGTAATATAACATATCTCTCTGCATACCTTTGTTTATAAAACCGTATGGCCAGATTGCCTTGTTTGTCGTAAATTTTTGCCCTCATAAAGGCTTTATAAAGTAGGACAAACACTCCTCGGCTACTGGCCGAGGAGGTGGAAGCCGATGGTCGGTCAACAAAGTTTTGTACAATGCGGATCCAAACATTAATGACGTAAAGTACTTGGATACATAGAGTCATTACACATAATTTGTGATTTTACTATGGATATTGATCCTTAATTCGGCCACCCGTGCCCGTATTAAGGCTCGGGGGCTACTGGGCTTCGGGCTTATTATTTAAAAACATTAAAGGGGCACATCGATCCCCTGATCTAGTGTTGCCACCCGACCAGTGTCTCGAGGGCTACTGCATTGCCTGTTCAATGCAGAAAATTTAAGTGCAATACAGTTGCCGAGGAGATTTTGATCCTCAGGTTTGTCGGCCGCACCCAACCTGAGTCTCGAGGACTGAGCATGCCGCTTTTTGTGTCCCGAAGTATTCTGCCGAGCTAGGACTTGATCCTCAGGCCGATTTTGCAAATCAACCTGAGTCTCAGCAGCTACTGGGATCAGCGGTCTTATGTCATCCTTCAGGTGCATCTCGGGTTTTAGACCGATACACACCTTGAGGGCTACTGGCTATATATCTCGGCAGAGAATAAACTGCACCAGTTAAAATATTCACAATAAATCAGCCCACGGTCGGGGTGGTGCACCACCTTGGAAGCAGTTCGGCATTAAGCTCGGCTAAACTCCTTTAACTTTTTTGAACCAAGGTGATATGACACCTCGGATATAGTCCGGCGTTGGAGCTCAGATACATTCCGGAGTTAGAGCTCGGAAGTAGTCCGACATTGGTGCCCGGCTGCAAAAAATACCTCGAATGCAGTCCGACGTTAGAAGTCGGATGCAAGAGGACACTGCCTCCCGGGAAACAACTTCAAACCCGAGGTGTGGCATAAAAATAACAAGGCATTGATAAAGGCCGGAAACTTAAAGGGGCTCCTCGGATACCCGACGTATAAACTCGTCGAATGCATTTCGGCGATCCTCAAGATCGAAGATGAGAAGATTTGTTGAACCAGTTTTCAAGACCGACAACCGAAGATGAAGAACAGTTCGGAAGAATCAAGGAGCGTCCCTAACTTGAAGACCGGTTCAGGGGGCTACTGACGGTGTCCTGGACTAGGGGGTACTCAACACGTCATCTCCCGATCTATTAGATTGGGCCGAGGACCCCCATGGTCGTATACTCATGGGCCAGTTCGGACAGCTCCCGCATACAAGGAAGATTCCACAAGACTTGGCGATCAAGACAAGGAGTTCTCCCCACCGGATAATTTGGCTAGGACTCTTGTTATCCTAGGCCTCTAGTGTATTATATAAACCGAGGCCAGGCTAGTCGATAGATGAGATACATACAATCATACCATAGGCTAGCTTCTAGGGTTTAGCCTCTCTGATCTCGTGGTAGATCTACTCTTGTACTACCCATATCATCAATACTAATCAAGAAGGACGTAGGGTTTTACCTCCATCAAGAGGGCCCGAACCTGAGTAAAACATCGTGTCCCCTGCCTCCTATTACCATCAGCCTTAGACGCATAGTTCGGGACCCCCTACCCGAGATCCGCCGGTTTTGACACCGACACCGGCAGTGCCACAAATAAGTTGCACTATTATTATTAACTTTGCATCTTTTGGCTTCAATATTATGAAAATGTGGATTACCATGATCGAGATCCAACAAACCATTTTCATTGGGTGTATGACCATTGAAGGTTTTATTCATGTAAACAGAACAATAATTATCCTCTAACTTACATGAATAACCGTATTGCAATAAACATGATCCAATCATATTTATGCTCAACGCAAACTCTAAATAACATTTATTTTAGGGTTTACACTAATCCCGAAAGTATAGGAGTGTGCGATGATGATCATATCAATCTTGGAACCACTTCCAACACACATCGTCACTTCACCCTTAACTAGTCTCTGTTTATTTTGCAACTCCCATTTCGAGTTACTACTCTTAGCAACTGAACTAGTATCAAATACTGAGGGGTTGCTATAAACGCTAGTAAAGTACACATCAATAACATGTATATCAAATATACCTATGTTCAATTTGCCATCCTTCTTATCCGCCAATTACTTGGGGTAGTTCCGCTTCCAGTGACCAGTCCCTTTGCAGTAGAAGCACTCAGTTTCAGGCTTAGGTCCAGACTTGGGTTTTTCACTTGAGCAGCAACTTGCTTGTCGTTCTTCTTGAAGTTCCCCTTTCTTCCCTTTGTCCCTTTACTTGAAACTAGTGGTTTTGTTTACCATCAACACTTGATGCTTTTATTGATTTCTACCTTTGTCAATTTCAGCATCACGAAGAGCTTAGGGATCATTTCTATTATCCCTTGCATATTATAGTTCATCATGAAGTTATACTAACTTGGTGATGGTGACTAGAGCATTCTGTCAATCACTATTTTATTTGGAAGATTAACTCCCACTTGATTCAAGCGATTGTAGTACCCAGACAATCTGAGCACATGCTCACTGCTTGAGCTATTCTCCTCCATCGTTTAGCTATAGAACTTGTTGGAGACTTCATATCTCTCAACTCGGGTATTTGCTTGAAATATTAACTTCAACTCCTGGAACATCTCATATGTTCCATGACGTTCAAAACGTCTTTGAATTCCTGATTCTAAGTCGTTAAGCATGGTGCACTAAACTATCAAGTAGTCATCATATTGAGCTAGCCAAACGCTCAGAACGTCTGCATCTGGTCCTGCAATAGGTCTGTCACCTAGCGGTGCATCAAGGACATAATTCTTCTATGTAGCAATGAGGATAATCCTCAGATCATGGATCCAATTCGCATCATTGCTACTAACATTTTTGAACTTAGTTTTCTCTAGGAACATATAAAAATTAAACGGGGAGCAACATCGCGAGCTATTGATCTACAACATAGATATGCTAATACTACCAGGACTAAGTTCATGATAAATTAAAGTTCAATTAATCATATTACTTAAGAACTCCCACTTAGATAGACATCCCTCTAATCATCTAAGTGATCACGTGATCCAAATCAACTAAACCATAACCGATCATCATGTGAAATGGAGTAGCTTTCAATGGTGAACATCATTATGTTGATCATATCTACTATATGATTCACGCTCGACCTTTCGGTCTCAGTGTTCCGAGGACATATCTGCATATGCTAGGCTTGTCAAGTTTAACCTAAGTATTCTACATGTGCAAAACTGGCTTGCACCCGTTGTAGATGGACGTAGAGCTTATCACACCCGATCATCACGTGGTGTCTGGGCACGACGAACTTTGGCAATGGTGCATACGCAGGGAGAACACTTTTATCTTGAAATTTAGTGAGAGATCATCTTATAATGCTACCGTCATAACTAAGCAAAGTAAGATGTATAAAAGATAAACATCTCATGCAATCAAAATATGTGACATGATATGGCCATCATCGTCTTGTGCCTTTGATCTCTATCTCCAAAGCATCATCATGATCTCCATCGTCATCGGCATGACACCATGATCTCCATCATCTTGATCTAAATCAATGTGTCGTCACATGGTCATCTCGCCAACTATTAATCTTGCAACTATTGCTATCGCATAGCGATAAAGTAAAGCAATTATTTGGTGCTTGCATCTTATGCAATAGAGAGACAACCATAAGGCTTTTGCCAGTTGCTGATAACTTCAACAAAACATGATCATCTCATACAACAACTTATATCTCATCATGTCTTGACCATATCACATCACAACATGCCCTGCAAAAACAAGTTAGACGTCTTCTACTTTGTCGTTGCAAGTTTTACGTGGCTGCTACTGGGCTTAGCAAGAACCGTTCTTACCTACGCATCAAAACCACAATGATAGTTTGTTAAGTTGGTGTTGTTTTAACCTTCGCTAGGACCGGGCGTAGCCACACTCGGTTCAACTAAAGTTGGAGAAACTGACACCCGCCAGCCACCTGTGTGCAAAGCACGTCGGTAGAACCAGTCTCGCGTAAGCGTACGCGTAATGTCGGTCCGGGCCACTTCATCCAACAATACCGCCGAACCAAAGTATGACATGCTGGTAAGCAGTATGACTTATATCGCCCACAACTCACTTGTGTTCTACTCGTGCATATAACATCAATGCATAAAACCAGGCTCAGATGCCACTGTTGGAGAACATAGTAATTTCAAAAAAATTCCTACGCACACACAAGATCATGGTGATGCATAGCAACGAGAGGGGAGAGTATTGTCTACGTACCCTCATAGACCGAAAGCGGAAGCGTTAGCATAACATGGTTGATGTAGTCGTACGTCTTCACGATCCGACTGATCCAAGTACCTTCTCATCCGGGACTCCGAACTACCTTTAAGCGTGCGGACCCTACTAGTTCGAGAACTATGTAGACATGACCGAGACACGTCTCCGGCCAATAACTAATAGAGGAACCTGGATGCTCATATTGGCTCCCACATATTCTACGAAGATCTTTATCGGTTAATCCGCATAACAACATACGTTGTTCCCTTTGTCATCGGTATGTTACTTGCCCGAGATTCGATCGTCGGTATCTCAATACCTAGTTCAATCTCGTTACCGGCAAGTCTCTTTACTCGTTCCGTAATACATCATCCCGCAACTAACTCATTAGTTGCAATGCTTGCAAGGCTTTAAGTGATGTGCATTACCGAGAGGGCCCAGAGATACCTCTCCGACAATCGGAGTGACAAATCCTAATCTCGAAATACGCCAACCCAACAAGTATCTTTGGAGACACCTGTAGAGCACATTTATAATCACCCAGTTACGTTGTGACGTTTGGTAGCACACAAAGTGTTCCTCCAGTAAACGGGAGTTGCATAATCTCATTGTCATAGGAACATGTATAAGTCATGAAGAAAGCAATAGCAACAAACTAAACGATCAAGTGCTATGCTAACGGAATGGGTCAAATCAATCACATCATTCTCTAATGATGTGACCCCGTTAATCAAATGACAACTCATGTCTATGGCTAGGAAACTTAACCATCTTTGATTCAACGAGCTAGTCAAGTAGAGGCATACTAGTGACACTCTGTTTGTCTATGTATTCACACATGTATTATGTTTCCGGTTAATACAATTCTAGCATGAATAATAAACATTTATCATAAAATAAGGAAATAAATAATAACTTTATTATTGCCTCTAGGGCATATTTCCTTCACAAATGAGGCATGAGGAGAAGGATAGAGAGAGAGAGGGATGCATGTAGGAGGTGGTACGAGAGGCATACTATATCGAGGGGGAGGAGTGTGTGAGTACGATTACGATGAAAAGAGTGGTGGGAGTGAGGCATGGACGATGACAAGAGAAGTGGGGAAGCTTGTGTTTGTGCTAGGCACACCTGGCTAGAGAGGCATATCGATCGATGTGTGACGTAAAGAAGGAGCTGGGGGCCTACACACACCGTGGGTGAACAACCTAAAGTGAAAAGACAAATTTGCGCGATGGAGCTAGAGAATGCCGAGGGAGAGTGAGAGGGATGCGGGCGTGTGCATGCACAAGAGAAAGTTAGCGCTAGCTACAAAGATAAGAGGGTTGTGTGGGTGTAAAAGACGAATAGAGATCATATATACTTCATTATAAAAAGCGAATTCGGATATTTGAAGAATTTATCATAGTGTTTCAAACCGACGGATGTGTGAATATATATAACGGTGATACACATGGTGTGGTTATGAACATGGTATACTACATTTAATATATTTTATCTCTACTCTTATAAAAAAACTGAGTTGTTGATGATGGTGTTCCTGCCATCCTGCATTATAGGCGGTCTGATTTATATCTGGCAGATAGCAAGGAAACTATGATGGTTGAAGTTGGCAACAATCATGATTGTAGATTCTTATTGAAATAGAGAAATGAATTCAAATTTAGTTCGAATTGCAGAGGTAGTATAGACATTTGGAATGCACTAAAATGTTGGTATGAGTAGGTTACATGCATTATACAGCAAGCGAAAAAATTTAATCGGACATAACATGCATTCATACTCCCTCCTTCCATCTATATAGGGTGTAATGATATTTTAAAGACCGCCTTTGACTATTGACAAGATTAATAGTACATGACATGCACAATGTGAAAATTATATCATTGAAAGAACCTTTCACGGACGAATTTAACGGTGTGCTTTGTGTAAGTTGCATGTCATATATCATTGCTCTAATATTTGGTCAAAGTTAGCATCGAAAAATGCATTAGGCCCTATATATATGGAAGGAGGGAGTAGCTTTGAATAGCATTTGTATAGTAAAACGGGGCAAGACTCTTCTTTGTGTGGTGTGAATAGTTTTATTTTTTCGTTTTCTTTTTGGTTGAGGGAAGTGCGAATTGATTTGGTACATACAAGTACAATATTACTACACGTTAGGCTTGTCCCTAAAATTCAACCCGCGTCTTGTTGTATCCCGAAAATTCAGATATCGTGCTCCCAAAACTGGCGCCTTCACAACCCGCGCCTTGCTATCCCGAAATTACAACGCGCGCGAAAACTCCCTCCAGCTGCCAAATCCCGACACGCGAAATCCCCCTTCTAACCCTGAGCCGAAAGGGCCGCTAGTTCAAATCGGTGGGGGGTACTTTTGTAACACACCCTACATTTTGGACAAACGTGTTCCTAAGTCATGCTTCACCCCCTTCCATCGCCCCCTTTTCGACATTTGAAATCCCGGGCCGCCATAACCTCTCCGCTCCAGCCGCGAAACCCCACCCTCCTCTGTCCGACACGTCACCGCGGCCCAGCCAGAGCCTCTTCCCCGACGACATCATCCACCGCAATAGCTCGACATCCCTCGTCCACCTCCCCGGATGAGGATCCGTCGTCCATCTCGTCGTCCCGCCGGTTTAGCCGCCCCGTCCTCCACCTCCAAGGAGCTGCTCTGACGATCGCCTCGTCTATCGTGGTTGCTCCATTCCCACAGCGCCGCCTTAACCTGCTCCACCGGAACCGCAGCATCCTCACCGACTCCTCGAACCAAGCCGAGGCCTACTCGGCGCCACCAAAGAGGTTGTACACTCATCGCATCGCACCTTCTCCTTAACTCGACCTCCCGGCGCCGACGGTGCTCCATCCTGCACCCCCATAGAGCGGCTACCTTGAAGCCGGCGCCACGGGCGAAATCTCCACGGCGGCTCTCCCCCAGTGCGAGGCCCCTTCGGCGGCGGCAGCCATACTAGCCGGATCTGCTGCTGCTCTGGCTCTTGCTCGATCGCTCGCCCAGCTGCTGCTGCTGCTCTCCCCCTCGCTCGTGCTGCTGCTCTGCTCCGATTAAGCCACACTTCAGTCGACTGAATCAACTTTTGGGTCAATCGATTTTCAGGGGTTGGGGGGGGGTCGCCGGAGTTAAGGAAGAACCACCCGTAGCGGGGACGGGGCCTCGCTGGAGAGGTACCCCACTATCTATCTTAGGGGTCATGGTGGGGGCGGGGGGCCTAGAGGGTTGGCCGGGGTGGCGGTGGCGAGTTGTTTCAGGGCGGCGAGGCGGCGTTGAGGCCAGCGGTTCGGCCGGTGGTGGCTGGCGGCGCAGGTAAGGATGGCAATTTTATCCATGGACATGGATATCCATGGATATCCGACCCGAATGGATAGGGTTTGGATATGCTTTTGTGTCCATGGGCGGCGCCCAAACCCGACCCGATTGTTCGTGGATAGGGCATGGATATAATCTTGTACCCATGGATATACCCAAACTCGACCCGATAGTATGACTTAATGGGGAAAATCTGCTATCCCTGCCCCATGGTCATATGTCCCACAACAATTTTACACTTTTTCTATCTAAAACATGCATAAGAAATTACACAATCCCCATCGTAACTTTTTTAGTTGACATTCAATCCCCTCTATAACATAATCCAACACCCCTTCCCTTATTTTTACCTCCTCCTTAAATGACTCGTCATTCTCATCTGTTAGAAAAATACTAAATGATCTTAGGTTGTTAGTGGATGTTGATTTACCATAAGTGAAGCCTAGCCTACCACGAAAGAGTTTATGTTAATATTGTGTTATGTCTTATTTATATGTCTCGAGAGGACCCAATGGATATCCAATGGGTATGGATATCCATCGGATTTGGACATGGACACAATTTTTCACCCATGGATTTTTTCATGGGCGGGCAAAGACTGTCTTCATGGACATAGATATGGATTTGAGATTGTTCAACCCGATCCAAACCCGACCCATTGCCATCCTTAGGCTCAGGGGGGTGCATGTTGAATATGAACTGTAGGCCCTCCCTAAACTACATGTCAAGTGCCTCTCTGCTACCATTGCGTTCATTTTCGACAGTAGCATTCAGATTCCACAATAAATTTCAGTTTTGACAGTTAAGTTCAGAGTCAACAGTTTTTACCTCATCTGTTGTAGTCAGGTGGTCTTTGTTGATGTTAATTTTACATCCATTTTACATCATCTATTGGAGATGCTATTAGAATCCCACTTGAGATTGACGATGTCTGTCTTGTGCTGCTTCAGCCTTGACGTCTTACGGTTCACCGGAGCTGCTCCAATGGCAGAACGATCCATCACAACAGAGCAGTGCCCTGGACGCTGTCTACAGATTCCTCAGATCTTCCTCCACACCCCCGACAGCCACCTCTGCCTCAACTGCTTCAGCACCAAGCCAATGATGCTGAGGTCGACACGGCTACGGCAAAGAGGTTGTACACTTGTTGCATCACTTATTACTATACATTCACGTCGATCCATTAGGGCTATTTTGGTTCAACGGAAAAACATCGATCCACTGGTTGTTACCATCACTCTAAATTTCTGCATGCTCTCCTTACATAATCTCACCATATTTTTTCGTATGCATGTCAGATATTGTACACAGTCATGCTGAGCATATAGAGAAAAAGAGAAGAGTTTTGTGCGGCAATACAATGTCATGCAGACATCGCTCCATGGTGGGTTCAATGGAAAACCCTCCCCACCCCTCTCCTAATTGTAATCCAAAGGAAGATATCTGTTCTGAGGCAGATTCGGATGCCGCTGACCACGCCTATTTACCCCCAAGGTGTTTGCTCTACCTTGGCATGATGATGTTAGTCATATCATGCATATGTTGCCTTGCAGTGCCTACTTTTGACATCATATATGTCATCTGCTTAGTTTAGACATGTTCTATAATGCCACCTGTTTAGTTTCTATATCATATATGGGAATTATGCAGTCTCATGTCTTTTAGTCAGCCATAATATATGTGCAATGTGCAATGCCATCCTGTTTAACCAGGCATCATATATTTGAATGATATCTTGCCCATCCTTTTCTTCATTACATTTCCATTTGTCGACAATGTTTGTCATTGAACTACTCTTCCTGTGAATAAGCCATTTGGGTGGGAGATGGAAAAATCTGGAGTGAAAACAAGGCCTTCAGAGCAGAAAGTGCTACCTATCGAAGCAGATCTCTTGTTGGGTCCCGATAGCTCCTCAGAGATGGATTCAGAGACAGATGACCAGTCCTATTCCCCCACTGAGGTGTATGCTCTAACTTGGCACGGTTATACTGCTCATATCATGCATATGGTGTCTTGCATTGCATAGTTTAGACATCATATACACAATATTCAACACCATGTTCTTAGTTCAGACATCATATCGAATGCCCTCTGTTTAGCATATAAATCACATATGTGAATTAAATGATGCGATCCTGATTACTTAGATAACATGTAGGTGAATTATGTCATGTGATCATGTTTAGATATTCATCATATCTTTGAATTATGTTATGCTATGCTATCTAGTTTAGATAGACATCATATATGTGAAATTATGTCATGCTATCCATTTTAGTTAAACAATATACATGTCAACTATTTCATGCCCTCTTTTTTCCACACTATCTATTGCATCTGTCTCTCATACAATGTCTGTACATTCAACTATGTTTCCTGTTTATCAGCCATTTGAATTGGAGCGGGTGATGCCAGTATCTAGCGGACTAAAAACACGGTCTTCAAATAAAACAGTGCTACCTCTTGGTGGAGATAGCACCCCGGTTGTACATGCACAAGAACCAGCCCTACCACACATAACCCAAACTCTCGCAGATTGTAACCCTACTACGATGGACAGAGAACCAGCTTCACCCAATCTAACCCCAACCCTAGCCAATAGTAATCCAGTTCCTGTTGACACAGCACCATCTCCACCATAGAGCTCCCAAACAAGAGTAGTTAGTAAGGCAGCTCCAGTGCCCAAAGGGCCAGTACTATCATGGCGAACCCCAACTCCACCAGTTAGTACGCCTATTCCTGTGGAGGAAGCACAACCAACTAGTCGTAGTTTAGCATCTATCGCATTTGATGTTGTTAAATCGTATGTGCGTATCTTCCTATCTTGGAAATATTATACTGAAGATGAAGGAAAATGCCAGTTGCAGGTGTTTGTCCAGGAGTTATGTGTAAGTAATGTTATTCATGGCAATTACTTTGCTTCGTCCCATACATCCTACCTCCATGATGGTTATAATACAGCAAATTTTCCCATTTTTATCTATAGAGAAGGACCAATTTGGAAACTCAGGATGAGGTAACCTATGCTAATACCTCTGCTATCTTCAAGAATGCTTGGTGGCAGTATCGGAATTACCTGAAGAAAACGTATTTCACCGGCAAAGAAACTCATCAAATTCCCTTACGTTCTCCTGAGACACATTTACTGGACGATGACTGGGAACGCCTTGTTCTGTACTCATCCCGAAGCAAGAACGTGGTAAGGTCTATGATCTCATTTTCTATTTTTAAGTATTATATTCTTGTGTCTTACTGTACTCTGTTCATGTAGAACAAGTGCCTAAACCTAAAGAACAACTGTTCTAATTTAAGATTCCATTGCTACCATAGGACCTAGATATATGTTTGTTTGATGCTTTTATTATGTACTAGTACTTGGCAATAGAAGACTTGGTAGTTTAATCATGTCCACCTTACTAATGACCTGGTTCACCGAAATGAGTTTCATATACTAGTACATGCTAAACTTGTTATGTGTCTGCTTGTTTCTTCTTTTAGAATGCTGACAGAATATTGGGGAAGAGTGCCTTATTAAGCAACGATAAAGGAAGTAATGCAGATAAGGTTCAAGATAGTGACACATCCTGTCTTGGTTTAGTGTTGGAGTCACTGGCCACTACCGCTTGCACAAGCTATTCAAACTGTCGGGGGTTGGGTGTGACATATGCCAAAGGATGGCTTATCATGGTGGGGGCGAGTAGAACGTCGTCGGTGCCTGGAAACGGGATGAGGCATAGACATGCATGCCGGCGAATCTTACCCAGCTTCAGGGCTCTCCGGGGAGATAATACCCCTACTGCTGCTCTACGGGGTCTCCGCATGATCACTATGGCAAAGTGTTTACACGATAGCTCCTTGAGCTGTTTCCTAGAGGTAGGAGAGGGCAAGGCTAGCTCTCTCCCTCCTATATGAACTGGTCTAGAACTAATAGGTTCCAACCCTTTGCATGGGTGCCCTAGGGGGTTTATATAGGCCTACCCCCCAGGGGTACAATGCTAATCCGGCTGGACGCGGGCCCAGCCGTCAGTGCCTCCGGCCTCCGTCTTCTCCGCCGACTGCTGGGGCCCACCGACTGGTGGGCCCCACCGACTGGCTAGGTACGGAGCCGACAGGCCGCGTCCGCCGCGGGCGGATCTTGCCGGCTGCTGATTACTGTAGCCGTGCTCTTAATGACACAGGCTTCGTCATGGAGTCGTGGCAACAGCCTCGTTGTCTGGCGGGCGATCACTATTGCCACTCTTCGTCACATCTGGTTAATGGCGCGTGGGCCCCGGGGGAGGAGCTGGCCGACTCCCGGGGGCCGACCTCCAACGAGTCCGACTGGTGGAGCACTTGCCGTCTTCTGGGGTCCCGCTAGCTGGTGGGACCCGCTGCCCCAAGGCCGTACGGACAAGCCGTCGTGGGCGCAGGATTCGGTCCACCAGTGCTGATGGCAGGGCTGGCATGGCAACAGTGCCATGCCGCACGGAGATCTCCACGAGTACGGCATACTGTAGCCATGCCTGCCTCGAGAAAGGGGTGGGAGCAGTCTTCACTGTAGCCACTCCCCTGTCTTGTCCCTCTTGATGAGGACATGGGGTTTTGCTGGAGTCGTGGGCCGACTCCCCAAGGCCGGCTTCTCTAGAAGTCACCAGTCAGGAGTCGGCTTACCCTGAAGTCGTCCCTGGGACTCGGCCGCGAGTGGGCAGTCGGTCGCATTGCCGCCGACTTCTCAGAAGGCGGCTCTTCACCCCGGGGTCTTGAGGGGTGCAGCCTGCCCTGATGTCTTGAAAGGTTCTGGGGCTCGGGCTAGCCTACCCGTGGCCCATTACTCCGACAGTAGTCCCTAAAGCTGGTGAGGCGCCGCGGACGATCGGCCGAGGAGCCTCAGCAATTTCTCTTTCCGGGTACTCGGCACATGGTTCTTGGTTGACTTCTACCGGGCCGGCTAGAAGGAGTCGGACTCGCCCAACTCTGACTCGCACAATATTTCGAACGTCGCGGCGGGATCCAAGTAGTGTGCTGGCTAAGCCTCCAGGCTGCCGCCCGTTCCAGGCCTGTCACGTGATAACACGTGGCCGGGCCATTCTGCCAGCCTACGCGCGCGATGGGACAGGCCCGTAGGCGGGGCCCTCCACTACCGCGCCTCGGCGCCTGAGCGGATCCGCTGTGGCCCAGGCGGGCGGTTGGGATTCCCGTGGAGTTACTGCACGCAGTAACTTTGTCGTGGAAACGTGGGTGTCGTGGCGCCGTGGGCGCAGTAAATCCCACGAGCGCCCCCTCGGCTTCACAGCCCATGAGACTATAAGTAGGGGGAGGAGGGGGTACGGCAGAGCACGCGCGCCCCTCCTTCCCACTACTCCTTGCTCTTCTCCTTCTTCTTCTTCCTCGCCCCGCCGTGCGCCCAAGCACTAACGAACGCCGTGGCGATCAGCTCACGACGAGTTCTTCTTCTGCCGCCACGCCTCCCTTAGTGCGTTCCGGCACCTGGGACGGCACAGAAGTTCATGACGACCATATCGAGTTCCTTCGCAAGACTCGTCGGCTCCCCGGCGAAGACTATGTGCGGGTGCATCTTGCACTGAGGTAGGAGATTTCCCCGGCGCCGGAGGAGGGCGAGCGGGTCATCTTCCGCTTGCACTGCCTGCGTGGATTGGGGCTGCCGGCGAGCAGCTTCTTCCGCTCTTTCCTGGAGTTCTGCGGCCTCCAGCAGCACCACCTAACACCCAACACGGTGGTGCTGTTGTCCGCCTTCGTGGCCTTGTGCAAAGGCTTCCTCGGAGTCCTCCCCACCCTCGAGCTCTGGGGGGAGTTCTTCTACTGCAAGCTCAGCACCCAGGCTACAGGCGTGCCGGCTCAATGCGGCGCGTTCATCGCCGGGCGGAGATCGGGAGCCGACAACCCCTTCCCCACCATCAGGCTGATAAAGTCGGTGAAGATGTGGCAGCGATCGTACTTCTACGTGAAGAGCGTCTTCACGGGGGGCGATTGGGTCAACCTGCCGGCTTTCGAAGCCGGCCCGCCGGCTGGGAGACTGCCCAACTGGTCATACCGGGCCAAGTCGCTAACGCTTGCGGGAGCCGGCGCCGTCACACGAGTCCGAGTGCTGACACAGTCGGAGGGCCTGACTGGTCCGGACCTGATGGCTGCCTTCGTGGCGCGCTGAGTTCTCCCGCTCCAAAGCCGCCCCCACATGATATGACAAATGAGCGTGCGCCGTGACCCGAGTCGGATGTGCACCAAGGACATGCCTCACGAGGAGGTGGCCTACATGGTGAACTACCTCTTAGACAGCAAGCTGCTGGAGCACTGGCGGTTCGGCAAGGAACCGTACTCCCGCGCCAACCCCCCACCTACAGTGAGTTGCCTTTTCTTTCTTGCCGAGTCTGCTTTGTGCGACCTGACCAGTCGGCCTTGGTCAGAATCCCCTCCTCTATCCACCAGTCGGCACCTCGGGGCTGGCCCGCGAGTTCCTTGCCGACCGGGCGGAGAGCGACGTCGATGACCCCGATATGGGGCGGCGGCTTTGGAAGACAACGCCGAGGGAGGAGGCGGCCCACGGCTCGGGGCCAGTCTAGAGGACTGGCCTGACGATGATGAGGAGGTCGCCCCCACCCACGGCCAGGAGCCAGCCATCCCGGCACGGGCTCTTCTGCCGCGCCAGGTGCTCCAGGCGGCGGGAAGAAGCGCAGGGCCGTGCCGACTTTGCTCGGTAGTTGGCCGAAGAAGCCCAAGGGTTCGGCTGCGGCGACCCGGCGGGACAAGGCGGCTGCGAAGGCCATCCGCTTCCGTAAGGAAGTGAAGAAGCCGCCATTGGTCTCCGCGTGAGTATTCCGTCTCAACGCTTTATTCTTTCTTTGTGGCTTTGTCTGAGTCTTTTACTTGCTTCCCTCGCTTTAGGGCTCCCCTTACTCTTGAGAGGGTTGCCGCCGCCTCCGTCATGGGGTCAGCGGAGACGTCCGCCACCACTCGGCGGATTGACCCCACTGCTGACCTCTGGGAGGCGACGGAGCGGAATGCGCAAGAGAAGCGGAACGAGGAAGAGGCCGCCTGCCTGGAGAAGGCGGAGGCCTCCGCCAAGAAGAAACTGGCGGAGGCCGAAGCCGTCACCGCGACAAAGCGGCAGGCTAAGGGGGCCGCACGCCGCCAATCGGCGGTGCTCGTTACCCCGCTAAACTCTGCGCCGCCGCCTCCAGACTTCACGGGGCAGACTTGGGAAGCCAGCCACGAGAACCCCATCATGGAGAGGGAAGGCAGCGACTCCTCTACGCCGGACGTGATCGTTCTGCCGCCGCCTCCGCCGCTGTCTGGGAGCGTGCAGGGCAAACAGCCAGCGGACCCTCCGATGCCGCCAACTGAAGATGAGGCAGTGGCGAGGCTACTCCTTCAAGTCGGCTCGCCAACGTGCCGCCGTCTTGAGAAGGGGACCTCGGCGCCACGCCCCCTGGAGACCGGCACCGCTAGCTCGGCGATCCCAAACGTCGAAGCGACGAGTGCCGCGCCCGTTGGGTGGGTGCGAGGAGGCGGCATAGGGCCACTGAACCAGGCGCTTCTGGACGTCCAAACGAAGCTTCGAGCCGAGGGCGACGCCCTCCAGAACTGCACCAAGGCATACCTGGCGTCACGAGCAGCCGTTCGGGTATGTTTTCTCTTTGGTCCTTGTTTTCCTGTTCCTCTCTGTGGGGGGCGCCAGCGCACCCACTGGGTGTAGTCCCCGAGTTTCGGGCCGGCTGCTGAGCAGGCTGCCCGGAACTCCAATCGGTGAGCTCCGGGTACTAACTTTTGTCTGAAATATTTGTCGTAGGACTACCACAACCTCCGCATTACTGCCTTCAACCGTAACATTGAAGAGCTGGGCAAGCGGACCACCGACTTGTCGGAGAGCCGGAGTAAGTCCTTTTTCTTCTTTGCGGGGGTGCGCTGGCACACCCGCGGGCTGTAGTCCCCGAGATTCGGGCCGACTGCTGAGCAGTCGGGCCGGATCTCCCCGGCGACCTTCTTTCTTCCTTCTCTTCAGAAGCCAACGCTGTTCTTCAACAGCAGCTGAGCGATGCCAACTCCGTGTTGCGCACCAAGGGGGAGTGCAGCAAGCTCGCCACAGAGCGCGATCTGCTGGCCACTCAATTGGCAGAGCAGAGGGGGCTGCTTGCAAAGACGCAGAAGGAGGCGGAAGAGGCAGAAACCGCCCTCCTGGCCGAGTTCGTGAGCGAGCGCTCCTCCTGGACTGACAAAGAGGCAATGCTGGCCTCCGGCTTCCATGAGATTGAAGACATCGTTGATGGTGAGTTTCTTTACTTTCTTTCTTCGAGCTGCCGATTATAAATCATGCCGACTCCTGGTTTTTGACTTGTTTCTTCGTTTCTTCCATCTTGGCAGACTTCTTCCCTGGGCACTCGCAGGCCGCCATCCAAGCCATCGAGGTTGACCGTGAAGGTCGGAGGGTGGAAGGCGCAGAGATTGCCGCCGACGCCCCCCGAGCCCTTGATGAGCATATCCTGAGCATCGAGGCTCACCTTCGGCTGACTCACCGGATGTTGCGCCGGCTTCAACGTGTCGGTGCCCAGGCGATTGCCGCCCTATGGCCGGACATGCAGGCTCCACGCACCCCCAGCCTGACTGCCGACTGGCTAGAGGTCGCGGCTGGTCGTCTTGAGGCCTGGAAGGGTTCCTCGGCCCGAGCTGGAGCACGCCAGGCCTTGGAGTTCGTCAAGGCGTGGTAACTGGGGCTGGATCTAGACCGGCTAGCCACACTCCGGTCAGAGGCCCAGCCGGAGCTGGCAGCTGCGGAAGACGCCCTCGTCAAGCGAGCTGCGGCGATCGCCGAGTACATCGACACCAGCATGTTCATCCCCTAGCGGTCTGAAGACGGTGAGGAGGTACCGCCAGAGTGGTTTGGGATGAACCCAGACTACGGCGAGGACTCGGCGGAGGTGATCGGCTCCAGCGTCGAGGAGGAAGGTGAGGCGGAGGACGGAGGCGAGACGGAGGCACCAGAAGACGGAGCGGACGGCCAGCCTCAGCTCGAGCGCGCCTCCATCAACGAGCCGCGTGCGACCAAGCCGACTGCCGCCAGAGGCAATCAAGCCGAGACTGCCCGGCCGGCCGCCCCAACGCCTGACGCTGCTGCCTCCTCCGACCCTCCGAATCCGTCTGCCGCATCTTAGGCTGCTGCCTTATCTTTATTTTATCTGCTTTAGTAGTCTCTGAAGAACTTGTTAATTCGCACAATTCCACCCACGGGGTGTATTTTGAACTTCTGCTCGAAGATTTGGCCAAGGGCCTATGTTATGTAAATATTTATCTGAATTCTATCTTTTCTTGCTCATTGCTCTTTTGGCTTTTTTTCCTTTGCCGCTTTCCCTTAGTTACCTGCCTTGCCAATCGGACTGCCGCTCTGCGGACTCCCGTTGGATCAAATGCTTGGCTACTTTGGGAAGGCAAGTACTTAGCCGTTTTTAAGAGTTTTTGAGCAAGTTGAATAGAAGGCGGCAATCCGACTATTCAAGAGTCGGTTTGCGAAAAAAGGCTGGAAGCCGTCTTGAGCTATGTTTTATGCTTTGAGTCCTTAGCCATTTTTCATGTGAACGCCCATTCTACCTTACTCCTGCCCACCGTACAATCGCTCTGCGAGCTGCGGCTTCTGACAGGAGACAGCTTAGGCATTACACACTACTTGTCCGGCTGCAGGAAGCATTTCATAGTGCAAGGCGGCAAGTCCCTGGGCCGACTTGTCGAGCCTGGTGCCAAGCGGCATAACAAAGAGTAACATAATTGTAGGCATAATTTTTATCATACAGACAAAAGAGGGCAGTCCCCGAGCTCGTCTCTGGGGGCCCGAAGTCTTGGTACTTTAATACAAAAGGTAGCGTGGTACATACTGCATCAACTGTAAAATCTTTGGAGGAGATTTGCATTTCATGGCCGCTCTGTCTCTTTGCCGGAGTCGTCCCTCTTGCGTGCTCGGGGCTTCTGAGCATTAATCAGGTAGTAGGAGTCGTTGCCTAGCACTTTGCTGATGATGAAAGGGCCTTCCCAAGGTGTCGACAGCTTGTGCTGGCCGGTTGTTCGTTGGATCAGCCGGAGCACAAGGTCGCCTTCTTGGAAAGATCTTGGCTTGACCTTCCTGTTGTAGTATCGGTACAGGCTCTGCTGGTAGATGCTGGACCAGCTGAGTGCCAACAGCCGGCCCTCTTCCAGCAGATCGACGCCGTCTTGACGTGCTTCTTCTGCTTCCTCCTCGGTGTACATGGTGACTCGTGGGGAGTCGAACTCTATGTCCGTTGGGATGCCGACTTCAGCACCATAGACGAGGAAGAAAGGCGTGAAGCCAGTTGACTTGTTTGGAGTCGTGCGCAGACTCCAGAGGACGGCTGGCAACTCATCGAGCCAGCAGCCAGCCGAGCGCTCCAGAGGTTCGACGAGCCGGGGCTTGATGCCGGACAGGATGAGGCCGTTTGCTCGCTCCACCTGGCCGTTTGACTGTGGATGGGCGACGAATGCTAGGTCCAGTCGGATGCCCTGTGTTGCGCAAAAACGGGCCAAGGCGCCTTTGGCCAAATTTGTGCCATTGTCGGTGATGATGCTGTGTGGTATGCCGTACCGAATTGTGATATCAGAGATGAAAGTCACGGCAGTCGGACCGTTTAGTTTCTTGATTGGCTTCGCTTCTATCCACTTGGTGAACTTGTCCACTGTGACAAGTAAGTGAGTTAAGCCACCTCGTGCCGTCTTGAATGGTCCCACCATGTCTAGACCCCAAACTGCGAAAGGCTAGGCAATGGAGATGGTCTTGAGTGCAGATGCCGGCTGGTGCGGCTTGGAGCTGAACTTCTAGCACCCTTTGCATTTTTGGACCAATTCCTTGGCCTCTTCTAAGGCAGTCGGCCAGAAGAAACCATGTCGAAAGGCTTTGGCGATGAGTGCTCTTGAAGTTGCACGGTGGCCACACTCGCCTTGATGGATGTCTTTGAGAATTGCTTGGCCTTGCTCTGGCTCAACACAGCGCTGGTAGACACCAGTGACGCTGCACCTGACCAGCTCTCTGTTGACTATGGTGTAGGCTGCCGCTCGGCGTTGTACTTGGCGAGCTGAGGTCTCATCAGTCGGCAGCTCTTTGCTCACCAGGAATTTGACGATGGGCTGGGCCCATGAGGGTGCTGCTATTTCTTCGACTGCCAGAACTGCGACTTGGACAAGGGCGACTGGGCTGGGAGGCGGCGGGTTGGAGTCAACAACCGCTTGCTGGGTTAATGAAGTCCCCAGGCTGACTGGCGCGGCTCTTGGGCTGAGTTCTGGAGTCTTCGAGTCTGCCGCCGCAGTCCCCAGGCCGGGTACTGCGGTCCCTGGGCCGGCCTCGACTGTGCCGGCTTTGGAGCCATCTACCAAAATCCCCGTACCGGCTGCCGGGGCTCTGGAGTCGGATCCGACTTCTTCGGGAGAAGCCGGCACAAAGATGGAGTTTGATTCTGGTGAAGGCTTGACAGACGGCTTGAGGAGGCGTTGAAGGGCGACGCCGGATGGTATTGCTTGGAGGGTAGAGCTGATTCGTTCCAAGGCATCTGCTTGGTCGTTGTCGTTTCTTGGCACATGGAGGAACTCGCACCCCTCGAAATACCCGCTGAGTTGCTGCACGAGAAAATGGTAAATCGCCATGTTCGCATCTTTGGTGTCCCAGTCGCTAGATGACTGTTGGACCACTAAGTCCGAGTCGCCATAACACAGGATCCAGCGAATGCCAAGTTCTTTGGCAAGCCGGAGCCCGTGAATGAGCACCTCGTACTCGGCGATGTTGTTGGAGGTGGCAAAATGGATTTGCAGTGCGTATTTGAGCTTGTCGCCTTTAGGGGAAGTGAGGACGACGCCGGCTCCCAAGCCGGTGCGCATCTTGGAGCCGTCGAAATGCATCCTCCAATGGGTGGAGTCGGGCGCTGGACCGGCTGAGTGCCAACAGCCGGCCTCTTCCAGCAGATCGACGCCGTCTTGACGTGCTTCTTCTGCTTCCTCCATGGTGTACATGGTGGCTCGTGGGGAGTCGAACTCTATGTCCGTTGGGATGATGGCTTCGGCACCGTAGACGAGGAAGAAAGGCGTGAAGCCGGTTGACTTGTTTGGAGTCGTGCGCAGACTGGGTCTCGGCCCAGTCGACGAGAAAGTCGGCCAGTGCTTGTGACTTGATGGCGGTGCGGGGCTGGTAGTGGATGGTGTAGGGAGCCAGCTCTATGGCCCACTTGGCCACTCGGCCAGAAGCATCTCGGCTTCTGATGATCTCGGCAAGTGGGGCCGTGCAGACCACAGTGATCGGATGCTCTTGAAAGTAAGGCTTCAATTTCTTGGTGGTAAAGTGTACGCCGCCATAGCACATCTTCTGGTAGTGGGGGTAGTTTTGCATGGAGGCTGATAGTACTTCGCTCAGGTAATATACCGGTCTCTGGACAGGTAGTGCCTTGCCTTCCTCCTTGCATTCCACTACAATGACCATGCCGACTACCCGGCTGGTGGCGGCGATGTACAGGAGCATAGGTTCCTTAGGAGTCGGAGCCACCAGGATGGGTGGAGTAGTCAGCATCTTCTTCAGCTGGAGAAAAGCTTCGTCTGCCTTGTGGTTCCACTCGAAAAAGTGGTCTTCTTCATGAGTTGATATAAGGGGAGAGCTTTCTCGTCCAGCCGACTGATGAATCGGCTGACGGATGCCAGGCATCCGGTGAACTTTTGCACGTCCAGCAGTCGGCTGGGTACCTCCATCCTCTCAATGGCCTTGATCTTTACAGGGTTGCATTCTATACCGCATTCAGAGACCAGGAAGCCAAGGAGCTGGCCGACTGGTACTCCGAATACGCACTTCTCGGGGTTGAGCTTGATCTGGAATTGGCGCAGGTTCTCAAAGGTCTCCTTGAGGTCTTCCAGCAGTGTTCCACGCTTTTCCGTCTTCACCACCACATCGTCCATGTAGACGTGGGCATTTCTCCCGAGTTGCTTGAGGAGGCACTTCTGCATGCAACGCTGAAAGGTGGCGCCAGCATTCCTCAAGCCGAACGTCATGGTGAGGTAGCAGAAGGCTCCAAATGGCGTGATGAAGGCGGTCTTCAGTCTATCAGCCGGGTTCAGCTTGATCTGGTGATATCCTGAGTATGCATACAAAAAACTCAACAGCTCGCATCCGGCGGTGGAGTCTATCACCCGATCAATTCTTGGCAGAGCAAACGGGTCCTTGGGGCAGGCCTGGTTGAGGCTCGTGTAGTCAATACACATTCGCCACTGCTTGTTCTTCTTCAGTACCAGGACCGGATTTGCTAGCCACTCTGGAAAGAATACTTCCATAATGAAGCCGGCTGCTAGGAGTCGGGCTATTTCTTCTCCGACAACTCTTCTCTTCTCTTCTGATAGGCGGCGCAGGGGCTGCCTGACTGGCTTTGCATCAGATCGGACATGTAACTTGTGCTCGGCGAATTCTGTCGGTACACCTGGCATGTCTTTGGGGGACCATGCGAAGATGTCCCGATTCTCACAGAGGAAATCGATGAGCTCGCCTTCCTATTTGCTGTCGAGGTTTGCGCCTACGACAGCATACCTCTCCGGGTGCTCCGGATCCAAGGGTATCTTCTTCGTCTCCTTGGCCGGCTTGAACGAACCCTCAGCCTCCAACTCCTTTGGGTTGGGTGACACCTCTGGCTGCTTGTCGGCCATCGCCACAACCCGCTCAAGGAGCCGCTTCTCGGCTGCGATCACCAGTGACTCAGCTAGCCGACTGCTCTCATCCGCACAAGCAGACGACTTCCGATAGTCGCCGGCTACAGTCAGAATTCCCCTGGAACTGGGCATCTTCATTTTGAGGTAGGCATAATGGGGGACCGCCATGAACTTGGCCAAGGCGGGTCGGCCGAGTAGCGCATGGTATGGGCTCTCAAGGTCCACCACCTCAAACCAAACTGACTCTCGGCGGAAGTGATATTTGTCTCCAAAGAGGACGTCCATCAGGATCTTGCCGATTGGTGAGCAGGAAAGCCTAGGAACAATGTCGTGGAACACAGTCCGGCTGTTTTAAAGCTGTCTTTGCTTGATTCCTAACTTCTCCATGGTGTCTTTGTACAGGATGTTGATGCTGCTGCCTCCGTCTATCAAAACTCGCGAGAAACGCGTGGCTTGTCTATCCATAGCAAAGGTGGCATCCAAGACCAAGGCATAGGAGCCCGGACTCGGCATCACCTCTGGGTGGTCAGCCCTACTCCAGCTGATTGGCTTCTCGGACCAGTGCATGAACTCTGGCGTCTCTGATGCTACAACATTCACCTCTTGTCACTGCAGCCGCCTGCTGCGTCGATCGTCAGCCATACTGGTAAACACCACGTAGGCTCCGTGTTCTTCGGGGTATTCTTCTTGTACTGCGCCGACTGACCTGACAGCCAGCTGCTGGGGTGGAGGCGGCGGCGGCTACCCTGCAGGCAGGGGAGGTAGGAGGCCGTCTCCCTTGGTGATCCTGGTGAGCCAGTGGCACTTCCAGGTGGTGTGATTTGACGGCTTCGTGCCGCTATGGAACTTGCAAGGTCCATCCAGAGTCTGCTCGTAGGAGAAGGCCGGCAACTAGTTGGGCTTGCCGCCTTTCTGTCGCTTTGGCAGAGGCTGCCCATCCGGCTGCTGGGCTTCAACTGTCACGACCTGCCGGCTGCTGGAAGCCGGCTGCGGGGCCTTGCGCTTGTGGTCGCTCTGCTGTTGACGCCGACTGGCATCTCCCGCTGGAGTTCATGGAGCTTGAGGGGCCACTTTGCTAGTTGCGCTAACTTGAATCTCCGCCTTCATGGAGGAGTCGGGCGTGGCGTACTTGTCTGCTATGATCAGCAGCTCGTCGAGGGTTTCTGGCTCGTCGCGGAGGAGCTTGTGCTTGAGGAGGGTGCCTTCTCTACACCCGGCGGTGAAGTACTCGATAGCCTGCACCTCGTGCACGCCCTCGCAGGAGTTCCGAAGCTCGGCCCAACGCATGAGGTAATCGCGAGTTGACTCGTCGGGACCTTGCATGCACAAGAAAAGCTGACGAGGCTTGGGAGGACGCTTGTACGTGCTGGTGAAGTTGCGGACGAATGCTTCGGTGAAGTCGACCCAGCTGTTGATGCTGCGGGGCTTCAGGCTGTTTAGCCATGTCCGGGCCGTGCCCTGGAGCATGAGCGGAACGTATTTTACGGCGACACGCTTGTTGCCGTTCTCTATACTGACAGCCGTGGAGTAGTCGGCTAGCCAGTCTTCCGGCTTCACGGAGCCGGTGTACTTGGGTGTGTCTCTTGGGAGCGTGAACCCTTTGGGAAAGGGCTCGTCTTGAATGCGAGGCCCGAAACAAGGCGGACCCAACTCGTGTCCTTCTTCCAACGCCAGGGATCAATGAAGCCGGCCGATCCGGTGGCGGGCGTCGTTTTCTCTGACTCCCTCTCGGCGGCCAAGGCGGTCGCTGAGAGTCGGATGGTCAACAGGCGGCAGGGAGACTCGCCTCTCCTTGCGAGGAGGAGGAGGCGGGCAGTCGTCCCATCGTTCCACTGCTATCGGGCGGCCGTCTCGTCCGACTGTGGTTGACAGCCGGATCCTTGTCTCTTCTTCCTCGAGCACCGCCAGTCGGCGTCCGAGACGTCGCGCCTTGATCTCGGTGAAGGTCATCGTTGTGCCGTTGCGGCGCCTCTGCGCGACAGCCGGCCTCGTTCTGCGTGGCAGCTGCGTCAAGGAGCCGCTGGACTCGCTCCATCATCAGGCGGTGCTCTTCGCCCTCGAAATTGTCCAGATCGTCCGCCGCCGCCTGGGTGGCTCGGATGTTCTCCGCAGGTGTAGCATACACAAGGCGTCTTGCCCTGAACAGGTCGGCGATGGCTACGCCGCGCTGCTGGACCGTGCCAAGGCGGCTGGGCCCAGCTGGGGCTGGCGAGCCACCAACAGCGCGATCCATCTCTCGCTGGTAGGCTTCTGACAAGCGTCTCATGCTAGCCAACTTCTTCGCGCCTTCGATGAGCTGAAGGCGGCGCGCCTCCAACGTCTCCGCGTCAGCGTCTTCCGAAATGGGCGCAGTCAGGTCTTGTAGTGCCGCGCCAAGCGGATCAAGCGCTCCTCCGCGGGGGAGCTCGTCATGACTGATGACGAGCACCTCGGTGACGGTTCTTCCGTCGCTCTCCGCGCGAGGGAGAGGTTCGTCGTAGACCACCACATTAGTGGGGAATGCGTCAAGCGACGCGGTGTCGGAGTTGACCAGCATCGGGTCGGTGGAGCCTACAGACTCCAAGTCCACGGCAGGCTCGCTAGAAATGTGGAGTTGATTGAGGAGGCCCGCGAGGAGGCTCTCGGAGCCGCCCGTGCCTGCGTTAGACGCAGGTTCGTCGGAGATGCGAACCTCACCGACAAGTTCGGCGAGGCGACTAGCTGCGCAGGCGATCTCAACGCCGTGCAGCGCGTCAGCACTGACTCCGTCTGGCGTGCCTGGCTGGCTACGCTCGCCATGGAGGAAAAGGGTTCCCGTCCAGAACAGGTCTCCGGACGGCGGTGCACCAGGCCCCACAGTGGGCGCCAAATGTCGGGGGTTGGGTGCGACATATGCCAAAGGATGGGTTATCATGGTGGGGGCGAGTAGAACGTCGCCGGTGCCTGGAAACGGGATGAGGCGTAGACATGCACGCCGGCAAATCTTACCCAGTTTCAGGGCTTTTCGGGGAGATAATACCCCTACTGCTGCTCTACGGGGTCTCCGCATGATCACTATGGCAAAGTGTTTACACGATAGCTCCTTGAGCTGTTTCCTGGAGGTAGGAGAGGGCAAGGCTAGCTCTCTCCCTCCTATATGATCTGGTCTAGAGCTAATAGGTTCCAACCCTTTGCATGGGTGCCCTGGGGGGTTTATATAGGCCTACCCCCTAGGGGTACAATGGTAATCCAGCTGGACGCGGGCCCAGCCATCATTGCCTCTGGCCTCCGTCTACTCCGCCGACTGCTAGGGCCCTCTAACTGGTGGGCCTCGCCGACTGGCTAGGTACGGAGCCGACAGGCCGCGTCCGCCGCGGGCGGGTCTTGCCGGCTGCTGATTACTGTAGTCGTGCTCTTAATGACGCAGGCTTCATCATGGAGTCGTGGCAACAGCCCCGCTGCCTGGCGGGCGATCACTATTGCCACTCTCTGTCACATCTGGTTAATGGCGCGTGGGCCCCGGGGGAGGAGCTGGCCGACTCCCGGGGGCCGACCTCCAACGAGTCCGACTGGTGGAGCACTTGCCGTCTTCTGGGGTCCCACTGGATGGTGGGACCCACTGCCCCAAGGCCGTACGGACAAGCCGTCGTGGGCGCGGGATTCGGTCCACCGGTGCTGATGGCAGGGCTGGCATGGCAACAGTGCCACGCCGCACGGAGATCTCCGCGAGTATGGCGTACTGTAGCCATGCCTGCCTCGGGAAAGGTGTGGGAGCAGTCTTCACTGTAGCCACTCCCCTGTCCTATCCCTCTTGATGAGGACATGGGGTTTTGCTGGAGTCGTGGGCCGACTCCCCAAGGCCGGCTTCTCTGGAAGTCGCCAGTCAGGAGACGGCTTACCCTGAAGTCGTCCCCAGGACTCGGCCACGAGTGGGCAGTCGGTCGCATTGCCGCCAACTTCTCAAAAGGCGGCTCTTCGCCCCAGGGTCTTGAGGGGCGCAACCTGCCCTGATGTCTTGAAAGGTTCTGGGGCTCGGGCTAGCCTACCCGTAGCCCATTACTCCGACACAAACTCACTGTCTGAATCAGTTCAGTTTCTTGAGTCTCAACTACAAGCTGAAAGACATCGATCAGCTGTGCTGCAACAAGAAGCGGAAGGACTGCGGAAGTCCCTGGAGCATTCAGATGCATACTTTCTGGTGCAACAACAAGCGTTGGAGGATTTTAGCGCCAAACAGGACAAAGCTAATCAGCTTGCTAAGCTTATTGCCAACAGGGTGGATACCCAGGATAACGTTTCTTGAGCTCTTCTGAAGTTGTTTCAGTTATGCTCTTGTTTTGCTACCGCGTTTATTCGCACTGGTGGCCAATTTTGATGGCTAATGTATATGATATGATGCTTTGTTGGCCAGTGGATGTAATATGTGTAATAGCCGTGATAGCCTAGCATTAGTTGCTTGCTTATTTATTTCCTTGTTGTCTTGTTTATTTGTTTGCTTGTAGTCATTGCAGTTCTTTTTCTGCGGTTAACTAGTGGCTGCAATAACCTATTTTTTAAAACTAGGCCACAATAACCATGGGTTAATATTTACTGTAGTGACACTGGGCCTCCTACGGGCCGTAGAAACCGTGGGCCTTCTACGGGCCATAGAAACAGTAGGCCTTCTACGGGCCGTAGAAACAATGGGCCTTCTACGGGTCGTATCATCAATGGGCCTTATACGGGCCGTATGATCGATTGGCCAAACATGGGCCAATAACAGGCCGCATTATGGTCGTAAACGGGCTAGAGTTGGAATCGTCCGTTCATGGGCCGACCGTAACGGGCCATCGTTAATAGGCCGTATTTGATGACGCTATGAAAATGGCCCAACGTATTAACAGACCACAAACGGGCCGACTGTTACCACGGGCTGAATTTGGCCCACAAGCAGAAAATGACAGTAACGGGCCGTAAGTAAATGAATGCTGGAAATGAGCCCAAGAATAAATGGGCTTTGAGAAGGCCGAAAGATAACATGGGCTGGAAACGGCCCAACAGAATAACGGGCCGTTAATGGGTATAAAGTGATACACTGTTCATTACGGGCCAGTTTCACCATGGGCCGTTAATGGGTGTAAAGTGATACACTGTTCATTACGGGCCAATTTCACCACGGGTCATTAATAGGCCAAGAGTTACATAGGGCCTCATATGGGCCGAAAGACGTCATGGACCATACATGGGCCAGAAGTGAAAACGGGCTGGAATCATATTGGATGGCCCAGATGACGCTACTGGGCCTAATTCGGATAGGGCGTAACGGGCCTTGGGTTAGCGGGCTGTAAATGGGCTATATGCGGACAGGCCGTTAACACACTTTCCATGGGTCGGCCTGCCACCTTTTGACCAAGTCAAACGGGCTGGCCTTTTCACAGGAATGGGCCTCTGTTGGGTCGTGCCACGTGTCTATGTATCATAGGCGCCTATCTGACCCACTAACGAGCTGACACGTGTTTCGTCCGGCCAATAAGAATTTTACATGTGGAAATTTCCCATTGGTCGGGGCTGTTAACGGGTTATCGGATCCAAAATCCGACCCGATAGCTTAACGGCGTTTCGTTACGGTGGATGCCATGTGTCGGTCACCCTTGACGAAAGCACTTCTGTGATGCGCGATTTATCATCATGGAAGTGGACACTTCCGTGATGATAATTTTGGTAATGCCATGGAACACTTCTATGACAGCACAGGTATGACTATCTTGATTCTGTCATAAATTTGTCATGGATGTACATGCATGACAAAAAAGCGACCTACTGTGACAAACATGTATAATCATGGAAGTGTATTTTTTTTGTAGTGACGCGATAGAGCCAGTCGCCCCAAAATTTAATCCAAGGTCGTCATGCCCGATCACTTTCGATCGCCGGGATCATCCGACCAGTATCCATCATGGCGGTTCAGCCGCATTGGTCTTGGACCCAATAATTTATGGGTTCCACCTAACGCGAGTCCTGATGCACGGTGGCAGCAGCCTCAACTTACTCTATCAGGATACTGTGCGCAAAATGGGCATCAATCCATCACGGATCAAGACCACAAAGACTACCTTTAAAGGAGTCATACCAGGTGTAGAGGCCCGCTGTATGGGCTCAATCACACTAGAGGTTGTCTTCGGATCTCCGGACAACTTCCGAAGGGAGGAGTTAATCTTTGGTATCGTCCCCTTTCGAAGTGGCTACCATGCACTGCTCGGACGAACCGCATTTGCTCGATTCAATGCGGTGCCACGCTACGCTTATCGTAAGCTCAAGATGCCCGGACCACGAGGCATCATAACAGTTAATGAAAACACGGAACGCTCCCTCCGCACTGCTACCTCTTGAGCACTGCATTGGTTTTCCCCGAAGAGGAAGGGATGATGCAGCAAAGTAGCGTAAGTATTTCCCTCAGTTTTCGAGAACCAAGGTATCAATCCACTAGGAGGCTACGCGTGAGTCCCTTGTACCTGCACAAAACAAATAAATCCTCGCAACCAACCCGAATAGGGGTTGTCAATCCCTACACGGCCACTTACGAGAGTGAGATCTGATAGATATGATAAGATAATATTTTTTGTATTTTTGTGATAAAGATGCAAAGTAAAATAAAGGCAAAGTAAAAAAGCAAAGGAAATAACTAAGTAGTAGGAGATCAATATGATAAAGATAGACCCGGGGGCCATAGGTTTCACTAGTGGCTTCTCTCGAGAGCATAAGTATTCTACGGTGGGTGAACAAATTACTGTTGAGCAATTGACAAAATTGAGCATAGTTATGAGAATATCTAGGTATGATCATGAATATAGGCATCACGTCCGAGACAAGTAGACCGACTCCTGATTGCATCTACTACTATTACTCCACTCATCGACCGCTATCCAGCATGCATCTAGAGTATTAAGTTAAAACAGAGTAACGCCTTAAGCAAGATGACATGATGTAAAGGGATAAACTCATGCAATATGATGAAAACCCCATCTTGTAATCCTAGATGGCAACAATACAGTAAGTGCCTTGCTACCCCTACTGTCACTGGGAAAGGACACCGCAAGATTGAACCCAAAGCTAAGCACTTCTCCCATTGCAAGAAAGATCAATCTAGTAGGCCAAACCAAACTGATAATTCGAAGAGACTTGCAAAGATAACCAATCATACATAAAAGAATTCAGAGAAGATTCAAATATTGTTCATAGATAGACTTGATCAATAAACCCACAATTCATCAGTCTCAATAAACACACCGCAAAAAGAAGATTACATCGAATAGTTCTCCACAAGAGAGGGGGAGAACATTGTATTGAGATCCAAAAAGAGAGAAGAAGCCATCTAGCTAATAACTATGGACCCGTAGGTCTGAGGTAAACTACTCACACTTCATCGGAGAGGCTATGGTGTTGATGTAGAAGCCCTCTGTGATTCATGCCCCCTCTGGCGGAGCTCCAGAACAGGCCCCAAGATGGGATCTCGTGGATACAGAAAGTTGCGGCTGTGGAATTAGGTTTTTGGCTCCGTATCTGATCGTTTGGGGGTACGTAGGTATATATAGGAGGAAGGAGTACATCGGTGGAGCAATAGGGGGCCCACGAGGGTGGAGGGCGCGCCTTGTGGGGGTGGGCGCGCCCCCCTACCTCGTGGCCTCCTCTTTTGTGTCTTGATGTAGGGTCCAAATCTCCCGGGTCTTGTTTGTTGAGAAAATCACGTTCCCGAAGGTTTCATTCCGTTTGACTCCATCTGGTATTCCTTTTCTTTGAAACCCTAAAATAGGCAAAAAACAGCAATTCTGGGCTACGCCTCCGGTTAATAGGTTAGTCCCAAAAATAATATAAAAGTGGATAATAAAGCCCAATAATGTCCAAAATAGTAGATAATATACACTACTGGAATCAGCTACTTTGGCATCAGCCAGTTCTTTGCCGTCCGCTAGCGGACGGCAAAGAAGCTCTTTGCCATCAGCTTCCAAAAAGCGGACAGCAAAGAACTGGCTGATGGCAAAGAGCAAGTTTGCCATCAGCCAGTTCTTTGCCGTCCGCTAGCGGACGGCAAAGATTCTTTGCCGTCGGCTAGCGGACGGCAAAGAGGGAGGGGCCCCACTGACGAGCTGCAAAAAAAACCTAACGTGCCCTCAGCGGCGGACGGCAAAGGCCTGCCGTTAGCCACTTAACAGACTGACAACGCAATTATTGCCGTCCGCTCTCTTTGCCGTCCGCCGCGGACGGCAAAGGGCCTTTGTCGTCAGCCGCCAGAAAGCAGACGACAAAGTAGCTGTTTACCGTAGCCTACTTTGCCGGAGCCTTTTGCCGTCCGCGGCTGACGGCAAAGGCCTTTGCCGTCCGCCGTTCATGCCTTTGCCGTCCGCCGTGGCAGACGACAAAGTAGCTGATTCCTGTAGTGATAGCATGGAGCAATCAAAATTTATAGATACGTTGGAGACATATCAAGCATCCCCAAGCTTAATTCCTGCTCGTCCTCGAGTAGGTAAATGATTAAAACAGAATTTTTGATGCGGAGTGCTACTTGGCATAATTTTAATGTAATTCTTCTTAATTGTGGTATGAATATTCAGATCCGAAAGATTCAAGATAAAGGTTCATATTGACATAAAAATAATAATACTTCAAGCATACTAACAAAGCAATTATGTCTTCTGAAAATAACATGGCCAAAGAAAGCTATCCCTACAAAATCATATAGTCTGGCTATGCTCCATCTTCACCACACAAAATATTTAAATCATGCACAACCCCGATGACAAGCCAAGAAATCGTTTCATACTTTTGGTGTTCTCTAACTTTTTCAATTTTCACGCAATACATGAGCGTGAGCCATGTACATAGCACTTATAGGTGGATTAGAATGGTGGTTGTGGAGAAGACAAAAAGGGAGAAGATAGTCTCACATCAACTAGGCGTATCAACGGGCTATGGAGATGCCCATCAATAGATATCAACGTGAGTGAGTAGGGATTGCCATGCAATGGATGCACTAGAGCTATAAGTATATGAAAGCTCAACAAAAGAAACTAAGTGGGTGTGCATCCAACTTGCTTGCTCATGAAGAGCTAGGGCAATTTGAGGAAGCCCATCATTGGAATATATAAGCCAAGTTCTATAATGAAAAATTCCCACTAGTATATGAAAGTGACAAAATGAGAGACTCTCTACCATGAAGATCATGGTGCTAGTTTGAAGCACAAGTGTGGTAACAGGATAGTATCATTGTCCCTTCTCTCTTTTTCTCTCATTTTTTATTTGGGCCTTTTTTATGGCCTCTGAGGGAGTCCTGGATTAGGGGGTCTCCGGACAGCCGGACTATATCCTTTGGCCGGACTATTGGACTATGAAGATACAAGATTGAAGACTTCGTCTCGTGTCCGGATGGGACTCTACTTAGCGTGGAAGGCAAGCTAGGCGGTATGGATATGGATATGTCCTCCTTTGTAACCGACCTTGTGTAACCCTAACCCCCTCCGATGTCTATATAAACCGGAGGGTTTTAGTCCATAGGACAACGGACAATCATACCATAGGCTAGCTTCTAGGGTTTAGCCTCTCCGATCTCGTGGTAGATCAACTCTTGTAATACTCATATCATCAAGAATAAATCAAGCAGGACGTAGGGTTTTACCTCCATCAAGAGGGCCCGAACCTGGGTAAAACATCATGTCCCCTGCCTCCTGTTACCATCCATCTTAGACGCACAGTTCGGGACCCCCTACCCGAGATCCGCCGGTTTTGACACCGACATTGGTGCTTTCATTGAGAGTTCCTCTGTGTCGTCGCTGTTAGGCTTGATGGCTCCTACTATCATCGATAGCGATGTAGTCCAGGGTGAGACTTTTCGCCCCGGACAGATCTTTGTGTTCGGCAGCTTCGCACTGCGGGCCAACTCCCTTGGCCATCTGGAGCAGATCGAAAGTTACGCCCCTGGCAACCAGGTTAGGTTTGGAAGCCTAAACTACACGGCCGATATCCGCGGAGACTTGATCTTCGACGGATTCGAGCCCCTGCCTTGTGCGCCACGTGGTCACGATGAGTACGATTTAGCTCTACCATCAGACAGTGTTCAAGAAATCGCACCGGCTGCCGCCCCGACCCTCAATTCAGAGCCAGTCGCGCCATCCATGGACGGGTGTATAGACCCCGCCATGGAGGCCGTATCCTCTGCGGCGATCGAGCCAAATATCGACCTTACCCTTCACGAGAGCCGTGTTGCCAAACTACCGGATCCTTCTCCGGCCACGGACTCCGAACCGCCTACGCCCGTTCCTGTCGAATCTGATTGGGCGCCGATCATGGAGTTTACCTCCGTGGATATTTTTAAGCACCCACCCTTTGGCGACATACTGAACTCATTAAGGTCTCTCTCCTTGTGAGGAGAGTCCTGGCCGAACTATGTCCGGCAGGATTGGGATGCGGATGACAAAGAAATTCGCCGCCCACCCACCACCCACTTAGTAGCCACTGTCGATGACTTAACCGACATGCTCGATTCGACTCCGAAGGCATCGACGGTATGGACAACGATGCAGGAGACGAACAGGAACCACTACCCCTAGGGCACTGGACGCCCACTTCATCACATGACGTATACATGGTGGACACACCCAAAGAAAACAACGACGGGGAACGGAAGGACGCAGCGAAGGGTTGTTCCCTCGAGAAGCAGTCAAAACGGCATCGTAAACGCCGCTCCAAATCCTGCCTCGGCAGAAATAACGATCATATAGACCCAGCGATAGAGCAGGGTGAACCATCGCCCGACCAGGGCAAAATGGGGAATCAAATCGAACAAACCGACTCCGTCGAAGATAACAGTCCGGACGACACCACACCGGACAGGCGCCAGGAGCAACATAACGCCCACCAAAGGCTTGGTGCCACGGCAAGGAGCCTGAAAAAACAGAAGCAAAGGCTCAAGGCTGCACAAGACACACTCAAAATCAAATGGAGTGAAGTACTCAACACTACAGCGAAGTATGGCAGTAATCGCCACACCAAGAGCTATCCGAAGTGAAAGTTGCTACCTGAATTTGATGCGGAGGCCTTAGATCCTCCACAATTAAAAAATAAAATTGCCATCCGGTCGGATAGACGACCTCATAGCCAACATAAAGCGGCAAACGACGCCACACATAAACCAGTACGCGATCTGCGTAAGGGCTCGCATCAAAAGGACGGCGCAACCAGATCCATCTATGGACCACGCAAGCGCACTCCAACATACAATACAACACAACAAACATATGAACAGCACGGTACACCCAATTACAGGGGTGCCGCACACCCTCTATGTTTCACCGACGAGGTGCTGGATCATGAATTTCCAGAGGGATTCAAACCCATAAACATAGATGCGTATGACGGAACAACAGACCCTGGGGTCTGGATTGGGGACTACATCCTCCATATCCATATGGCTCGAGGAGATGATCTCCACGCCATCAAGTACTTACCCCTCAAGCTCAAAGGGCCAGCTCGGCACTGGCTTAAAAGCCTCCCCGAAAACTCCATTGGAAGCTGGGAAGAGCTCGAAGACGCCTTTCAGGAAAATTTTCAAGGGACATATGTCCGACCACCGGATGCAGACGATTTAAGTCATATAACTCAACAGCCCAGTGAGTTAGCCCGAAAACTTTGGAATAGGTTCCTCACTAAAAAGAACCAAATAGTCGACTGTCCGGACGCCAAAGCCTTAGCAGCTTTCAAGCATAGCGCCCGAGATGAATGGCTTGCCAGACACCTCGATCAAGAAAAGCCGAGAACAATGGCAGCATTAACAAGCATCATGACCCGTTTTTGCACGGGCGAGGACAGCTGGTTAGCCAAATGCAGCACCAGCGACCCAAGTACATCCGAAGTCAGGGATGGAAATGGGAAACCACGACGCAGCAAGAATAAGCGCCGGAATAAGGAAGACATCCCAAAGAGCACGGCGGTAAACACCGGATTTAGAAGCTCTCGGCCAGGCCAGCAGAAGCCGCCCTCCAAAGATAACAGAGACGAACTGTCCAGCCTAAACAAAATTCTGGACCAAATATGTCAGATCCATAGCACCCCTAATAATCCTGCAAATCATACCCACAGAGAATGTTGGGTCTTCAAACAGTCCAACAAGCTCAATGCCGAACACAAGGGGCAGGATACACCAAGTGAAGACGAGGACGAGCCTCGCAAGCAAAGCACAGGGGAACAGAAGAAATTCCCACCAGAAGTCAATACAGTCAACGTGTTGCACGTGATAAAAGGGAGAAACAAAGCGGCACCTTTAAAGGAACATGCCCCAAGGCCTATCACCGCGGAGCTCCGCCACTCGTCGTCCCAACCGATCACCTTCGACCATCGGGATTACTCGGCAAGTATCCGGCATGCAGGATGGGCTGCCTTGGTATTAGATCCAATAATTGACGGATACCACTTCACCCGAGTCCTAATGGACGGCGGCAGCAGTTTAAATCTGATATATCAGGACACAAACCGCACAATGGGGATGGACCCAACAAATATTTGCCGCAGCAATGCTACCTTTAAAGGAGTAACGCCAGGCCCGGAGGCTCACTGCAGGGCTCCCTGCTACTAGAGGTTGTGTTCGGCTTCCCCGATAACATCCGCATCGAAAATTTAACTTTCCACGTCGCTCTGTTCCAAAGTGGCTATCAAGCACTACTCGGACGCGAAGCTTTCGCTCGCTTTAACGCAATACCGCATTACGCTTTCCTCAAGATCAAGATGCCCGGTCCACGCGGCATCATTACAGTAAACAGAAATACTGAGCGCTCCTTGCGCGCCGAAGATGGTGCGGTCGCCTTGGCCGCCGCACACTAAACGGCCTCACCAACTCAAGCATTTGACAGGTCGTTAAGACCACGAACACGGCTAGACGAGTCCGGCTCAGCTATATGTAATTAATACAGGTTTGATGGATATACCCCTATTACAATACAAGGGGCTCAACGCGCGCGCAAAAGTGGCAATAAGGCCCACCTTTACTCATTTTCAACTATATATTGTTTATTTAGTATAACTTAACTTTTGCACAGCAACTTTTCAATTAAGTTCCTCTCTTTTTCAGATCACCATCGTGCTACACCCGTCCAGGATACGGCACAACGGAGACACAGGCATAGACATGCAGCAGGGACCCGTTCCAAGGATTCTTTGTAGATTAAGACCCAGCATAAACCTTTTTTACTGTCTCTTGTTGATTTACATCCCTCGGTTTCTCAGTACAATCGAGAAGGATGCTGATGTCTTGGCATGTGGCCATGCCAGAATAATGCACGTACCTGGACACCAGGGGCTTATTACAAAGGGTACTGTTTAGACCCAGTTTACACCATAAAGACCGAATACCTTAGGGAGTGTTCGGAGTCGCGAGTTTGGCCTTATATGCATCAGCTCCGAATCATGTCTTTGGTCAAATGTTGGGTTTGCCCGGCTCCTGTGTTTTGCTGCCTTACGTTCCACTCTATCGGCTAAGGTGGCACCAGGAGAACTACTACGATTGTGCCCTGGTTCATCCGGACGAGCACCTCAGTAGAGAAAGCCGAAAACTGACTGCCATGGCATAGCGTGAGACTGGTCAACCACTTGATGACCTATTGGAATCTTCGGGATTCCTCCGCATTAACGAAGGGTCATTTCCCGGCCAGGCATGTACGCACCCTGAACCCGGATAAGTGCGGAGCCACCAGGGGCTATATAGTAGCCCCACTGTCAAACTCCTATGGCTAAGTGAAAGTGTTAGAGCATTATAGTCCGGTTGCCTAGTTCGCTGCTCTATCACCTCCTTATTAGAACCCAGACGTTGGATTAAGTGTGAATACGCGTCTTCTGTGAACACCCCTGCATTATATGCATGGGGGCTGAAGCCGACGACTGCAATCTTTCAGGTTATATACATGTATACATAAACGGCCGCACGGGAGGCATCACAATACTTTCAGGCAAAAGTATAAATACAGCCTTGATAAATTCAATAAAACGTTGTTTTAAAATGGGAATACATGTCACTCAAACATAACATTCTTCGAGCACTGGGCCTCTATCAAACGAGCGCCCTCAAGAACTTCTTCAAAATAGTGCTCGGCAGCCACTCGGCCTATGGCCGAACCCTGCACCGTGACAGTGGTGGCATCCATCTCCGCCCAGTATGTTTTGACACGGGCAAGGGCCATCCGCGAGACTTCTATGCACGCCGACCTCTTCATCGCATTAATGCGTGGCACCGCATGAAGGAACTGCTGCACCAAGCTAAAATAGTTGTTCAGCTTTGGCCTTTCCGGCCACAGATGATCCACGACAGACCTCATGGCGAGTCCGGACAATCTATTGAGTTCGGCCCATTCGGCAAGCTGATCAGTCAATGGAAGCGGACGCTCTGAAACGTTAAATTGCGACCAGAACAGCTTGTCCACCTCACGATCTATTTGATCTCGGAAGTATTCGGCCGCATCAACAGCGCTCGCCGCTAAGTCCATATATGCGTCGACCGAACTCCACAGCCGATCCAGAGGGGCATACCGCGGATCGCCGCACTTCCTCCGCAGCATAAAGGGCTTCCCAGCCACAATGTCCCCGGCTTCACGCAATTCCTCCTTCTTTGCTCTCGTTGCAGAGCGGGTGCCTTTGGTCGCCATTGTGGACTTTTCGAGGTCTGTAGCCTTCGCTCGGTTTTCTTCTTCAAGAAACAGGCAGCGGTCGGCAGTGTCTTTTAACTTCACAGCCATTTTGGCCATTTTCTCTTTGCTCTCGCTATGTGCGGCCTTCTCGGCTCTCAACTCTTCGGCTGCCTTCAAAGCGGCCGCATTACTACTCCTTGCTTGCTCCTTGGATCGGGCAAGCTCCACCCGCAAGGCCTCCACGGTGGCAGCTCCATCTACAGTCACAACATATTAAAGATACTGGCATCACGCTGCTCTTACTATGTGACATCGACTATAAATATCACCTACCCTGGGCCTCGTCAAGCCGCTTGTTAACAAGCTCGATGTCAGCATCTGCCGCATCCAGTTGCTACTTTAGTTTGGCAACCCCATAAGTCCGGCTAGCCACCGGACCTTTAGACACCTGCACATAAAGACGATCTGGTTATTACCTGGGACTACGATCCTCTGTTCGCCGCCGTTTTCGACGACAACCAGAGTCTCAGGGGCTACTATCTACACAGGACACACCTAAAAATGTGCGGTTCTACCACAAATGCATACCATCTCACGTACCTCAAAGCCCGTCAGTAGACTCATAACGGCTTCATGCAACCCACTTTCGGCGGACGAAATCCTTTCAATCACCGTACCCATTAATGTACGATGCTCTTCTGCGATAGTCGCTCACTCTAGCAGACCCTTCAGTACGCCCGACCGCACACCAGATGGTGCCGGACTCTTTTGGTTGCTCTGTTCAAGAGCCGGATACTGAGGGCTTCGGGTGACCATGGGATTACCTTCTGGCCTTGCCGGATCTAGAGAAACTCTCTGTGATGACACTTCAAGGTCGCCCGCTTCTTGAGCCGGGGAGTCCGGGGGAGGCGCTTCGCTCTTCATCATCTCCGGAAGAAGATCCCCCGAAGACGAGCTCTGCTGAGAAGGGCTCAGATCCGAACTGCAAGATAAATGCTTCGGTTATCTTCCTCAGAAGTAAGGTAGTATACCTTCACTATTAAGTACTTTTTGATTACTTATAGCTTGTTAGAGGGCTGATCCCTGCATGGACTTTGTGCAGCAAGAGCACCCTCCGAGGCAGGACCCTCTGTTGGAGTTTTCTTCTCCCGTTTGGAGACCTTGGTTTCTGGATCTTCAGAGGTAGTCCTCTTCCTCCCTCGGGGCGATGGAACGTCAGATTCTTCCCCTTGGTTATCCTCCCTCACGGAGGCGCTCGTTCCCTCGGTTGGAATAGGTAGCGGTGGAGGCCCGCTTTCACCCCCTTTATTCTCCCCTTCGTCTTCCCTTGAGGGCACCGGGCAAGGTGCTGGCTTGAGCATCTTCTCCAGCACCGGATTGTCCAAACCTTCGGGAAGGGGAGCCAAACACCGGATCATCTTTGCCTTTGTTATCCAGTCCTGGTCAAAGAGCGATTCTTTAGAATGATGTCATAATAAAAGAAAGACAGTGTGTTCAACTAAAGGATTACTTACTTGGGCCGCGGTGCGGTTGCTGCTGAGGCCCACATCCTCGATGGTGTCCAGACACTCTATTTGGGGTACGAAGAACGACTTGTAAATCTCCTCGTGCGTCAGGCCGAGGAAATTCTGAATAGCGCGCGGTCCTTCTGGGTTGAATTCCCACAAACGGAGGGGCCGGCGTTTGCATGGCTGGACTCGACAAACCAGCATGACTTGCACTACCATAACCAAACTAAAATCTCCCTCGAAGAGATCTCGGATGCGTCTCTGGAGTATGGGCACATCCTTGGCTGGACCCCAGCTCAGCCCCCTGCTGATCCATGACATCAGTTGTGGTGGAGGGCCCGAGCAAAAGGCAGGGGAAGCTACCCACTTGGCACTTTTGGGAGCGGTGATTTAGAACCACTCCCGTTGCCATAATCCGGACACCTCTGGAAAGGAACCTTTTGGCCACGGAGCTCCAACAATCTTGCTTATTAATGCACCCCGCACGCTACATACTGCCCCTCGACCGTCTTCGGCTTCACATCAAAGATCTTGAGCCACAGGCCGAAGTGAGGGGTAATGCGGAGGAAGGCCTCACATACGACAATAAATGCCGATATGTGAAGAAAGGAATCCGGGGCTAGATCGTGGAAATCAAGCCCGCAATAGAACATCCAACCCCTAACGAAGGGATCCAGAGTGACACCTAGTCCTCGGAGGAAGTGGGAGATAAACACGATGTCTTCATTGGGTTCAGGAGTAGGGACGACCTGCCCTCAGGCAGGCAGCCGATGCGAGACTTTGGCGGTCAAGTATCTTGCCTCCCTCAACTTCTTGATATCCTCTTCCGTGACGGAGGAGGGCATCCACCGGCCCTGGAGGTTGGATCCGGACATGATTGAAGGTCCGAAGCACCTGACCTAGGCTTTGGGTGTTAGAACTCGAGGCGGGGGAAGGATTGAATTGAGAACGGGAGGAAAAAAGTAAAAGGCTTGCCCTTTTCTAAAGAGGGTGAATATCAAGCGTCCTCCTCGTGGCCGCTTGGGACTTGCCTAAAATCTAGGAGTCCTAGGCACGGTTGGGTTACCCACACCCGTATTGATGAGAATCCCATAACAAGGGGGACACGATCTCTGCTTTGACAAGACGTGTCAAGAAACTGCCTCACGTTATGTGCGGGGTTGGTTAAAGAAAAACTGTTTGAATAATCACCGAGCTATGGCATGATGTCATGTTGCCAAAACGTGTCAGCAGATTAGATTTTTGGAAATATTATTCTCTCTATGGTGGTATGTGGAACTTATTTTGTAGGGTCGGACGCTATCCTTTTATTCGAACTCTTCCGTGGTGTATCCGGAGGAGGAACCCGCCTTGCAATGCCGAAGACAATACTATGTGCCGGACTCATCGTCATTGAAGCCTGGTTCAGGGGCTACTGAGGGAGTCCTAGATTAGGGGGTCTCTGGACAGCCGGACTATATCCTTTGGCCGGACTGTTGGACTATGAAGATACAAGATTGAAGACTTCGTCTCGTGTCCGGATGGGACTCTACTTAGTATGGATGGCAAGCTAGGAAGTACGGATATGGATATCTCCTCCTTTGTAACCGACCTTGTGTAATACTAACCCCCTCTGATGTCTATATAAACCGGAGGGTTTTAGTCCGTAGGACAACGGACAATCATACCATAGGCTAGCTTCTAGGGTTTAGCCTCTCCGATCTCGTGGTAGATCAACTCTTGTAATACTCATATCATCAAGAATAAATCAAGCAGGACGTAGGGTTTTACCTCCATCAAGAGGGCCCGAACCTGGGTAAAACATCATCTCCCCGGCCTCCTGTTACCATCCGCCTTAGACGCACAGTTTGGACCGACAGACTCTTTTATTTTTTTATTTTTAGTCCGGAGTCTCATCCCGACTTGTGGGGGAATCATGGTCTCCATCATCCTTTCCTCACATGGACAATGCTCTAATAATGATGATCATCACACTTTTATTTTTCTTACAACTCGATACTTAGAACAAAATATGACTCTATATGAATGCCTCCGGGGGTGTACCGGATATGCAATGAATCAAGAGTGACATGTATGAAAGAATTATGAATGGTGGCTTTGCCACAAATACGATGTTGACTACATGATCATGCTAAGCAATATGAGAATGATGGAGTGTGTCATAATAAACAGAATGGTGGAAAGTTGCATGGCAATATATCTCGGGATGGCTATGGAAATGCCATAATAGGTAGGTATGGTGGCTGTTTTGAGGAAGGTATATGGTGGGTGTATGATACGGCGAAAGGTGCGCAGTATTAGAGCGGCTAGCAAAGGTGGAAGGGTGAGAGTGCGTGTAATCCATGGACTCAACATTAGTCATAAAGAACTCATATACTTATTGCAAAAATGTACAAGTTATCAAAGCAAAGTATTACGCGCACGCTCCTATGGGGATAGATTGGTAGGAAAAGACCATCGCTCGTCCCCGACAGCCACTCATAAGGAAGACAATCAAAAAATAAATCATGCTCCGACTTCATCACATAACGGTTCACCATACGTGCATGCTACGGGAATCACAAACTTTAACACAAGTATTCTTCAAATTCACAACTACTCAACTAGCACAACTTTAATATCACCATCTTCATATCTCAAAACAATTATCAAGCATCGAACTTCTCATAGTATTCAACACACTTATAAGAAAGTTTTATTGTTAATCTTGTATACCAAGCATATTAGGATTTTAAGCAAATTACCATGCTATTAAGGACTCTCAAAATAATCTAAGTGAAGCATGAGAGATCAATAGTTTCTATAAAACAAATCCACCACCGTGCTCTAAAATATATAAGTGAAGTACTAGAGCAAAACTACATAACTCAAAAGATATAAGCGAAGCACATCGAGTATTCTAACAAATTCCAAATCATGTATGGCTCTCTCAAAAGGTGTGTACAGCAAGGATGATTGTGGTAAACTAAAAAGTAAAGACTCAAATCATACAAGACGCTCCAAGCAAAACACATATCATGTGGCGAATAAAAATATAGCTCCAAGTAAAGTTACCGATAGAAGTAGACTAAAGAGGGGATGCCTTCCGGGGCATCCCCAAGCTTTGGCTTTTAGGTGTCCTTAGATTATCTTGGGGTGCCATGGGCATCCCCAAGCTGAGGCTCTTGCCACTCCTTGTTCCATAATCCATCAAATCTTTACCCAAAACTTGAAAACTTCACAACACAAAACTTAAAGTAGAAAATCTCGTGAGCTCCGTTAGCGAAAGAAAACAAAAGACCACTTCAAGGTACTGTAATGAACTCATTCTTTATTTATATTGGTGTTATACCTAATGTATTCCAACTTCTCTATGGTTTATAAACTATTTTACTAGCCATAGATTCATCAAAATAAGCAAACAACACACGGAAAACAGAATCTGTCAAAAACAGAACAGTCTGTAGTAATCTGTAGCTAGCGCAAGATCTGGAACCCCAAAAATTCTAAAATAAATTGCTGGAAGTGTGTAATTTATCTATTAATCATCTGCAAAAAGAATTAACTAAATATCACTTTCCAAATAAAAATGGCAGTAGTTCTCGTGAGCGCTAAAGTTTCTGTTTTTTACAGCAAGTGTAACAAGACTTTCCCCATGTCTTCCCAACGGTTCTACTTGGCACAAACACTAATTAAACACAAAAAAACCCTGTTCAAGAATTCGTCCGATTAACTAGTTAACTTACCGATTAATCCCTACTCGTAGGGTCACCGAGTAGCGGATAAACCGATAAATCATCCGATTAATTGATTAAATGGCTGATTAACTTGCCGATTAGCCTATTAATCCCCTACTCGTCAGCCAACCGAGCAGCTACCAGTTAACGATTTCCTCAACAATGCAAAAAACACACCCAAAACAGAGGCTAGATAAATTATTTATTACTAAACAGGAGCAAGAAGCAAGGAATACAAATAAAATTGGGTTGCCTCCCAACTAGGCATAACAAGCAAGGATAGATCTAGGTATTGCCATCTTTGGTAGGCAATCCATAAGTGGCTCTCATAATAGATTCGTAAGGTAATTTAATTTTCTTTCTAGGAAAGTGTTCCATGCCTTTCCTTAATGGAAATTGGATTCTAATATGTCCTTCCTTCATATCAATAATTGCACCAATCGTTCTAAGGAAAGGTCTACCAAGAATAATAGGACATGAAGGATTGCAATCTATGTCAAGAACAATAAAATCTACGGGCACATAATTCCTATTTGCAACAATAAGAACATAATTAATTCTTCCCATAGGTTTCTTAATAGTGGAATCCGCAAGACTACTAGTTCTATGAAGGATAGAACTACCCATTGAAGGTAAAGTACCGGCACAAGTAAAGAAATCTTGAATAGCTCCTTTTCCAATAATATTACCACTACCAACACGGAATTTTTTTTGTATGTAAGATGGGTGGTTCTTAGCAGGAGCATCAGAATTTTTCATGATATTATTATTGTCCATATCGACAATAATTTCCTCAATTTCAGGCATAGAGGCAGAAGGTAAAGGACTAGTCATAACGACAAGCAAACGAACTAACACACAAGCAAACAAAAAGCAAACGGGCAAAAAGAGGCAAATAGAGAAAGAGAGGGAGGATAGAGAGAGAGGACGAATAAAACAGCAAGGGTGAAGTGGGGGAGAGGAAAACGAGAGGTAAATGGCAAATAATGTAATGCGGGAGTGCTACCTCTTTTAGCACTGCGTTGGTTTTCCCCGAAGAAGAAGGGATGATGCAGCAAAGTAGCGTAAGTATTTCCCTCAGTTTTTGAGAACCAAGGTATCAATCCAGTAGGAGGCTACGTGCAAGTCCCTCGTACCTGCACAAAACAAATAAATCCTCGCAACCAACGTAAATAGGGGTTGTCAATCCCTATGAGGCCACTTACGAGAGTGAGATCTGATAGATATGATAAAGATAATATTTTTGGTATTTTTATGATAAAGATACAAAGTAAAATAAAGGCAAAGTAAATAGCAAAGTAGTAGGAGAATAATATGATGAAGATAGACCCGGGGGCCATAGGTTTCACTAGTGGCTTCTCTCGAGAGCATAAGTATTCTACGGTGGGTGAACAAATTACTGTTGAGCAATTGACAGAATTGAGCATAATTATGAGAATATCTAGGCATGATCAAGTATATAGGCATCACGTCCAAGACAAGTAGACCGACTCCTGCCTGCATCTACTACTATTACTCCACTCATCAACCGCTATCCAGCATGCATCTAGAGTATTAAGTTAAAAACAGAGTAACACCTTAAGCAAGATGACATGATGTAGAGGGATAGACTCATGCAATATGAAGAAAATCCCATCTTGTTATCCTCGATGGCAACAATACAATATGTGCCTTGCTGCCCTTACTGTCACCGGGAAAGGACACCGCAAGATTGAACCCAAAGCTAAGCACTTCTCCCATTGCAAGAAAGATCAATCTAGTAGGCCAAACCAAACTGATAATTCGAAGAGACTTGCAAAGATAAGCAATCATACATAAAAGAATTCAGAGAAGATTCAAATATTATTCATAGATAGACTTGATCATAAACCCACAATTCATCGGTCTCAACAAACACACCGCAAAAAGAAGATTGCATCGAATAGATCTCCACAAGAGAGGGGGAGAACATTGTATTGAGATCCACAAGGAGAGAAGAAGCCATCTAGATACTAACTATGGACCTGTAGGTCTGAGATAAACTACTCACACTTCATCGGAGGGGCTATGGTGTTGATGTAGAAGCCCTCCGTGATCGATGCCCCCTCCGGCGGAGCTCCAGAACAGGCCCCAAGATGGGATCTCATGGACACAGAAAGTCACGGTGGTGGAATTAGGGTTTTGGCTCCTGTTCTGATCGTTTGGGGGTACGTGGATATATATAGGAGGAAGAAGTACGTCGGTGGAGCAACAGGGGGGCACGAGGGTGGGGGCGCGCCTGGTAGGGTAGGGCGCACCCCCCTACCTCGTGGCCTCTTGTTACATGCCTTGACGTAAGGTCCAAGTCTCCTGAGTTGTATTCGATGAGAAAATCACGTTCCTGAAGGTTTCATTCCGTTTGGACTCTGTTTGATATTCCTTTTCATCGAAACCCTAAAACAGGCAAAAAAACAACAATTCTGGGCTGGGCCTCCGGTTAATAGGTTAGTCCCAAAAATAATATAAAAGTGGATAATAAAGCCCAATAATGTTTAAAACAGTAGATAATATAGCATGGAGCAACCAAAAATTATAGATGCGTTGGAGACGTATCAAGCATCCCCAAGCTTAATTCCTGCTCGTCCTCGAGTAGGTAAATGATAAAAATAGAATTTTTGATGCAGAGTGCTACTTGGCATAATTTCAATGTAAATCTTCTTAATTGTGGTATGAATATTCAGATTAGAAAGATTCAAGACAAAAGTTTATATTGACATAAAAAATAATAATACTTCAAGCATACTAATAAAGCAATTATGTCTTCTCAAAATAACATGGCCAAAGAAAGTTATCCCTACAAAATCATATAGTCTGGCTATGCTCCATCTTCACCACACAAAGTATTTAAATCATGCACAACCCCGATGACAAACCAAGCAATTGTTTCATACTCTAACTTTTTCAAAACTTTTTCAATCTTCGCGCAATACATGAGCGTGAGCCATGGATATAGCACTATAGGTGGAATAGAATGGTGGTTGTGGAGAAGACAAAAAGGAGAAGATGGTCTCACATCAACTAGGCGTATCAACGGGCTATGGAGATGCCCATCAATAGATATCAATGTGAGTGAGTAGGGATTGCCATGCAACGGATGCACTAGAGCTATAAGTATATGAAAGCTCAAAAAGAAACTAAGTGGGTGTGCATCCAACTTGCTTGCTCATGAAGACCTAGGGCAAGTTTTTGAGGAAGCCCATCATTGGAATATACAAGCCAAGTTCTATAATGAAAAATTCCTACTAGTATATGAAAGTGATAACATGAGAGACTCTCTACTATGAAGATCATGGTGCTACTTTGAAGCACAAGTGTGGTAAAAGGATAGTAACATTGTCCCTTCTCTCTTTTTCTCTCATTTTTTTGTTTGGGCCTTTTCTCCTTTTTATGGCCTCTTTTTATTTCGGCTTGTTTGGCCTCTTTTTATTTATTTATTTTTCGTCCGGAGTCTCATCCCGACTTATGGGGGAATCATAGTCTCCATCATTCTTTCCTCACTGGGACAATGCTCTAATAATGATGATCATCACACTTTTATTTTTCTTATAACTCAACAATTACAACTCGATACTTAGAACAAAATTTGACTCTATGTGAATGGATCCAGCGGTGTACCGGGATATGCAATATGACGATGATGGAGTGTGTCATGAACGGAACGGTGGAAAGTTGCATGGCAATATATCTCGGAATGGCTATGGAAATGCCATAATAGGTAGGTATGGTTGCTGTTTTGAGGAAGGTATATGGTAGGTGTATGATACAGGCGAAAGGTGCGCGGTATTAGAGAGGCTAGCAAAGGTGGAAGGGTGAGAGTGTGTATAACCCATGGACTCAACATTAGTCATAAAGAACTCATATACTTATTGTCGGTGTCAAAACCGGCGGATCTCGGGTAGGGGGTCCCGAACTGTGCGTCTAGGCCGGATGGTAACAGGAGGCAGGGGACACAATGTTTTACCCAAGTTCGGGCCCTCTTGATGGAGGTAAAACCCTACGTCCTGCTTGATTGATATTGATGATATGGGTAGTACAAGAGTAGATCTACCACGAGATCAAAGAGGCTAAACCCTAGAAGCTAGCCTATGGTATGATTGTTCGTACAGACTAAAACCCTCCGGTTTATATAGACACCGGAGATGGCTAGGGTTACACAGAGTCAGTTACAATGGTAGGAGATCTACATATTCGTATCGCCAAGCTTGCCTTCCACGCCAAGGAAAGTCCCTTCCGGACACGGGACAAAGTCTTCAATCTTGTATCTTCATAGTCCAGGAGTCCGGCCGAAGGTATAGTCCGGCTATCTGGACACCCCCTAATCCAGGACTCCCTCAGTAGCCCCTGAACCAAGCTTCAATGATGACGAGTCCGGCGCGCAGATTGTCTTCGGCATTGCAAGGCGGGTTCCTCCTCCAAGTACTTCATAGAAGATTTTGAACACAAAGGTAGTGTGCGGCTCTACAAAATAAGTTTCCACATATCGCCATAGAGAGAATAATATTTACACAAATCTAATCTGCTGACGTATTCCATAGCGTGACATCACACCATGGCCAAGTCTTCATTCGAATCGTTTCACTGTCCCACCTCAGCGCGTTTAGCGAGGCGGTTTCCTTGGCACGTCTTGTCAAAGCAGAGATCGTGTCCCCTTATTCCGGGATTCTCATCAATACGGGCGTGGGTAACCCAGTCGTACCCATTGGTATGTTTTCTCGATCAGGCGAGTCCCAAATGGTCACGGGGAGGGCCCTTGGTATTCAACCTCCTATAAAGAGACCAAGGCCTTACTCCTTTCTTTCAATCTCGAACGAGTTCGCCCCTCGCCTTGAGTTCCAACACCCAAGGCTCCAGATTTCAGGCGCTTCGGACCTTCGACAATGTCCGGTTCCGACCTTCGAGGCTGATGGATGCCCTCCTCCGTCACGGAGGAGGACGTGCTGAAGTTGAGAGAGGCCAGGTTCTTGACCGGCGAAATCAGGCATAGGCTGCCTGCTCAAGGGCAGGTCATTCCCACTCCCAAGCCTAGTGAGAGTGTGGTGTTCATGTCTCACTTCCTTCGGGGGCTAGGCTTCCCGACGGATCCCTTCGTGAGGGGGCTCATGTTTTATTATGGGCTGGAATTTCATGACTTAGCCCCGGAGTCCATCCTCCATATTTCCTCATTCATCGTCGTGTGTGAAGCCTTCCTCTGTATTACTCCTCACTTCGGACTATGGCTCAAGACCTTCAAAGTAGAGCCGAAGATGATCGAGGGATGGCACGCGGAGTGCGGAGGTGCTTTTATAAGCAAGAATGCTGGTGCTCCATGGCCCGAGGGCTCTTTTCAAGAGGAGTCCAGCTTATGGCAACGAGAGTGATTTTATATCACCGCTCCCAGGAGCACCAAGTGGGTGGCGCCACCTGCCTTTCGCTCGGGTACCCCACCACAGCTAGTGTCATGGGTCAATGAAGGACTGGACTGGGGGCCATCTGTAACACGCCGGGTGTAACTTTCCAATTTGTACTCCAACTCTTGCCATTTCCGGTGTTAAGTTAATTTATTTTCTCGGGTTCGGCTTTTTGTCTCCGTGTGTTGTTATCGTTGTCATGCATCTCGTATCATGTCATCATGTGCATTGCATTTGCATATGTGTTCGTCTCTTGCATTCGAGCATTTTCTCCGTTGTCCGTTTTGCATTCCGGCGCTTCGTTCTCCTCCGGTGGTCATTTCTAGCTTTCTTTCGTGTGTGGGGATTAAACATTTCCGGATTGGACTGAGACTTGCCAAGCGGCCTTGGTTTACTACCGGTAGACCGCCTGTCAAGTTTCGTATCATTTGGACTTCGTTTGATACTCCAACGGTTAACCGAGGCACCGAAAAGGCCTCGTGTGTGTTGAAGCCCAACACACCTCCAATTTGGCCCAAAACCCAGCAAACTCTGCTCCATCATCTAGAGCGTTCGATCACGATCGCGCGGTCGAAAACCGCACCTCATTTGGACTCTCCTAGCTCCCTCTATGCCTATATATACACCCCCTCCCGAAAATCCGGATATCTCCCTCGTCCCTAACCCTAAATCTCAGATCCGCCGCCGCCGGAAACGTCCGACGGTACCGGACACGTCCGGTCCGCCCCGCCGCCGCCACGTGGCACGCCACCATTGGTTGTCGCCTTCCACGCCGCCGAAGCCCATCGGGAGCCCGTGGCCGGCCCGCCCGCGCCCGCGCACGGGCCAGAGGAGCCGCCCGCACTGCCTTCATCTTCCCCGCGACCGGCCGCCACCCCACCGCCCAAGTCCGCCGGCGCCGCCCCGTTCCTCGTCGCCGGCGAAGGCAAGATCGACGCCGGCCGCCGCGAGTCGCCGCCGCCCGCCCGACGCGCTCCGGCCACCGTGCGCCGCCCCTCGCCCTCCACGCCGTCCCCTGCTACCGGATCCGGCGCCTGCTCCGGCGAGAGCACCAGCCGGCCATCCTCGGGCGATGTGGGAGCTACAGTGCATCGGCCGGATCTGGATCTGTTTTTTTAGGGTTGACCCCGTTTCTTTTCCCAAGTCCCTAATCCATGTTCCTTTCTTCCTAGCTCCGTAACTTTGCATCCGTAGCTCCAATTCATGCATATAGCATATCAAAATGTTCATCTCAGAGAGTACATCACTTCATCCCATTGCATCATTTTCATTTGAGTTCATCTTGATGCCCGAAATGCTGTTAGAAGAGGACTACTTGAGTTATTTGTCAGATCTGCTACTCCGTTTAGCTTTTTGTCATTTTTGCCATGATTAATGTGTGCATGATATGCCCTGATGCTCTACATGTGTTTTGTTAAGAGTTTTGTCATCTTTCCAGAGGTGCAACCCATGTATTTTTGTGATGTGTGTGGTGACTTGTTCAAGCTTGCAAAGTGGTGCACTTGCTAATTCTGTTTTCAGGGACTTAGCAATTTCACAAAGTCCCTGACCTGTTTATCTCATTATGCCATATGTTCATGTTGTTTCCTAGTGATCCGTGCCTTTTTTGAGGATGATCAGTAAGGATGTTTTGTTAATATTGTAGTGCTCTATCCATCCATGTCTTTGTTTGCAATTATGGAGCACCCTAGCTTGAGTCAATCGAGCTCTACTTTTGCTACTTTGTGAATCTGGGCAGATTGTCAACTTGTTTGCAATTTTGCCGATGATGTTGTAGTTGATCTGTGCATGCTATGCTATTGTTCTTGCCATGTCTAGCTTGCATTTTGTGCCTTCTTGATGGGTGTATGCTTGTCTTGCCATGACTTGCAACGTAGTGAGTGCATCGAGCTCGTAAACATGCCTACTTGAGCTATATTTCAGCTTGCTCCAGTTTTCACTAAGTATGAAAACTGATTATGTTTTTGCTATGTTCACATGCTTTCAATTGTATTTTCTGATCCCTTTTGTCTCAAGGTCACTAAGGGACTTTTGTTAAGCTCTTTGAGTAGCTCCATGCCATGCTTTACTTTGCCATGATCAGGGCCTGTAGCATGTAGTTTTGTTGCTCCGAAGAGGGCTACCTGATCTGAAATTCCAGACAAGTGTTGATTTCACTAAGTCTGAGATCTGTTTGCCATATGCATTTTTGCCATGCTTGTTTGAACCTGTTAATGGATGAATTGGCCGTAGCTTAGTGCTAGACTCTTGTTAAGCATCTTGTATGCATCCCCGCCATGTATTTTGTTGTCTTGTTTGGGTGCTGTAGCATGTTCATCTCATTGCATTTAGATGGCTACTTGCTGTAAATCGCAGACCGATGTCATTTTTGAATCGCTTGCCATTTCCAAACCGTAACTCCGATTCCGGCGTTTTTATATCGTTTTCAAGCGATTTCATCTCATGTTTCTAGTGGCACACTTGGTTTTCCAAGTTGAGGCCAGGTTCTTGATTTTCCTGTCATATCTTGCATTTTGCATCCCGCATCGCATTCCGCATAGCATATCATCATTGCATCATATTGCTTGGTCTTGCACGTGGTTGATTGTATCTTTGTTGCTTGTTTGTCTTGTTTGGGTAGAGCCTGGAGACGAGTTCGCTAACGAGGAGCCCGTTGAGTTTGCTTTCGAGGATCCAGTCAACTCTGACAACTGTGCAGGCAAGATGATCATACCCTCAAAATCACTACTATCTTTGCTATGCTAGTTTGCTCGCTCTTTTGCTGTGCCATTGCTACGATGCATACCATTTGCTTTCAAGCCTCCCAAATTGCCATGTCAAACCTCTAACCTACCATGTCCTAGCAAACCGTTGATTGGCTATGTTACCGCTTTGCTCAGCCCCTCTTATAGCATTTCTAGTTGCAGGTGAAGATTGAAGGGCGTTCCTTGTTGGAACATTTATTTACTTGTCGGGATATCATTATATTATCTTTCTATCTTAATGCATCTATATACTTGGTAAAGGGTGGAAGGCTCGGCCTCTCGCCTAGTGTTTTGTTCCACTCTTGCCGCCCTAGTTTCCGTCATACCGGTGTTATGTTCCCGGATTTTGTGTTCCTTACGTAGTTGGGTTATAATGGGAACCCCTTGATAGTTCGCCTTGATTAAAGCTTTTCCAGCAATGCCCAACATTGGTTTTACCATTTGCCACCTAGCCTTTTCTTTCCCTTGGGTTCTGCAGACTCAAGGGTCAACTTTATTTTAACCCCCCCCCCCCCGGGCCAGTGCTCCTCTGAGTGTTGGTCCAACCTAGAGCCCCTTGCAGCGCCACCTCGTGGAAACTCGAGGGCTGGTTTTAGTTGTATGGATTGCTTATCTGATTTTGCCCTGAGAAAGAGATATGTGCAGGTCCTATCGGGATTGTGCCCTGAGAAAGAGATATGTGCTGGTCTTGTTTTAACCTGTCGAAGTGTCTTGAGTAACCGAGATACCGAGTCTGATCGGAACGTCTTGGGAGGAGGTCTATTCCTTTGTTGACCGTGAGAGCTTGTCATGGGCTAAGTTGGGACTCCCCTGCAGGGATTTGAACTTTTGAAAGCCGTGCCCGCGGTTATGGGCAGATGGGAATTTGTTAATGTCCGGTTGTAGATAACTTGAACCTTAATTTAATTAAAATGAATCAATTGAGTGTGTTACCGTGATGGCCTCTTCTCGGCGGAGTCCAGGAAATGGACACGATGTTGGAGTAATGTTTGCGCAGGTTGCTCTCTAGTTTCTCGCTCGTGCTTTGCCTCCTCTTCTCGCTCTCTTTTGCGAATAAGTTAGCCACCATACTTGCTAGTCGCTTGCTACAGCTCCGCATATATATTTTACCTTGCCTTACCTATAAGCTTAAATAGTCTTGATCACGAGGGTGCGAGATTGCTGAGTCCCTGTGGCTCACAGATTACTACTACACCAGATGCAGGGCCTGATGATTCCGCTCCAGCAGACGCGTATGAGCTCAAGTGGGAGTTCAACGAAGACTCTCAACGTTACTATGTTTCTTTTCCCGATGATCAGTAGTGGTGCCCAGTTGGGGGTGATTGGGACCGTTGTCGCGTGTTGGGTTCTCTTTTATTTTGGCGCCGTGGTCGGGCCATGAGTGTTTGGTTGATGTAATGTTATTTATGTACTTGATTGACGTGGCGAGTGTAAGCCAACTATGTTATCTCCCCTTTATTATTTATATTACATGGGATGTTGTGAAGATTGCCTAACTTGCGACATATGCCTTCAATGCGATTATGTCTCTAAGTCGTGCCTCGACACGTGGGAGCTATAGTCGCATCGAGGGTGTTACAAGTTGGTAATCAGAGCCATCCCCGACCTTAGGAGCCCCATTGCTTGATCGTTTTTAGCGGCCGAGTTGTGTCTAGAAAAATGTTTTGAGTCTTTTAGGAATTATATATCGGAGAGATTAGGAATTCTTTTTACTTCCCAGTCTCCTCATCGCTCTGGTAAGGCATCCTGACGTAGAGTTTTGACTCTTCTCTTCTCAAATTTCACTAAAAAAACTTAGGATCACGCGGGTATCTTGGAATCGTTCCGATGGTTTTATGATGAGAACATTGTCTTGGTGCCTCCTGTCAGGGGTTTAGTGGAAGTGTCCCGGGGAGTTGAGCTCTGAGGTGTTGTCTTCATAATTTTATCGTTGCAGTTCTGGAATACCTGAGTTTAGTACGCCGACATCGAAAATCTCTTTTATGCAGTTCGTTGGTGAGATAACCTCGACGCCACCCAGTACTGGGGCGGGAGTTCGGGAGTATCGCCATAACTTGTATAACGGATGCTTTTCGAAGGTCGAGGTAGATGGTTTCCGAAGGTTTCTTGGTTATGTGTTGAAGGATGGATACAGCTGGATGTAGGATTTGCTAGTTTGGGTGAGATATTATGCTTCCCCTGTATCCCCAACACCCGATTGCATAACCGGAAAGGTTCGGGAGTTTCATAGGTGGGAATTCTTGTAGCTCTAGTTCTTCTTCCACGGATATTGGTTTGAGATTGGGATTTCTTACTGATTATTTGTTCTTGATCCGTACCTTGTTGATTTATTTCTCTACCTTAATTCTACGTGGCTTCTCAATTTATGGATATGTGACCATTTCAAGAGGAATGCATTCGTTCATTTTGTTCGGATGTGAAGACTATATGTTGCAATTTTCATTCTGTTGGATTCAGCTTCAATATTTGTCTGTCAATGTGCTAATGGTGGTCAACCTCTTCAGGATGGCTCCCCCAACGCGCACGACTCCGAATCATGATCTGACACCACCTCCACCTCCTCCGGAGGCATGGCAAGCTGTGATGGCCGCAACCAATGCAAACACACAGTTTATCATGCAAATTCTTCAAGAGCGCAATCAAGGCAGTCAAGGGAATCAAGGCAGCAATCAGAATCACTTTGCTACACTCAACCAGTTCCTTGCTAACGGGCCAAAGACTTTTAGCAATTGTGTTGAGGCAACCGATGCTGACGATTGGCTTGTGGATCTGTGCAAGCATTTCGAGTGCAGTAACGTCAGGCCTGAGGACTTTTTTAAGTTCGCTTCCTTCCAACTCAAAGATCAAGCTGCAGAATGGTTCCAGCAGTACAAGGACTCCAGAGGTGGACGTGTTATCACTTGGGATGATTTCCGTCGAGATTTCCGAGCTCATCATATTCCTCAGAGCGTGGTTGAAAGCATGCGTGAGGAATTCCGCAATCTGAAGCAAGGCTCTTTGTCTGTCTATGACTACAACAAGTTGTTCCAGATGCTCGCCCGCTTTGCCAAGCAGGATGTCCCTGATGAGAAGAGCATGATATATCAGTTCAGGGGTGGTCTCAGAGAAGAAATTTAGCTAGCTCTTGTCCTCTTTGAGCCCTTGAGATACGATGAGTTCTACAACATGGCACTGAAGCAAGAGGCTGCTTAGTTGAGGTGTGATGCTTCCAAGAAGCGAGTCAGAGATGTTACTCCTTCTTCCTCTACTCAAGTGGCCAAGCCACAGAAGTATTGGCTTCCTCCTCCTCCGTTCCGCCAGCCATATCAACAGAAGAGCAAAGGTGGCAGTGGTTCTTCCCACCCACCCAACCCTGGCTTTCAGAACAAGACTTCGTCTCAAGCTCCAAGATCGAGTGCTCCGTATCACCGTCCGCTTTCAGAGGTCACGTGCAACAAGTGCCAACAGAAGGGTCACTATGCCAACAAGTGTTTCAACCAAAGGCGTCTTCCTCCTCCTCCTGTCAGATCGGCAAGTACAGCAGTGGTCAAGCATAACCCCAAGCATGCCAAGGTCAATTTGATGAATGCAGCTCAGGCAGAGGACTCGTCAGATGTGATCATGGGTAACCTTCCTGTTAATGTTATACCTGCAAAAGTTCTTTTTGACACTGGTGCATCGCATTGCTTCATCTCGAGACCGTTTACAAATAGGCATGATTTGGTTTCGCAAGTTTTGCCTAGTCCTTTAGCAGTTGTCTCTCCCGGTAAGCGCATGCAGGCTAACTCCATCGTTCCGGATGTTACTATCACTTTGGGTGACTACAAGTTTCTAGCTTCCCCAACGGTTCTTGGTGACTCGGATATTGATCTTATTCTCGGAATGGATTGTCTTTCTAAGCACAAGGCACATCTTGATTGTGCAGCAAGGCAGATACAATTGACTCATTCGTCTGAGGATGTAATTGTCTTTGCCACTCGTGATGATACCATCCGTCTGGTTTCTCTCAATGAAAGGGGTGAATTGGATGCTATTTCTCAAATTCTAGTCGTTTGCGAATATCAAGACGTCTTTCCAGAAGAGCTTCCAGGAATGCCTCCGCACCGGCCAGTTGAATTCATTATTGATCTTGAGCCTGGCACGGAACCGGTGTGCAAGCGTCCTTACAACCTCGGACCTGAAGAGTTGAAGGAGCTGAAGAAGAAACTCGATATTCAAGAGAAAATGGGTCTCATCCAGCCTAGTTCTTCTCCGTGGGGTTGTGGTGTTCTTTTTGTGAAGAAGAAGGATGGATCGGACCGACTTTGTGTTGATTACCGTCCATTGAACAAGAAGACCATCAAGAACAAATACCCACTTCCCAACATCAATGAGCTGTTCGAACAACTCAAAGGTGCCCAAGTATTCTCCAAGCTTGATCTCCGTATGGGCTATCATCAGATTCGAATTCGTGAGCAAGATATTCCCAAGATGGCTTTCAGGACAAGCTTTGGTTCATATGAATACACTGTCATGTCTTTTGGCCTCGTCAACGCTCCTCCGACGTTCTCTCGCATGATGAACTTCATCTTCAATGCCTACACCAATGACTTCGTGTTGGTCTATCTCGACGACATTCTGGTTTTCTCCAAGAACAAGGAAGATCATGCCAAGCACTTGCGTTTGGTTCTTGATAAGCTCAGGGAACATCAGTTCTACGCCAAGTTCTCCAAGTGTGAATTTTGGCTTGATGAGGTTCTTTATCTTGGTCATATCATCTCTGCCAAGGGCGTTGCCGTGAATCCTGAGAAGGTGTCTGCAATTGTGAATTGGGAACCTCCTCAGAATGTGAAGCAACTCTGTAGTTTTCTCGGTCTCGCAAGCTATTGCCGAAGATTCGTTGAAAACTTTTCTAAAATCGCGAAGCCTCTCTCAAATCTTCTCCAGAAGCACGTCAAGTACGTTTGGTCTCCGGAGTGTGATATTGCTTTCAACACTTTGAAAGAGAAATTGATCACTGCTCCAGTTCTGACTCCGCCTGATGAATCCAAGCCGTACGAGGTCTTTTGTGATGCCTCTCTCCAAGGTCTTGGCGTAGTATTGATGCAAGAGAAGAAAGTCGTTGCTTATACATCTCGCCAGTTGAAGCCTAATGAGAAGAACTAGCCCACTCATGATCTCGAGTTGGCGGCAGTTGTGCATGCTCTTTTGACTTGGAGACATCTTCTATTGGGAAGAAAAGTGGACATTTTCACTGATCACAAGAGTCTCAAGTACATCTTCACTCAGCCTAATCTCAACCTCAGGCAAACTCGATGGGTCAAAATGATTCAAGAGTATAACCTGAGTATTGAGTATACTCCAGGCAAGGCCAATGTGATTGCTGATGCATTGAGCAGGAAAGCTTACTGCAACAGTCTGATTCTCAAGCCTTATCAACCCGAGCTTTGTGAAGCTTTCCGCAAACTTAATCTGCAAGTTGTTCCTCAAGGTTTCCTTGCCAACCTTCAAGTCTCTCCTACCTTAGAAGACCAGATTCGCCAAGCCTAGCTTCTTGATGCTATGGTGAAAAAGGTGAAGATTGGGATTGCCAAGAGTCAGTCCAAGTACAAGTGCTACCGCCTTGATGACAAGGACACTCTCTTCTTCGAGGATCGTATTGTTGTACCCAAAGGTGACCTCCGTAAAGTGATCATGAACGAGGCTCACAATTCTCCCCTCTCCATCCACCCTGGGAGCACGAAGATGTATCAGGACCTCAAGCAAGCTTATTGGTGGACTCGAATGAAGCGCGAGATTGCTCAATTCGTGAATGAATGCGATGTCTGCAGAAGAGTGAGGGCAGAACACCAAAGGCCAGTGGGTCTCCTCCAACCTCTGGCCATTCTAGAATGGAAGTTTGACCACATTGAAATGGACTTCGTGACTAGGTTTCCAAAGTCCAAGCGTGGCAATGATGCAATATTCGTTGTCATCGACAAACTTGCCAAAGTGGCTCATTTTCTGCCTATCAAAGAGTCGATCACTGCAGCTCAATTGGCGGAACTCTATACCTCTCGTATTGTCTCTCTGCATGGTATTCCACAAGTGATCTCTTCAGACCGTGGCAGCATCTTTACCTCGAAGTTTTGGGATTCTTTTCAGAAGGACATGGGCACGAACATCCACTTCAGCACAGCTTTCCATCCTCAAACTAGCGGTCAAGTCGAGCATGTCAACCAGATTCTTGAAGATATGCTCAGGGCTTGTGTGATCTCCTTCGGCATGAAGTGGGAGGATTGTCTTCCTTATGCTGAATTCTCCTACAACAACAGTTTTCAAGCAAGTTTGGGCAAGGCCCCATTTGAAATTCTGTATGGCGGGAAGTGCCGTACCCCTCTCAACTGGTCTGAAACCGGTGAACGTCAGCTTTTGGGTAATGACTTAATCACAGAGGCAGAAGAAATGTGCAAAGTCATTCGAGATAACCTCAAAGCAGCCCAATCCCCTCGGAAGAGCTACTATGACAGTAAGCACCCTGATTTGGCTTTCGAGATCGGAGATCATGTTTACCTCCGCGTCTCTCCTATGAAAAGTACTCGTCGCTTCGGTATCAAAGGGAAGCTTGCACCCAGATACGTGGGACCTTTCAAGATTGTCAGCAAGAGAGGCGACCTTGCCTATCAACTCGAGCTTCCTTCAAACTTTACAAATGTTCATGACGTGTTCCATGTCTCTCAGCTTAAAAAGTGCTTCAAGACTCCTGACTGCACCGTCAACTTCGAGGACATTGAGCTCCAAGAAGATCTCTCTTATCGTGAGCACCCAGTTGCTATTCTTGAAGAGACTAAACGCAAGACTCGCAACAAGACAATCAAATTTCTCAAAGTCAAGTGGTCACACCATTCCGACCGTGAAGCTACCTGGGAACGTGAGGATCACCTCCGTTCTGAGTACCCGGCGTTCTTTCAGTCCTAGATCTCGGGACGAGATCCTTTCGTAGTGGTGGAGTGTTGTAACACCCCGGGTGTAACTTTCCAATTTGTACTCCAACTCTTGCCGTTTCCGGCGTTAAGTTAATTTATTTTCTCGGGTTCGGGTTTTTGTCTCCCTGTGTTGTTATCGTTGTCATGCATCTCATATCATGTCATCATGTGCATTGCATTTGCATACGTGTTCGTCTCTTGCATTCGAGCATTTTCTCCGTTGTCCGTTTTGCATTCCGGCGCTTCGTTCTCCTCAAGTGGTCATTTCTAGCTTTCTTTCGTGTGTGGGGATTAAACATTTCCGGATTGGACCGAGACTTGCCAAGCGGCCTTGGTTTACTACCGGTAGACCGCCTGTCAAGTTTCGTATCATTTGGACTTCGTTTGATACTCCAACGGTTAACCGAGGGACCGAAAAGGCCTCGTGTGTGTTGCAGCCCAACACCCCTCCAATTTGGCCCAAAACCCACCAAACTCTGCTCCATCATCTAGAGCGTTCGATCACGATCGCGTGGCCGAAAACCGCACCTCATTTGGACTCTCCTAGCTCCCTCTATGCCTATATATACACCCCCTCCCAAATATCCGGATCTCTCCCTCGTCCCTAACCCTAAATCTCAGATCCGCCGCCGCCGGACACGTCCGACGGCGCCGGACACGTCCGGTCCGTCCCGCCGCCGCCACATGGCACGCCACCATTGGCTGTCGCCTTCCACGCCGCCGAAGCCCGTCGGGAGCCCGTGGCCGGCCCGCCCGCGCCCGCGCACGGGCCAGAGGAGCCGCCCGCGCCGCCTTCATCTCCCCCGCGACCGGCCGCCACCCTGCCGCCCAAGTCCGCCGGTGCCGCCCCGTTCCTCGTCGCCGGTGAAGGCAAGATCGACGCCGGCCACCGCGAGTCGCCGCCGCCCGCCAGACGCGCTCCGGCCGCCGTGCGCCGCCCCTCGCCCTCCACGCTGTCCCCTGCTGCCGGATCCGGCGCCTCCCTCTTCTTCGTCCGCCTGCTCCGGCGAGAGCATCGGCCGGCCATCCTCGGGCGACGTGGGAGCTACAGTGCATCGGCCGGATCTGGATCTGTTTTTTTTAGGGTGGACCCCGTTTCTTTTCCCAAGTCCCTAATCCATGTGCCTTTCTTCCTAGCTCCATAACTTTGCATCCGTAACTCCGATTCATGCATATAGCATATCAAAATGTTCATCTGAGAGAGTACATCATTTCATTCCATTGCATCATTTTCATTTGAGTTCATCTTGATGCCCGAAATGCTGTTAGAAGAGGACTACTTGAGTTATTTGTCAGATCTGCTACTCCGTTTAGCTTTTTGTCATTTTTGCCATGATTAATGTGTGCATGATATGCCCTGATGCTCTACATGTGTTTTGTTAAGGGTTTTGTCATCTTTTCAGAGGTGCAACCCATGTATTTTTGTGATGTGTGTGGTGACTTGTGCAAGCTTGCAAAGTGGTGCACTTGCTAATTCTGTTTTCAGGGACTTAGCAATTTCACTAAGTCCTTGACCTGTTTATCTCATGATGCCATATGTTCATGTTGTTTCCTAGTGATCCGTGCCTTTTTTGAGGATGATCAGTAAGGATGTTTTGTTAATATTGTAGTGCTCTATCCATCCATGTCTTTGTTTGAAATTATGGAGCACCCTAGCTTGAGTGAATCGGGCTCTACTTTTGCTACTTTGTGAATCTGGGCAGATTGTCAACTTGTTTGCAATTTTGTCGATGATGTTGTAGTTGATCCGTGCATGCTATGCTATTGTTCTTGCCATGTCTAGCTTGCATTTTGTGCCTTCTTGATGGGTGTATGATTGTCTTGCCATGACTTGCACCTTAGTGAGTGCATCGAGCTCGTAAACATGCCTACTTGAGCTACATTTCAGCTTGCTCCAGTTTTCACTAAGTATGAAAATTGATTATGTTTTTGCTATGTTCACATGCTTGCAATTGTATTTTCTGATCCCTTTTGGCTCAAGGTCACTAAGGGACTTTTGTTAAGCTCTTTGAGTAGCTCCATGCCATGCTTTACTTTGCCATGATCAGGGCCTGTAGCATGTAGTTTTGTTGCTCCGAAGAGGGCTACCTGATCTGAAATTCCAGACAAGTGTTGATTTCAATAAGTCTGAGATCTGTTTGCCATATGCATTTTTGCCATGCTTGTTTGAACCTGTTAATGGATGAATTGGCCGTAGCTCAATGCTAGACTTTTGGGGGTATGTGGATATATACAGGAGGAAGAAGTACGTCGGTGGAGCAACAGGGGGCCCACGAGGGTGGGGGCGCGCCTGGTAGGGTAGGGCGCACCCCCCTACCTCGTGGCCTCCTGTTACATGCCTTGACGTAGGGTCCAAGTCTCCTGAGTTGTATTCGATGAGAAAATCACGTTCCCGAAGGTTTCATTCCGTTTGGACTCTGTTTGATATTCCTTTTCTTCGAAACCCTAAAACAGGCAAAAAAACAGCAATTCTGGGCTGGACCTCCGGTTAATAGGTTAGTCCCAAAAATAATATAAAAGTGGATAATAAAGCCCAATAATGTTTAAAACAGTAGATAATATAGCATGGAGCAACCAAAAATTATAGATACGTTGGAGACGTATCAAGCATCCCCAAGCTTAATTCCTGCTCGTCCTCGAGTAGGTAAATGATAAAAATAGAATTTTTGATGCAGAGTGCTACTTGGCATAATTTCAATGTAAATCTTCTTAATTGTGGTATGAATATTCAGATTAGAAAGATTCAAGACAAAAGTTTATATTGACATAAAAAATAATAATACTTCAAGCATACTAATAAAGCAATTATGTCTTCTCAAAATAACATGGCCAAAGAAAGTTATCCCTACAAAATCATATAGTCTGGCTATGCTCCATCTTCACCACACAAAGTATTTAAATCATGCACAACCCCGATGACAAGCCAAGCAATTGTTTCATACTCTAACTTTTTCAAAACTTTTTCAATCTTCGCGCAATACATGAGCGTGAGCCATGGATATAGCACTATAGGTGGAATAGAATGGTGGTTGTGGAGAAGACAAAAAGGAGAAGATGGTCTCACATCAACTAGGCGTATCAACGGGCTATGGAGATGCCCATCAATAGATATCAATGTGAGTGAGTAGGGATTGCCATGCAACGGATGCACTAGAGCTATAAGTATATGAAAGCTCAAAAAGAAACTAAGTGGGTGTGCATCCAACTTGCTTGCTCATGAAGACCTAGGGCAAGTTTTTGAGGAAGCCCATCATTGGAATATACAAGCCAAGTTCTATAATGAAAAATTCCTACTAGTATATGAAAGTGATAACATGAGAGACTCTCTACTATGAAGATCATGGTGCTACTTTGAAGCACAAGTGTGGTAAAAGGATAGTAACATTGTCCCTTCTCTCTTTTTCTCTCATTTTTTTTGTTTGGGCCTTTTCTCCTTTTTATGGCCTCTTTTTATTTCGGCTTGTTTGGCCTCTTTTTATTTATTTATTTTTCGTCCGGAGTCTCATCCCGACTTATGGGGGAATCATAGTCTCCATCATTCTTTCCTCACTGGGACAATGCTCTAATAATGATGATCATCACACTTTTATTTTTCTTATAACTCAATAATTACAACTCGATACTTAGAACAAAATATGACTCTATGTGAATGGATCCAGCGGTGTACCGGGATATGCAATATGACGATGATGGAGTGTGTCATGAACGGAACGGTGGAAAGTTGCATGGCAATATATCTCAGAATGGCTATGGAAATGCCATAATAGGTAGGTATGGTGGCTATTTTGAGGAAGGTATATGGTAGGTGTATGATACAGGCGAAAGGTGCGTGGTATTAGAGAGGCTAGCAAAGGTGGAAGGGTGAGAGTGTGTATAACCCATGGACTCAACATTAGTCATAAAGAACTCATATACTTATTGTCGGTGTCAAAACCGACGGATCTCGGGTAGGGGGTCCCGAACTGTGCGTCTAGGCCGGATGGTAACAGGAGGCAGGGGACACAATGTTTTACCCAAGTTCGGGCCCTCTTGATGGAGGTAAAACCCTACGTCCTGCTTGATTGATTTGATGATATGGGTAGTACAAGAGTAGAACTACCACGAGATCAAAGAGGCTAAACCCTAGAAGCTAGCCTATGGTATGATTGTTCGTACAGACTAAAAACCCTCTGGTTTATATAGACACCGGAGATGGCTAGGGTTACACAGAGTCGGTTACAATGGTAGGAGATCTACATATCCGTATCGCCAAGCTTTCCTTCCACGCCAAGGAAAGTCCCTTCCGGACACGGGACGAAGTCTTCAATCTTGTATCTTCATAGTCCAGGAGTCCGGCCGAAGGTATAGTCCGGCTATCTGGACACCCCCTAATCCAGGACTCCCTCAGTAGCCCCTGAACCAAGCTTCAATGATGACGAGTCCGGCGCGCAGATTGTCTTCGGCATTGCAAGGCGGGTTCCTCCTCCAAGTACTCCATAGAAGATTTTGAACACAAAGGTAGTGTGCGGCTCTGCAAAATAAGTTTCCACATATCGCCATAGAGAGAATAATATTTACACAAATCTAATCTGCTGACGTATTCCGTAGCATGACATCACACCACGGCCAAGTCTTCATTCGAATTGTTTCACTGTCCCACCTCAGCCTGTTTAGCAAGGCGGTTTCCTTGGCACGTCTTGTCAAAGCAGAGATCGTGTCCCCTTATTCCGGGATTCTCATCAATACGGGCATGGGTAACCCAGTCGTACCCGTTGGTATGTTTTCTCGATCAAAGGCGAGTCCCAAATGGTCACGGGGAGGGCCCTTGGTATTCAACCTCCTATAAAGAGACCAAGGCCTTACTCCTTTCTTTCAATCTCAAACGAGTTCGCCCCTCGCCTCGAGTTCCAACACCCAAGGCTCCAGATTTCAGGCGCTTTGGACCTTCGACAATGTCCGGTTCCGACCTTCGAGGCCGATGGATGCCCTCCTCCGTCACGGAGGAGGACGTGCTGAAGTTGAGAAAGGTCAGGTTCTTGACCGGCGAAATCAGGCATAGGCTGCCTGCTCAAGGGCAGGTCATTCCCACTCCCAAGCCTGGTGAGAGTGTGGTGTTCATGTCTCACTTCCTTCGGGGGCTAGGCTTCCCGACGGATCCCTTCGTGAGGGGGCTCATGTTTTATTATGGGCTGGAATTTCATGACTTAGCCCCGGAGTCCATCCTCCATATTTCCTCATTCATCGTCGTGTGTGAAGCCTTCCTCCGTATTACTCCTCACTTTGGACTATGGCTGATGAGCTTCATAGTAGAGCCGAAGATGATCGAGGGATGGCACCCGGAGTGCGGAGGTGCTTTTATAAGCAAGAATGCTGGTGCTCCATGGCCCGAGGGCTCTTTTCAAGAGGAGTCCAGCTTATGGCAACGAGAGTGGTTTTATATCACCGCTACCAAGAGCACCAAGTGGGTGGCGCCACCTGCCTTTCGATCGGGTACCCCACCACAGCTAGTGTCATGGGTCAATAAAGGACTGGACTGGGGGCCATCTGTAACACGCCAGGTGTAACTTTCCAATTTGTACTCCAACTCTTGCCGTTTCCGGCGTTAAGTTAATTTATTTTCTCGGGTTTGGGTTTTTGTCTCCGTGTGTTGTTATCGTTGTCATGCATCTCATATCATGTCATCATGTGCATTGCATTTGCATATGTGTTCGTCTCTTGCATTCGAGCATTTTCTCCGTTGTCCGTTTTGCATTCCGGCGCTTCGTTCTCCTCCGGTGGTCATTTCTAGCTTTCTTTCGTGTGTGGGGATTAAACATTTCTGGATTGGACCGAGACTTGCCAAGCGGCCTTGGTTTACTACCGGTAGACCGCCTGTCAAGTTTCGTATCATTTGGACTTCGTTCGATACTCCAACGGTTAACCAAGGGACCGAAAAGGCCTCGTGTGTGTTGCAGCCCAACACCCCTCCAATTTGGTCCAAAACCCACCAAACTCTGCTCCATCATCTAGAGCGTTCGATCACGATCGAGTGGCCGAAAACCACACCTCATTTGGACTCTCCTAGCTCCCTCTATGCCTATATATACACCCCCTCCCGAAAATCCGGATCTCTCCCTCGTCCCTAACCCTAAATCTCAGATCCGCCGCCGCTGGACACGTCCGACGGTGCCAGACACGTCCGGTATGCCCCGTCGCCGCCATGTGGCACGCCACCATTGGTTGTCGCCTTCCACGCCGCCGAAGCCCGCCGGGAGCCCATGGCCGGCCCGCCCGCGCCCGCGCACGGGCCAGAGGAGCCGCCCGCGCCGCCTTCATCTCCCCCGCGACCGGCCGCCACCCCGCCGCCCAAGTCCGCCGGCGCCGCCCCGTTCCTCATCGCCGGCGAAGGCAAGATCGACGCCGGCCGCCGCGAGTCGCCGCCGCCCGCCCGACGCGCTCCGGCCATCGTGCGCCGCCCCTCGCCCTCCACGCCGTCCCCTGCTGCCGGATCCGGCGCCTCCCTCTTCTCCGGCCGCCTGCTCCGGCGAGAGCACTAGCCGGCCATCCTCAGGCGATGTGGGAGCTACAGTGCATCGGCCGGATCTGGATCTGTTTTTTTTAGGGTGGACCCCGTTTCTTTTCCCAAGTCCCTAATCCATGTGCCTTTCTTCCTAGCTCCATAACTTTGCATCCGTAGCTCTGATTCATGCATATAGCATATCGAAATGTTCATCTCAGAGAGTACATCATTTCATTCCATTGAATCATTTTCATTTGAGTTCATATTGATGCCTGAAATGCTGTTAGAAGAGGACAACTTGAGTTATTTGTCAGATCTGCTACTCCGTTTAGCTTTTTGTCATTTTTGCCATGATTAATGTGTGCATGATATGCCCTGATGCTCTACATGTGTTTTGTTAAGGGTTTTGTCATCTTTCCAGAGGTGCAACCCATGTATTTTTGTGATGTGTGTGGTCACTTGTGCCATATGTTCATGTTGTTTCCTAGTGATCCGTGCCTTTTTTGAGGATGATCAGTAAGGATGTTTTGGTAATATTGTAGTGCTCTATCCATCCATGTCTTTGTTTGAAATTATGGAGCACCCTAGATTGAGTGAATCAAGCTCTACTTTTTCTACTTTGCGAATCTGGGCAGATTGTCACCTTGTTTGCAATTTTGCCGATGATGTTGTAGTTGATCCGTGCATGCTATGCTATTGTTCTTGCCATGTCTAGCTTGCATTTTGTGCCTTATTGATGGGTGTATGATTGTCTTGCCATGACTTGCACCTTAGTGAGTGCATCGAGCTCGTAAACATGCCTACTTGAGCTATATTTCAGCTTGCTCCAGTTTTCACGAAGTATGAAAACTGATTATGTTTTTGCTATGTTCACATGCTTGCAATTGTATTTTCTGATCCCTTTTGGCTCAAGGTCACTAAGGGACTTTTGTTAAGCTCTTTGAGTAGCTCCATGCCATGCTTTACTTTGCCATGATCAGGGCCTGTAGCATGTAGTTTTGTTGCTCCGAAGAGGGCTACCTGATCTGAAATTCCAGACAAGTGTTGATTTCACTAAGTCTGAGATCTGTTTGCCATATGCATTTTTGCCATGCTTGTTTGAACCTGTTAATGGATGAATTGGCCGTAGCTCAGTGCTAGACTTTTGTTAAGCATCTTTTATGCATCCCCGCCATGTATTTTGTTGTCTTGTTTGGGTGCTGTAGCATGTTCATCTCATTGCATTTAGATGGCTACTTGCTGTAAATCGCAGACCGATGTCATTTTTGAATCGCTTGCCATTTCCAAACCGTAACTCCGAGTCCGGCGTTCTTTATACCGTTTTCAAGCGATTTCATCTCATCTTTCCAGTGGCACACTTGGTTTTCCAAGTTGAGGCCAGGTTCTTGCTTTTCCTGTCATATCTTGCATTTTGCATCCCGCATCGCATTCCGCATAGCATATCATCATTGCATCATATTGCTTGGTCTTGCACGTGGTTGATTATATCTTTGTTGCTTGTTTGTCTTGTTTGGGTAGAGCCGGGAGACGAGTTCGCTAACGAGGAGCCCGTTGAGTTTTATTTCGAGGATCCAGTCAACTCTGACAACTGTGCAGGCAAGATGATCATACCCTCGAAATCACTACTATCTTTGCTATGCTAGTTTGCTCGCTCTTTTGTTGTGCCATTGCTACGATGCATACCATTTTCTTTCAAGCCTCCCAAATTGCCATGTCAAACCTCTAACCCACCATGTCCTAGCAAACTGTTGATTGGCTATGTTACCGCTTTGCTCAGCCCCTCTTATAGCATTGCTAGTGGCAGGTGAAGATTGAAGGTCGTTCCTTATTGGAACATTTATTTACTTGTCAGGATATCATTATATTATCTTGTTATCTTAATGCATCTATATACTTGGTAGAGGGTGGAAGGCTCGGCCTCTCGCCTAGTGTTTTGTTCCACTCTTGCCGCCCTAGTTTCCGTCATATCGGTGTTATGTTCCCGGATTTTGCGTTCCTTGCGCGGTTGGGTTATAATGGGAACCCCTTGATAGTTCGCCTTGATTAAAGCTTTTCCAGCAATGCCCAACATTGGTTTTACCATTTGCCACCTAGCCTTTTCTTTCCCTTGGGTTCTGCAGACTCAAGGGTCATCTTTATTTTAACCCCCCCCCCCGGGCCAGTGCTCCTCTGAGTGTTGGTCCAACCTAGAGCCCCTTGCAGCGCCACCTCGTGGAAACTCGAGGGCTAGTTTTAGTTGTACGGATTGCTTATCCGATTGTGCCCTGAGAAAGAGATATGTGCAGCTCCTATCGGGATTTGTCGGCACATTCGGGCGGTGTTGCTGGTCTTGTTTTAACCTGTCGAAGTGTCTTGAGTAACCGAGATACCGAGTCTGATCAGAACATCTTGGGAGGAGGTCTATTCCTTCATTGATCGTGAGAGCTTGTCATGGGCTAAGTTGGGACTCCCCTGCAGGGATTTGAACTTTCGAAAGCCGTGCCCGCGGTTATGGGCAGATGGGAATTTGTTAATGTCCGGTTGTAGATAACTTGAACCTTAATTTAATTAAAATGAATCAACTGAGTGTGTTACCGTGATGGCCTCTTCTCGGCGGAGTCCGGGAAGTGGACACGGTGTTGGAGTAATGTTTGCGCAGGTTGCTCTCTAGTTTCTCGCTCGTGCTTTGCCTCCTCTTCTCACTCTCTTTTGCGAATAAGTTAGCCACCATACTTGCTAGTCGCTTGCTGCAGCTCCACATATATATTTTACCTTGCCTTACCTATAAGCTTAAATAGTCTTGATCGCGAGGGTGCGAGATTGCTGAGTCCCTGTGGCTCACAGATTACTATTACACCAGATGCAGGGCCTGATGATTCCACTCCAGCAGACGCGTATGAGCTCAAGTGGGAGTTCGACGAAGACTCTCAACTTTACTATGTTTCTTTTCCCGATGATCAGTAGTGGTGCCCAGTTGGGGGTGATTGGGACCGTTGTCGCATGTTGGGTTCTCTTTTATTTTGGCGCCGTAGTCGGGCCATGAGTGTTTGGTTGATGTAATGTTATTTATGTACTTGATTGATGTGGCGAGTGTAAGCCAACTATGTTATCTCCCCTTTATTATTTATATTACATGGGATGTTGTGAAGATTGCCTAACTTGCGACATATGCCTTCAATGCGATTATGTCTCTAAGTCGTGCCTCAACACGTGGGAGCTATAGTCGCATCGAGGGTGTTACACCATCCAAGGACGTGCCCTTGTTGCAGGGCCGCATTCGAGATCTCTTAGAAAGAGACATTAGCCTGGTCGTGGTGACGCAGGTCATGTTGATTCGCCGAGCCTTGCCCGGCAAACGTCGCCCCCTTCGCCTGTGGGAGTTCAATCCGGAGGGACCACGAGCTCTCCAGCATTTCATGGGCGCAACGCCCGTGGAGATGTACAAATTGTTCTTCAGATCACAAGCAATGTGTTCGGACTTGACCGAGGACGCAGGCCTGAGCTGCAATCGCCCGGATACTCAAGTAAGTAGCCTTGTGCCCGAACTTGCTATCCGTATATTTATCATAAAATTGCCCCTAAAAGAGTTGTCCTTTAAACAGGAGTGGATAGCGAAAGCAAAGCTAATCAGGTGTCCGGCCCCCCTCCCCGGGACCATGCCAGATCCCGTGCTAATCAGGATGTTGGAGGTTGTGCCTTCGGAGGAAAGCGAGGGAGGGGACAAGGAAGCTACAGCCTCCTCGAAGAAGGTTGTACCGAAGGAAGGAATCGAAAATTCCTCTCCTCAGGGGAAGAAGAGGACCTCCTTTGACGACCCGGAGACCATGGCCTCAAAGCGGGGGAAGAAATCTTTGTCAGAGGATCCTGCGCCGGGGGATACTTCGGCCGAATTATGCCCTCAAGGGAATCAGCCCTCCACCGAGCCGTAAGGAGAGAGGAGTTTTTCTTTTTAAGAAATGAGAGAAATCCTTGCGTTATATCTGAGAAGAGTAATCAAAAATTTACCTTGTAGCTCGGACCTTAGCCCTTCTCAACAGAGCTCGTCTTCGGGGGATCTTCTTCCGGAGATGATGGAGAGCGGAACGCCTCCCCCTGCCGTACCGCCTTGCGAGGCGGGCGACCCTGAGGTATCGTCGTAGAGGGTTTCTCCGAATCCGGCAGGGCGGGAAGGTAGTCATATGGCCCCCCAAAGCCCTCCGCGTCCGGCCTTCGAAAAGGGCCATCGGACGAGTCCGACACCGTCTGGTGCGCGGTCGGAGGAGCTGAAGGATCTGCTAGGGCGAGCATCTATCTCAGAGGAGCGCCATGCATTGATGGGTACGGTGATTGAGAGGATTTCATCCGCGGAGAGCGGATTGCATGAGGCCATCAGGAGTTTACTGACAGGTTTTGAGGTACGCGAAATAATGTACCCTTTTTGGACAGTTGCGCATAAATAAGATGCGCCCTGTGTAGATAGTAGCCCCTGAGACTCTGTGCGTTGTCAAAAGTGACGACGCGCAGAGGATCATAATCCCAGGTCTAATATGCCGCCTTCATACGTAGGTGGCGAAGTGTCGGGTGGCCAGTCGGACTGATGAATTTGCCAAGCTAAAGCGGCAACTTGACGTGGCAGATGCCGACATCGCGCTTGTCAGCAAGTGGCTTGACGAGGCACAAGGTATGTAATTACTCCGGCGGCACCTGGTAAGAGGAGCTTTATGCCAGTATCTTACAATGTGTGTGCTTGATGCAGATGGTGCTGCTGCCATGGAGAATCTTCGGGCGGAACTTGCCCGAGCCAAGGAGCAAACCAGGAAAAGTGATGTGGCTGCCGGAAAGGCAATTGAAGAGCTGAAAGTCGAATAGGCTGCTCACTGCCAAAGCAAGAAGGAAATGGTTGAGATGGCTGTGAAGCTAAAGAGCGCTGCTGACCGTTGCAAGCTTCTTGAAAAAGAAGATCAGGCGGAACAAACGGACCTGGAGAAGGCCGTTGCCGATGCAGGGGATGCTCGCTCTGCGATGAGAGCTATGAAGAAGGAGCTGCGTCAGGCCGGAGAGATCGCGGCTGGAAAGCCCTTTATGCTGCGGAGGAAGTTCTATGATCCTAAACATGCTCTGTTAGACCGGATGTGGAGTACAGCGGACATCTATCTGGATTTGGCAGCGAGTGCCGCAGATGCGGCCGAACACTTCCGAGATCAAGAAGATCGCGAAGTGGAAAAGCTCTTTTGGTCATAGTTCCACAATCCGGAGCTCCACTGTCATTAGCCGATCGTTTGGCCGAATGGGCCGAGCTAAATAGGTTGTCCGGACTCGCCATGAAGTATGTCATGAGTCATCTGTGGCCAGAGAGGCCAGAGCCGAAAACTTATTTCAACTTGGTGCAGCAGTTCCTTGGTGCGGCGCCACATATCAATGCGATGAAGAGGTCAACATGCATAGAGGGTGCGCGGATGGTTCTTGCCCGCGTCAAGACATACTGGGCGGAAATGGAGGCCACCGCTGTTGCATCCCCAGACTCGGATGGAAGTCGAGTACCTGCCGAGCACTATTTTCAGGAAGTTCTGCAAGGCGCTCGTTTAATAGAGACGCAGTGCTCGAAGGATACTATATTCGAATAGCATATATTATTGTAAAACAATATTTTGATAAATTGTAGAAGCTTTTTCTACTTGTGCCTGCAAGTATTATAATACCTCTTGTGCGGCCGTTTGTATATATAATCTGAAAGATGGCAGTCGTCAGCTTCAGCCCCCACGCACATAATGTGGGGGTGTTCGCATAAGGCGCATTTTCACACTTGATCCAACGTCTTGGTCCTACAAAGGAGGTGATAGCGCAGCGAACTAGGCAATCGGACTATGATGCTTTATCACTTTCACTTAGCCATAGGAGTTTGACAGTGAGGCTACTTATATAGCCCCTGGTGGCGCCTGTGCTCGCCCAAACTCAGGGCGCGTATGTGCCTGGCCGGGAAGCGGCCCTTCGTTAATGCGGAGGAATCCTAAAGATTCCGGTAAGTCATCGAGTGGTTGACCAGTCTCACGCTATATCATGACAGTCAATTTTTGGCTTTCTCTACTGAGGTGCTCGCCTGGCCGAATCGAGGCACAATCGCAGTAGTTCTCCTGGTGCCGCCTTAGCCGATAGAGCGGAACATAGGTAGCAAAACATAGGATCTGGGCAAACCCAACATTTGACCAAAGACATGATTCAGAGTTGATGCATATAAGGCCAAACTCGCGACTCCGAATACTCCCTAAGGTATTCGGTCTTTATGAGGGCGGGCGGGATAACGCCCTTAGTAATAAGCCCCTAGTGTCCAGGTACACGCAAAACTCTGACGTGGCCACATGCCAAAACGCCAGCCTCCTCCTTGGTTATACCAAGAAACCAGGGGATGTGTATCAACAAGAGACAGTAAAAAAGGTTTACGCAGGGTCTTAATCTGAAAAGAATCCTTGGAACGGGTCCCTGCTGCACGTCTGTGCCTGTGTCTCCTTGTGTCGTATCCTGGACGGGCGTAGCACGGTGTTCATCTGTAAAAGAGAGGAACTTAGTTGAAGAAAGATCGTGCCGAACATGAGTTATACTAAATAAACAAAGTATAAATCAAATGGGTAAAATTGAGCTTTATTGTCTCTTGTTTTATATGCGCGGAGCCCCTAGTACAGGGGTATACGGCTATTAAGCCTTTATCAATTGTATGTTTATGCCGGACTCGTCTAGCCGTGTCCGTGGTCTGGACGACCTATTTAGGTGCTTTGGCTGGTGAAGCCACTTTATTGTGGGGCTGTCAAGGCAGCCGCAGTCTTCCGCACGAGAGGAACACTCAATGTTTTCCCTTTAATGAGATGATGCCTCGTGGACCGGGCATCTTAAGCGTAAGAGATGCATAATGCGATATTGCATTAAAGCGGGCGAAAGCTTCGCGTCCCAGCAGTGCTTGATAGCTACTTGAAAATGGGGCGATGTGGAAAGTTAGCTGTTCGCGACGGAAGTTATCGGGGGAGCCGAACATAACTTCTAGCCGGAGAGAACCCATGCAGCGGGCATCCGGGCCTGGCGTTACCCCTTGAAAGGAGGTTTTGCTATGGCGAATTTTTGTTGGGTCTATCCCCATGTTGCAGGTTGTGTCCTGGTATAACAGGTTTAGACCACTGCCGCCGTCCATCAGGACATTTGTAAAGTGGAGTCCGTCGATTATTGGATCTAATACCAAGGCAGTCCAGCCTGCGTTCCGGATACTTCTAGAGTAATCCTGATGGTTGAAGGTGATCGGTTTCAACAACCATTGGTGAGACTCCTTTGGGATAGGCCATATGGCGCGTATCTCTGGTGGCGCCATTCTGTTCGTCACGTGAAGTAAGTTTACTGTTTTGACTTCTTGTGGGAAATCCTTTTGTTTCCTGGTGCTCTGCTTGTGGGGTTCGTCGTCGTCCTCACTTGGTGTGTCGAGCCCCTTGTGTTCGGCGTTGAGTTTGCCGACTTGCTTGAAAACCCAACAATCTTTGTGGGTATGGTTCGCAGGCTTCCCGGGAGTACTGTGTATTTGACATATCTTGTCCAAGATTTTGTTTAAGTTGGATAGCTCGTCCCTGTTATCCTTGAGGGGCGGCTTTCTCTGATTCTGCCGCGAGCTTTTGAATCCGGCATTGACCGCCGTGCTCTTTGGGCTGTTTCCCTTATTCCGGCGCTGGTCCTTGCTGCGTCGGGGTTTTCCGTTTCCATCCCTAACTTTGGATGTACTTGGGTCGCTGGTGCTACATCTTGCCAACCAGCTATCCTCTCCTGCGCAAAAGCGGGTCATGAGGCTTGTTAATGCGGCCATTGTTCTTGGCTTTTCTTGGCCGAGGTGTCTGGCGAGCCATTCGTCTCGAACGTTATGCTTAAAAGCTGCTAGGGCTTCAGCGTCCGGACAGTCGACTATCTGATTCTTTTTAGTAAGAAATCTGTTCCAGAATTTCCGGGCTGACTCTCCGGGCTATTGAGTTATGTGACTAAGATCGTCTGCATCCGAAGGACGCACATAGGTCCCTTGAAAATTTGCCCGGAAAGCATCCTGAAGCTCTTCCCAACTTGGTGTTTTCGGGAAGGCTTTTGAGCCAATGCCGGGCTGGCCCTTTAAGCTTGAGGGGTAAGTATTTTATGGCGTGGAGGTCATCTCCTCTGGCCATGTGTATGTGGAGGATATAATCCTCGATCCAGACCCCAGGGTCTGTTGTTCCGTCGTACGCCTCTATGTTTACGGGCTTGAATCCCGCTGGAAATTCATGGTCCAGCACCTCATCGGTGAAACATAGGGGGTGTGCGGCACCCCTGTATTTGGGTGTGCCGTGATGTTCGGGTATTTGTTGTGTTGCATTGCTTACTAGAGCTTGCTTTCTTGGCCCGTAGATAGATCTGTCTGGGCTGTCTTTTTGATGCGGATCCTTTGGTGGATCGCGTGCCGGCTTGTGTGCGGTGCCGCTTGCCGCTCCATGCTGGCCATGCGGTCGTCTATCCGACCGGGTGGCTTTCCTATTTTTTGATTGCGGGGACTCTAAGGCCTCCTCGTCAAATTCAGGCAGTAGCTTTCGCTTTGGATAGCTTTTTGTGCGGCGACTGCCGCCATATTTGTCTGCGGTGTTGCGTACTTTGCTCCATCTGATTCTGAGTGCATCTTCCGCAGTTTTGAGCTTCCGCTTCTGCTTTTTCAGGCTATGCGCAGTGGCGACGAGCCTTTTGTGGAGGTTCTTCTGCTCCATGAGTTTATCCGGCGTAAGGTCGTCTGGACTGTTGTTTTCGTCGGGGACGGGGTGTTTGGTTTGTTTATCCAAGTTGCCCTGTTCGAACGTTTGCTCCAAGGCATGTTCGTCGTCCGCCGGCTTGTCCTGCTCTATGGCTGGGTCTGTATGGCTGCTGTCTCTGTCGAGGCGGGGCTTGGAGTGGCGCTTATGTCGCTGCTTTGATTGCTTTTCGAGTGAACGATCCCTCATTCCATCCCTGTGTTCCTCGTCGTCGCTTCCTTTGGGTGTGTCCACCATGTATACATCATGAGATGAGGTGGCTGTCCAGTGCCTTATAGGTGTTGGTTCATGTTCATCTCCTACATCGTCGTCCATACCGTCGATGTCTTCGGAGTCGAAGTCGAGCACGTCGTTTAAATTATCGACAGTGGCTACAAAGTGGGTGGTGGGTGGGCATCGAATTTCTTCGTCGTCCACATCCCAATCCTGCCGGTCATAGTCCGGCCAGGACTCACCTGACAAAGAGAGAGACCTGAGTGAATTCAGAATGTTGCCGAAGGGCGAGTGCTGAAAGATGTCTGCGGCGGTGAACTCCATGATCGGCGCCCAATCGGATTCGATCGGTAGGGGCGCGGAGGGCTCGGAGTCCGGAAAGGAGTCCGGCACCTTGGAGTCACGGGCTTCGCAGAGGACAAGGCTGGTGTTCGGCTTGATCGTCGTAGATATTGCAGCCCCCGAGGCGGTGTCTAACCACCCATCCTCGATTGGTATGATCGGCTTCGAGCTAGGGGTCGGAGCAGACACAGGTGCGGCCTCCAGGGCACTGTTCGGCGGCAGAGCTAGATCATGCCCATCGTGACAGTGCGGTGCGCTCGGCTGTGGCTCGACTCCGTCGAAGATCAAGTCTCCGCGGATGTCGGTCGTGTAGTTCAAACTTCCAAATCTGACCTGATGGCCAGGGGAGTAGCTTTCAATCTGCTCCAGATGGCCAAGCGAATTGGCCCGCGGTGCAAAGCCGCCGAATACGAAGATCTATCCGGGGAGAAAAGTCTCACCCTGGATCGCATCGCTGTTGATGATCGGAGAAGCCATCGGGCCTAAAAGTGATGACACAGAGGAACTCTCAATGAAAGCACCAATGTCGGTGTCAAAACCGGCGGATCTCGTGTAGGGGGTCCCGAACTGTGCGTCTAGGCCAGATGGTAACAGGAGGCAGGGGACACAATGTTTTACCCAGGTTCGGGCCCTCTTGATGGAGGTAAAACCCTACGTCCTGCTTGATTGATATTGATGATATGGGTAGTACAAGAGTAGATCTACCATGAGATCAAAGAGGCTAAACCCTAGAAGCTAGCCTATGGTATGATTGTTCGTACAGACTAAAACCCTCCGGTTTATATAGACACCGGAGAGGGCTAGGGTTACACGGATTCGGTTACAATGGTAGGAGATCTACATATTCGTATCGCCAAGCTTGCCTTCCACGCCAAGGAAAGTCCCTTCTGGACACGAGACGAAGTCTTCAATCTTGTATCTTCATAGTCCAGGAGTCCGGCCAAATGTATAGTCCAGCTATCCGGACACCCCCTAATCCAGGACTCCCTCACTTATTGCAAAAATCTAGAAGTTATCAAAGCAAAGTATTACGCGCATGCTCCTAGGGGGATAGATTGGTAGGAAAAGACCATCGCTCTTCCCCGACCGCCACTCATAAGGAAGACCATCGCATAATTTTTAATGTAATTCCTCTTAATTGTGGTATGAATATTCAGATCTGAAAGATTCAAGACAAAAGTTCATATTGACATAAAAATAATAATACTTCAAGTATACTAACTAAGTAATTATGTCTTCTCAAAATAACATGGCCAAAGAAAGTTATCCCTACAAAATCATATAGTCTGGCTATGCTCCATCTTCACCACACAAAATATTTAAATCATGCACAACCCCGATGACAAGCCAAGCAATTGTTTCATACTTTTGACATTCTCAAAACTTTTTCAATTTTCACGCAATACATGAGCGTGAGCCATGGACATAGCACTATAGGTGGAATAGAGTGGTGGTTGTGGAGAAGACAAAAGGGAGAAGATAGTCTCACATCAGCTAGGCGTATCAACGGGCTATGGAGATGCCCATCAATAGATATCAATGTGAGTGAGTAGGGATTGCCATGCAACGGATGCACTAGAGCTATAAGTATATGAAAGCTCAAAAAGAAACTAAGTGGGTGTGCATCCAACTTGCTTGCTCATGAAGACCTAGGGCATTTTGAGGAAGCCCATCATTGGAATATACAAGCCAAGTTCTATAATGAAAAATTCCCACTAGTATATGAAAGTGATAACATCAGAGACTCTCTACTATGAAGATCATGGTGCTACTTTGAAGCACAAGTGTGGTAAAAGGATAGTAGCATTGCCCCTTCTCTCTTTTTCTCTCATTTTTTTATTTGGGCCTTTTTTATGGCCTCTTTTCTTTTCTTTTTTTTTCGTCCGGAGTCTCATCCCGACTTGTGGGGGAATCATAGTCTCCATCATCCTTTCCTCACTGGGACAATGCTCTAATAATGATGAACATCACACTTTTATTTTTCTTACAACTCAACAATTACAACTCGATTCTTAGACCAAAATATGACTCTATATGAATGCCTCCGGCGGTTTACCGGGACATGCAATGATGCACGAGTGACATGTACGAAAGAATTATGAACGGTGGCTTTGCCACAAATACGATGTCAACTACATGATCATGCTAAGCAATATGATAATGATGGAGTGTGTCATAATAATCGGAATGGTGGCAAGTTGCATGGCAATATATCTCGGAATGGCTATGGAAATGCCATAATAGGTAGGTATGGTGGCTGTTTTGAGGAAGGTATATGGTAGGTGTATGATATCGGCGAAAGGTGTGCGGTATTAGAGAGGCTAGCAAAGGTGGAAGGGTGAGAGTGCATATAATCCATGGACTCAACATTAGTCATAAAGAACTCATATAATTATTGCAAAAATCTACAAGTTATCAAAGCAAAGTATTACGCGCATGCTCCTAGGGGGATAGATTGGTAGGAAAATACCATCGCTCGTCCCCGACCGCCACTCATAAGGAAGACAATCAAAAAATAAATCATGCTCCGACTTCATCACATAACGGTTCACCATACGTGAATGCTACGAGAATCACAAACGTCAACAAAAGTATTTCTCAAATTCACAACTACTCAACTAGCACAACTTTAATATCACCATCTTCATATCTCAAAACAATTATCAAGTATCAAACTTATCATAGTATTCAACACACTCATAAGAAAGTTTTATTCTTAATCTTGTATACCAAGCATATTAGGATTTTAAGCAAATTACCATGCTATTTAAGACTCTCAAAAATAATCTAAGTGAAGCATGAGAGATCAATAGTTTCTACAAAACAAATCCACCAGCGTGCTCTAAAACATATAAGTGAAGTACTAGAGCAAAATTATATAACTCAAAAGATATAAGCGAAGCACATAGAGTATTCTAACAAATTCCAAATTATGTATGGCTCTCTCAAAAGGTGTGTACAGCAAGGATAATTGTGGTAAACTAACAAATAAAGACTCAAATAATACAAGATGCTCCAAGCAAAACACATATCATGTGGAGAATAAAAATATAGCTCCAAGTAAAGTTACCGATAGAAGTAGACGAAAGAGGGGATGCCTTCCGGGGCATCCCCAAGCTTTGGCTTTTAGGTGTCCTTAGATTATCTTGGGGTTCCATGGGCATCCCCAAGCTTAGGCTCTTGCCACTCCTTGTTCCATAATCCATCAAATCTTTACCCAAAACTTGAAAACTTCACAACACAAAACTTAAAGTAGAAAATCTCGTGAGCTCCGTTAGCGAAAGAAAACAAAAGACCACTTCAAGGTACTGTAATGAACTCATTATTTATTTATATTGGTGTTATACCTACATTATTCCAACTTCTCTATGGTTTATAAACTATTTTACTAGCCATAGATTCATCAAAATAAGCAAACAACACACGAAAAACAGAATCTGTCAAAAACAGAACAGTCTGTAGTAATCTGTAGCTAGCGCAAGATATGGAACCCCAAAAATTCTAAAATAAATTGCTGGGCGTGAGGAATTTATCTATTAATCATATGAAAAAAGAATTATCTAAATTTCACATTCCAAATAAAAATGGCAGCAGTTCTCGTGAGCGCTAAAGTTTCTGTTTTTTACAGCAAGTTCAACAAGACTTTCCCCAAGTCTTCCCAACGGTTCTACTTGGCACAAACACTAATTAAACACAAAAAACACAACCAAAACAGAGGCTAGATAATTTATGTATTACTAAACGGGAGCAAAAAGAAAGTAATAAAAAATAAAATTGGGTTGCCTCCCAACAAGCGCTATCGTTTAACGCCCCTAGCTAGGCATAACAAGCAAGAATAGATCTAGGTATTGCCATAATAGTAAGATAGATTATTAAAACTCATCTCATATTCTCTACGTTCAGCGGCAAGTTTTCTTTGAGGCAAGCAAAAGTAATCAAAAGGGCTCAGTTTAATGGGACAAAAGTCCCCAAGATCAACCTTGGGAGGTATAGGTTCCTCCTTTGGTCCTTCATATTGCACAACCAATTCATCATTATAAGCATTCTTTTGACAAAACTTTGTGAGCCTATATTCAAGAGAATATCCTAATTCATTATCTCGAATATCCAAATCATCATTAAGTTCAGAGATTCTGTCAACTAAAACATCGGTAGGAACCCTTTTTCTAAGATTTTCATTGAAAGCAACATAATCTAGAGATTGAAAACGCATTATTTCTTCTTGATCAAAGAGGATAGCCTCTATGGGAGGACGGCAAGCCTCCACCCTATAATGTGCAAAGATTTCTTTGGACTCTTTTATTATGAATCTGAACTCGTGAGCCAAAAAGATAGTAGCGGCATGCTTAACAGAAGAATGCTCAATATTAGAAAACTCCAGAAAAATCCTTTGTATGGAAGGATGTAAGTGCATGAATTGTCTTTCAAGTTCAACTACAAGCATGGCAATAGCGTCCGCAAGGCTACTAGTTCTATGAAGGATAGAACTACCCATATAAGGTAAAGCACCGGCACAAGTAAAGAAATCTTGAATAACTCCTTTTCCAATAATATTACCACTACCAACACGGAATCTTTTTATATGTGAGATAGTGGGTTCTTTAGTAGGAGCATCCGAATTATTATCAACTATAGTTTCCCCAAAAGAGGCAGAAGGTAAAGGACTAGCCATAACGACGAGCAAACAAACTAACACACAATCAAACAAAGAGGCAAACGGGAAAAATAGGCAAATAGAGAAAGAGAGGGAGGATAGAGAGAGAGGGCGAATAAAACGGCAAGGGTGAAGTGGGGGAGAGGAAAACGAGAGGCAAATGGAAAATAATGTAATGCAGGAGATAAGGGTATGTGATGGGTACTTGGTATGTTGATTTTTGCGAAGACCTCGTCGGCAACGGCGCCAGAAATCCTTCTTGCTACCACTTTTAGCACTGCGTTGGTTTTCCCCAAAGAGGAAGGGATGATGCAGCAAAGTAGCGTAAGTATTTCCCTCAGTTTTTGAGAACCAAGGTATCAATCCAGTAGGAGGCTACGCGCAAGTCCCTCATACCTGCAGAAAACAAATAAATCCTCGCAACCAACGCAAATAGGGGTTGTCAATCCCTATGAGGCCACTTACGAGAGTGAGATCTGATAGATATGATAAAGATAATATTTTTGGTATTTTTATGATAAAGATGCAAAGTAAAATAAAGGCAAAGTAAATAGCAAAGTAGTAGGAGTACAATATGATGAAGATAGACCCAGGGGCCATAGTTTCACTAGTGGCTTCTCTCGAGAGCATTAGTATTCTACGGTGGGTGAACAAATTACTGTTGAGCAATTGACAGAATTGAGCATAATTATGAGAATATCTAGGCATGATCATGTACATAGGCATCACGTCCGAGACAAGTAGACCGACTCCTGCCTGCATCTACTACTATTACTCCACTCATCGACTGCTATCCAGCATGCATCTAGAGTATTAAGTTAAAAACAGAGTAACGCCTTAAGCAAGATGACATGATGTAGAGGGATAGACTCATGCAATATGAAGAAAACCCCATCTTGTTATCCTCGATGGCAACAATACAATACATGCCTTGCTGCCCTTACTGTCACCGGGAAAGGACACCGCAAGATTGAACCCAAAGCTAAGCACTTCTCCCATTGCAAGAAAGATCAATCTAGTAGGCCAAACCAAACTGATAATTCGAAGAGACTTGCAAAGATAAGCAATCATACATAAAAGAATTCAGAGAAGATTCAAATAATATTCATAGATAGACTTGATTATAAACCCACAATTCATCGATCTCAACAAACACACCGCAAAAAGAAGATTACATCGAATAGATCTCCACAAGAGAGGGGGAGAACATTGTATTGTGATCCAAAAATAGAGAAGAAGCCATCTAGCTACTAACTATGGACCCATACGTCAGAGATAAACTACTCATACTTCACCGGAGGGGCTATGGTGTTGATGTAGAAGCCCTCCGTGATTGATGCCCCCTCCGGCGGAGCTCCGGAACAGGCCCTAAGATGGGATCTTGTGGATACAGAAAGTTACGGCGGTGGAATTAGGGTTTTGGCTCCTGTTCTGATCGTTTGGGGGTACGTGGATATATATAGGAGGAAGAAGTACGTCGGTGGAGCAACAGGGGGCCCATGAGGGTGGGGGCGCGCCTGGTAGGGTAGGGCGCGCCCCCCTACCTCGTGGCCTCCTGTTACGTGCCTTGACGTAGGGTCCAAGTCTCCTGAGTTGTATTCGATGAGAAAATCACGTTCCCGATGGTTTCATTCCGTTTGGTCTCCGTTTGATATTCCTTTTCTTCGAAACCCTAAAACAGGCAAAAAATAGTAATTCTGGGCTGGGCCTCCGGTTAATAGGTTAGTCCCAAAATAATATAAAAGTGGATAATAAAGTCCAATAATGTTTAAAACAGTAGATAATATAGCATGGAGCAATCAAAAATTATAGATACGTTGGAGATGTATCAGGGAGATAAGGGTATGTGATGGGTACTTGGTATGTTGACTTTTGCGTAGACCTCCCCGGCAACTACGCCAGAAATCCTTCTTGCTACCACTTGAGCACTGCGTTGATTTTCCCCGAAGAGGAAGGGATGATGCAGCAAAGTAGCGTAAGTATTTCCCTCAGTTTTTGAGAACCAAGTATCAATCTAGTCGGAGGCTACGCGCGAGTCCCTCGTACCTACACAAAACAAATAAATCCTCGCAACCAACGCGAATAGGGGTTGTCAATCCCTACACAGCCACTTACGAGAGTGAGATCTGATAGATATGATAAGATAATATTTTTGGTATTTTTGTGATAAAGATGCAAAGTAAAATAAAGGCAAAGTAAAAAAGCAAAGGGAATAACTAAGTAGTAGGAGATCAATATGATAAAGATAGACCCAGGGGCCATAGGTTTCACTAGTGGCTTCTCTCGAGAGCATAAGTATTCTACGGTGGGTGAACAAATTACTGTTGATCAATTGACAGAATTGAGCATAGTTATGAGAATATCTAGGTACGATCATGTATATAGGCATCACATCTGAGACAAGTAGACCGACTCCTGCCTGCATCTACTACTATTACTCCACTCATCGACCGCTATCCAGCATGCATCTAGAGTATTAAGTTAAAAACAGAGTAACGCCTTAAGCAAGATGACATGATCTAGAGGGATAAACTCATGCAATATGATGAAAACCCCATCTTGTTATCCTTGATGGCAACAATACAATACGTGCCTTGCTGCCCCTAGTGTCACTGGGAAAGGACACCGCAAGATTGAACCCAAAGCTAAGCACTTCTCCCATTGCAAGAAAGATCAATCTAGTAGGCCAAACCAAACTGATAATTCGAAGAGACTTACAAAGATAACCAATCATACATAAAAGAATTCAGAGAAGATTCAAATATTGTTCATAGATAGACTTGATCATAAACCCACAATTCATCAGTCTCAAAAAACACGCCGCAAAAAGAAGATTACATCGAATAGTTCTCCACAAGAGAGGGGGAGAACATTGTATTGAGATCCAAAAAGAGAGAAGAAGCCATCTAGCTAATAACTATGGACCCGTAGGTCTGAGGTAAACTACTCACACTTCATCGGAGAGGCTATGGTGTTGATGTAGAAGCCCTCCGTGATCGATGCCCCCTCCGACGGAGCTCCGAAACAGGCCCCAAGATGGGATCTCATGCATACAGAAAGCTGCGGCGGTGTGATAACCCACAAGTATAGGGGATAGCAACAGCTTTCGAGGGTAGAGTATTCGACCCAAATTTATTGATTCGACACAAGGGGAGCCAAAGAATATTCTCAAGTATTAGCAGCTGAGTTGTCAATTCAACCACACATGGAAACTTAGTATCTGCAACAAAGTGTTTAGTAGCAAAGTAATATGATAGTGGTGGTAGCAGCAACAAAAGTGAAGATAGCAAAAGTAATGTTTTTGGTATTTTGTAGTGATTGTAACAGTAGCAGCAGGAAAGTAAATAAGTGAGAACCAGTATATGGAAAACTCGTAGGCACCGGATCAGTGATGGATAATTATGTCGGATGCGATTCATCATGTAACAGTCATAACATAGGGTGACACAGAACTAGCTCCAATTCATCAATGTAATGTAGGCATGTATTCCGTATATAGTCATATGTGCTTATGGAAAATAACTTGCATGACATCTTTTGTCCTACCCTCCCGTGGCAGCGGGGTCCTATTGGAAACTAAGGGATATTAAGGCCTCCTTTTAATAGAGAACCGGAACAAAGCATTATCACATAGTGAATACATGAACTCCTCAAACTATGGTCATCACCGGGAGTGGTCCCGATTATTGTCACTTCGGGGTTACCGGATCATAACACATAGTAGGTGACTATAGACTTACAAGATAGGATCAAGAACTCACATATATTCATGAAAACATAATAGGTTCAGATCTGAAATCATGGCACTCGGGCCCTAGTGACAAGCATTAAGCATAGCAAAGTCATGGCAACATCAATCTCAGAACATAATGGATACTAGGGATCAAACCCTAACAAAACTAACTCTATTACATGATAAATCTCATCCAACTCATCACCATCCAGCAAGCCTACGATGGAATTCCTCACGCACAGCGGTGAGCATCATGAAATTGGTGATGGAGGATGGTTGATGATGAAGACGGCGACGAATCCCCCTCTTCGGAGCCCCGAACGGACTCCAGATCAGCCCTCCCGAGAGGTTTTAGGGCTTGGCGGCGGCTCCGTATCGTAAAACGCGATGATTTCTTCTCTCTTATTTTTTTCTCTCCGAAAGAAAATATATAGAGTTGGAGTTGGCGTCGGAGGGTTTCCAGGGGGCCCACGAGGTAGGGGGCGCGCCCTAGGGGGGCGCCCCCCACCCTCGTGAGAAGGGTGTGGGCCCCCTGGTCTTCATCTTTGGCGAGTATTTTTTATTATTTTTTCTAAGCTGTTCCGTGGAGTTTCAGGTCATTCCAAGAATATTTGTTTTCTGCACATAAAACAACACCATGGCAATTCTGCTGAAAACAGCGTCAGTCCGGGTTAGTTCCATTCAAATCATACAAGTTAGAGTCCAAAACAAGGGCAAAAGTGTTTGGAAAAGTAGATACGACGGAGACGTATCAACTCCCCCAAGTTTAAACCCTTGCTTGTCCTCAAGCAATTTAGTTGACAAACTGAAAGAAAGAAAGAAAAACTTTTACAAACTCTGTTTGCTCTTGTTGTTGTAACTATGTCAAGCCAGCATTCAAGTTTTCAGCAGAGATCATAACTAACCACATTTGCAATAATTCTCAGGTCTCATAATTACTCATATCAATAGCATAATCAACTAGAAAGTCATAATAATAAATCTCGGATGACAACACTTTCTCAAAACAATCATAATATGATATAACAAGATGGTATCTCGCTAGCCCTTTCTGAGACCGCAAAACATAAATGCAGAGCACCTTTAAAGATCAAGGACTGACTAGACATTGTAATTCATGGTAAAAGAGATCCAATCATAGTCACACCCAACATAGATTAATAGTGATGAATGCAAATGACAGATGTGCTCTCCAGCTAGTGCTTTTTAATAAGAGGGTGATGACTCAACATAAATGTAAATGGATATGCCCTTCATAGAGGGAAGCATGGATTTGTAGAGGTGCCAGAGCTTGGTTTTGAAATAGAGATAAATTGTATTTTGAGTGGTATACTTCCATTGTCAACGTAACAACTAAGAGATGGTGATATCTTCCATGCCAAACACATTATAGGCAGTTCCCAAATAGAATGGTAAAGTTTATACTCCCCCTCCACCAACAAGCATCATTCGATGGCTTGCTCGAAACAATAAGTGCCTCCAACATACATCAGGTCCCAGGGGGAGTTTTGTTTGCAATTAATTTTGATTTAGTTTGCATAAAGCATGGGACTGCGCATCCCGGTGACCAGCCATTTTCTCGTGAGTGAGGAGCGGAGTCCACTCCTCTTGAGAATAACCCGCCTAACACGAAAGATAAGGACAACCTTGGTTGATACATGAGCTATTCGAGCATACAAAACAGAATGTTTATTTGAAGGTTTAGAGTTTGGCACATGCAAATTTACTTGGAACGGCAGGTAGATACCGCATATAGGAAGGTAGATAACTTTGGGGTTTAAGGGATTGGATGCACAAGCAGTATTCCCGCTTAGTACAAGTGAAGGCTAGCAAAAGACTAGGAATTGACCAACTAGAGAGCGACAACAGCCATGTACATGCATTAAAATTAATAAACATTGGATGCAAGCATGAGTAGGATATAATCCACCATGAACATAAATATCGTGAAGGCTATGTTGATTTTGTTTCAACTACATGCGTGAACATGTGCCAAGTCAAGTCACTTAAATCATTCAAAGGAGGATACCACCCCATCATACCACATCATAACCATCTCAATAGCATGTTGGCACACAAGGTAAACCATTATAACTCATAGCTAATCAAGCATGGCACAAGCAACTATGATCTCTAATTTTCATTGCAAACATGTTTATTCATAATAAGCTGAATCAAGAACGAGGGACTCATCATATTTACAAAAACAAAAGAGGTCAAGTTCATACCAGCTTTTCTTATCTCAGTCAGCCCATCATATATCATCATAATTGCCTTTCACTTGCACGACCGAACGGTGTGAATAATAATAAGAGTGCACGTGCATTGGACTAAGCTGGAATCTGCGAGCATTCAATAAACAGGAGAAGACAAGGCAATACGGGCTCTTTGTTAAATCAACAATAATGCATATAAGAGCCACTTCAACAATTTAATTATGGTCTTCTCCTACTGACCCCCAAAGAAAAGAAATAAAACTATTTACACGGGAAAACTCCAACAAGCAAAAGAAGAACGGGAAACATTTTTGGGTTTTCTTTTTAATTATTACTACTACAGTAGAAAAATAAACTACTACTAATTTTTTTTGGTTTTTCTTAAGGTTTAACAAACACACAAGAAGAAAGCAGGAAAAAGAAAATAAACTAGCATGGATATTACAGTGAAAAAGTATGAGCATCGACATCTGGCAATGAGTGTGTGTGAACATAAATGTAATGTCGGTGAGAAATACGTACTCCCCCAAGCTTAGGCTTTTGTCCTAAGTTGGTCTATGGCCACGGCTGGCCCGGCGGATATCCATAATAATAGTTGTTGGGGTCATACTATGATGAGGAGGAATATTTGGGATCATACTGATGTGCAGCGGTTATCGCCTGCTGAGCTGCAGCGTGGAGTCGAGCTGCCTCCGCTCTCCTCTCGTACTCTTCTGCCTCCTCTCTAGTAATAACATATCTTCCTTTTGTCTGTGAATCCAAGAAGGCAGGAGAAGGGAGAGTAATACGAAAAACACGTCGTTTATCAAAAATTAAACAATATAAGAGAGGCGATTCAGGCCTCTCGACAAACTGGTGTGAAGCCATAGAGTCATAATCTAAATATGCAGGAGGCAACTCCATATCACCCTCACGAATGTCTATCTCAAGAAAACGAGCTAAGTGGGTTGCATAAATTCCTCCAAAGAAATCTCCATTATGTCTATTATGATGCAACCTACGAGCTACAATGGCTCCCATATGATAAGATTGGTCTCCTAACATAGCACTCCTAAGAATGCAGGCCTGGCAGTCGGGTCGGGTTTGCCCGGGTTGAGGTCTACCAAACCCATGCCGGATTACTAAATGGGTCTACCCAGTCGCCCACGACCCTGCCCATGGGCGAAGGATCAGACCCACGCCAGAACCCGATGGATAACCTGACCTGATGGGTTACCCATCAGGCTGCTGTATAGTGTTCTTGTACAGTGTACGATAGAGTAGTGGCAAAATTCATATAACAAATATTGGTTCACACAGTGGAAAAAATGCACAAATAGCTTCAATTACTAACCATCAATGTGAATATAGAAGAACAAATAGAAAACACAGTATCAGGAAGCCAAATACAAGGTTTAGGAGCACAAATCACACTAAAAATACATGGTGCAGGTCTTCAGAAGCACACATACAAGGTTCAGGAGCAGAAATACAAGGTACACGCGCACAAATAGCAGCAGAAATACAAGGTTCAGCAGCAGCACAAATACAAGGTTCAGGTTGAGTAGTTGTCTGCCAACAAGCTAGCAGTAGCAAGTAGTAGTGTAGCAGCCCATGGATAAATGTAAATAATAGCAGGTAGTAGTGTAGCACGCCAGGTCGTCGGCCTTCTCATCGCAAGCAAGAAGCAGCAACATCATACAATCATGTTTCAGGCTTCAGTTAGGATGGACTTATCATCAACCTCTTGAAACATAAGAAAATAGAAGCATTCAAAGTAAAGAACAAGATTTGCATTAAAATCTAAGATTAAAAGGCATGCTAAGTTGCTAAAAGTAGAATCTATTACCATCATTTCTGTGTCACCCTTAAGAACAGTTTCAAAGTCCGCAAAGAGAGTAGAATTGCAATCCCCTGATGCATAGATTTAGATATTAACATATAGCAAGGAAATAATATTGTGTATGGAAAGAAGAGTCATGATTCAACTAGATTATCACCTAAAATGTCTGCACAGGACCAAGCTTGCATACACATAAGAGCTTCGGTCATGTTTGGTGCAAGTGAACATCTACGTGCACTTAGTATCCTCCCACTAGTACTGAAGGCAGATGCCGACGGTGATACGTCTCCAACGTATCTATAATTTTTGATTGTTCCATGCTATATTATATTCTGTTTTGGACATTATTGGGCTTTATTATACACTTTTATATTATTTTTGGGACTAACCTATTAACCGGAGGCCCAGCTCAGAATTGCTGTTTTTTTGCCTATTTTAGGGTTTCGCAGAAAAAGAATATCAAACGGAGTCCAAACGTAATGAAACCTTCGGGAACGTGATTTTTTGAACGAACATGATCCAGAGGACTTGGACCCTATGTCAAGCAATCAACGAGGAGGGCACAAGGTAGGAGGGCATGCCTACCCCCCAGGCGCGCCCTCCACCCTCGTGGCCCCCCTGTTGCTCCACCGACGTACTCCTTCCTCCTATATATACCTACGTACCCCCAAACTACCAGATACAGAGCAAAAACCCTAATTCCACGCGTAACTTTCTGTATCCACAAGATCCCATCTTGGGGCCTGTTCCGGTGCTCCGCCGGAGGGGGCATCAATCGCGGAGGGCTTCTACATCAACACCATAGCCCTTCCGATGAAGTGTGAGTAGTTTACTTCAGGCCTACGGGTCCATAGTTATTAGCTAGATGGTTTCTTCTCTCTTTTTGGATCTCAATACAAAGTTCTCCCCCTCTCTTGTGGAGATCTATTCGATGTAATCTTCTTTTGCGGTGTGTTTGTTGAGACCGATGAATTGTGAGTTTATGATTAAGTTTATCTATGAACAATATTTGAATCTTCTCTGAATTCTTTTATGTATGATTGGTTATCTTTGCAAGTCTCTTCGAATTATTAGTTAGGTTTGGCCTACTAGATTGATCTTTCTTGCAATGGGAGAAGTGCTTAGCTTTGGGTTCAATCTTGCGGTGTCCTTTCCCAGTGACAGTAGGGGCAGCAAGGCACGTATTGTATTGTTGCCATCGAGGATAACAAGATGGGGTTTATATCATATTGCATGAGTTTATCCCTCTACATCATGTCATCTTGCTTAAAGCGTTACTCTGTTCTCTTAAACTTAATACTCTAGATGCATGCTGGATAGTGGTCGATGTGTGGAGTAATAGTAGTAGATGTAGGCAGGAGTCGGTCTACTTGTGTCGGACATGATGCCTATATACATGATCATACCTAGATATTCTCATAACTATGCTTAATTCTGTCAATTGCTCAACAGTAATTTGTTCACCCACTGTAAATACTTATACTCTTGAGAGAAGCCACTAGTGAAACCTATGGCCCCCGAGTCTATCTTCTATCATATTAATCTTCCAACAATTAGTTATTTCCTTTGCCATTTATTTTACTTTGCATCTTTTATTTCTCTTTATCATAAAAATACCAAAAATATTATCTTATCATATCTATCAGATCTCACTCTCGTAAGTGACCGTGTAGGGATTGACAACCCCTTATCGTGTTGGTTACGAGGATTTATTTGTTGTGTAGGTGCGAGGGACTTGTGTGTGGCCTCCTACTGGATTGATACCTTGGTTCTCAAAAATTGAGTGAAATACTTACGCTACTTTGCTGCATCACCCTTTCCTCTTCAAGGGAAAACCAATGCAAGTGCTCAAGAGGTAGCAGACGCCATGGTTGTTACAGGAATGACTAGTATATCATGAGCCATTCTTCGCAATGTAGGATACTTGATACCTCCAAACTGCCACCAATTGATGATGTCGAGACCCTCTAGCCTATGGATAATTTCCTCTTCCAAATATAAGTCCAGTTCTGTCTGCACACGAGAAGCACTTGTAACAGGATTCGAGGACATATATTGTTTAAATATATTCTCCGTTTCATCTACTGCAGCACCACCTTGGGTAGAAACACTCCTACCTACCTGTGACTTCGAGGTACCCACACCACCATCAGATGCTTGATATTCTAGCAACAAATTACCCATTAACTTTCTAATTTTCCCCACTTCTGTAATTGCATGTTCAAACCCATAGAGAGAGCCAAACAAAGCTTGCAACATATGAAGCTTATATCTTGGATCAAGGACTGTTGCCACAGACATAAGACCATGGACTTCTTTCCAATACTTCTCAAACTTCATCTTCATTTCCTCAGACATCTTTTGCACAGGAACATGCTCACTAGTAGATAATTTTCGTATTGCTAGACGAATAGAAGATATTTTGGGGAAGAATAGATTTGTGGTGACATATTTAGTCCCTGAGAATAGCTCAGTGATCTCAAAGAAAACTTGTAGCCTATCACAAAGTTCTTTTGCAAATTTCCAATATTCTATGGTTGGGCAACAATTGAATAGGAGCTCGCGTGTTCTTAGTTTCTCGAACAGATCAGTGTATAGTAATGCAATGGATATCATTTTATATGTTGAATTCCACCTAGTCTTGCAATCCAAAAACAACCTTCTAGAATAGTCAATGTTTAGAGTGTGTGCCATCTTTTCAAATTTCTCGTGCCTTTTAGGTGTGGCCTGCCAAAATGCAACACTATCGCGGACTCTAGCAATACCTTTCTCCATGACACTCATTCCATCTTTCACAATCAGATTAAGGATATGTGCACAACAACACATATGCAGATACTTACCCTCCAACATAAGGGATTTAGTATCCAACTTATCTATCAAGATATCAATAGCCTTGTCATTAGTTGTGCAATTGTCAAGGGTAACTGTGGATAACTTCCTCTCTAGATGCCAATCAAGAAGACATCCGTGCAAAGCTTGACAAATAACTTCACCATTATGTGGGGTTGGTACATATGCAAACCTAATATACCAGGTTCCTCCTTTTAGTTTGTCCAGGTTCAGTACCAGTACCTTGGGTCGTCCCAGCCTCGATGCCAGCTGCACCAGGTTCCTCCTTTTAGTTTGTCCAGGTTCAGTACCAGTACCTTGGTTCTTGTGGCGTGGATGACTTGTCATGTTCAGTTCCATGCACAGCTGAGATTTCCACTCCCGGCGCCGAGAAACTATCCACTGGTGAACTCATCTATACAAGACCACACAAAATTACTTAGTTGAACTCATCTCTCATCTATTCTACTGATGTAAACTAAATAGAAAAGGTTGGGAATTGTTCTACTATTGCAAACCTTGGTGAGACAGAAGGAGGGTGCAGTGATGGCCTCGGTGCTGCTCCAGCGCGATCTTGGCCTTGGTGCTGGTCTGGTGCGGTGAAGCCTTGGAGGAAGAACGAGGATGGCAGCGGTGCTGCTCCAGTTGGACGGGATCGATGCAGAGGTGGCGGTGTTGCTGCTCCGGAGCGGTGAGCCTGCTGCTCGAGGGAGAATGAGGGCTAAGATGGCGGCGATGAGTGGCGGTGGTGCTTGGCTGCGGATCCAGCGAGGATGGAGGCGGAGGTGGTGCTTGGCCGTAGATCCAGCAAGAATGGAGGCGGCCGCGGGGTTCCGGCAGCCTGCGACGGCATGGGACAGTGGGCGGTGACGACTTATCGATGGGACTGGGAGAGGGAGAGGGCGAGAGCGAGACTGCAGGAGTGGGGCGGCTAGGTTTGTGCTTTGAGGCTGCGCGAGGAGGACGGGGTTGGCTTCTCTGCCTCGTAAAACCTAGGTGCTGACTTACTGGACTGGGCCCGGGATGATGGGCTAGACTGCGGGAGGCTAGCCTACTACTATTTAGATATAAATGGCCCACATGTCAGCTAATCGGGTGACCCATTGGGTGACCCATGGGCAAGACCTCATACCCATACCCTACCCGTGACTAATCGGGTTACCCATCGGGCTTACCCATGGGTGAATATGCCAACCTATACCCTACCCATTTGGGTCGGGTGCCCATGGGCGCGACCACCCATGGGTCGAATTGCCGGGTTGAGCTAAGATCAGGGACACACATGTGACATGATTCATCCTTAGCATTTATGCATCTACCGATGAAGAGAGCAAAATAATGTATAGCAGGAAAGTGAATGCTCCCTATGGTAGCTTGCGTTATATCTCTAGATTCCCCCACAGTTATACTAGTAAGAAAGTTTCTAAATTCAGATTTAGGGGGATCCCTAACACTACCCCATGATGGAAGTTTACAAGCAGAAGTAAAATCCTCTAAGTCCATGGTATAAGATTTGTCATAAAGATCAAACATGACTGAAGGAGAATTACACGAAGATGAATACTCAAACCTCCTCACAAATGAACTTGTGAGATCATGATACTGGGGGCATTTGTTAGCCTCAAAATCCTCAAGACCGGCATTGCGCAAATATGCTTTGAATTCATATTTAATTCCCGCGCGGTCCATAAAATTTTCTCACGGCCATTCGCAAGGCCGTACCGGAGCGTCTCTTGGTGGATCCTCATCAGCATCGCGCATAGCAATCCTGGGACCTTGCTTCTTAGAAGAACCACCTTGGAACATCTTCCTAAGCATATTGTTTTTCTCTGAAAAAATCTGAAATTTTTAGTAACTTCAAACAAAAGTGAACCAACTTCAATAAAACTGATAGCAACTACTCCTACAAGTGCCTAGAGCTTATATCAAGCATTAGAACTACTTAGAACCATATAAATTTGACATGCAAGCTCAAGAACATGGTCACCTATGCAGCACAAATTTGCAAATAATAAAGCACTAGAACAAAAACTAATTGGACCAATGGAGGAGTCACATACCAAGGAACAATCTCCCCAAGCAGTTTTGCGAGACGTGCTTTGAGCAAGGAGATCGAAAATCACAGCAAAAGTGGCTGGAACTCATGCTTGAGTTGGTTTTTCGGGTTTGTGTGAGATAGAGGAAGAAGATGGGTGCTGGGATAAGTGGAGGAGGGCCACCGTGAGCCCACGAGGCAGGGGGGCGTGCCCTATAGGGGGGCGCACCCACCACCCTCGTGGCCAGGTGGCAGCTCCTCCCGCGGTAATTTTTGCACAGTAAATCCTCAAATATTCCCGAAAAAATCATATTAAATTGGCATGTCATTCTGAGGACTTTTATTTCCAGGATATTTTTATATTGCACGGATAAGTCGGGAAACAGACAGAAAATACTATTTTTACTTTATTTAATATAAATAACAGAAAGTAAAAGTGGGGTACAGAAGTTTGTGCTTCTAGTTTCATCCATCTCATGCTCATAAAAAAGAATCCACTAACAAGGTTGATCAAGTCTTGTTAACAAACTCATTCCAATAATCATGAAACCGGAGAAATTACGAATAGCACCAAGTTACCTCAACGGGGATATGCACATCCCCAATAATAAGAATATCATATTTCTTCTTGACATTAGGAAGAGGAAATTCAAAACCAACAAATATAATCGATGGAATTTTTCCAATAGAGTTGATACTATGAACTTGAGGTTATTTCCTCGGAAAGTGTACCGTATGCTCATTACCATTAACATGAAAAGTGACATTGCCTTTGTTGCAATCAATAACAACCCCTGCGGTATTAAGAAAAGGTCTTCCAAGAATAATAGACATACTATCATCCTTGGGAATATCAAGTATAACAAAGTCCGTTAAAATAGTAATGTTTGCAACCACAACAGGCACATCCTCACAAATACTGACAGGTATAGCAGTTGATTTATCAGCCATTTGCAAAGATATTTCAGTAGGTGTCAGCTTATTCAAGTCAAGTCTACGATATAAAGAGAGAGGCATAACACTAACACCGGCTCCAAGATCACATAAAGCAGTTTTAATATAATTTCTTTTAATGGAGCAAGGTATAGTAGGTACTCCGGGGTCTCCAAGTTTCTTTGGTATTCCACCCTTAAAAGTATAATTAGCAAGCATGGTGGAAATTTCAGCTTCCGGTATCTTTCTTTTATTAGTAATGATATCCTTCATATATTTAGCATAAGGATTTGTTTTGAGCACATCAGTTAATCTCATACGCAAAAAGATAGGTCTAATCATTTCAGCAAAGCGCTCAAAATCCTCATCATCCGTTTTCTTGGATGGTTTCAGAGGAAAAGGCATGGGTTTCTGAACCCAAGGTTCCCTTTCTTTACCATGTTTCCTAGCAACAAAGTCTCTTTTATCATAACGTTGATTCTTTGATTGTGGGTTATCAAGATCAACAGCAGGTTCAATTTCTACATCATTATCATTACTAGGTTGAGCATCATCATGAACATCATCATTAATATTTTTACTAGGTTCATGTTCATTACCAGATTGTGTTTCAGCATCAGACATAGAAATATCATTTGGATTATCAGGTGGTTCAGCAATAGGTTCACTAGAAGTTTGCACAGTTCTATCATTTTTCTTCTTCTTCTTTTTAGAAGAACTAGGAACATCAATATTATTTCTTTGAGAATCTTGCTCGATTCTCTTAGGATGGCCTTCAGGATACAAATGTTCCTGAGTCATTCTACCAGTTCTAGTAGCCACTCTAACAGCATAATCATTTTTCTTACTATTCATTTCATCAAGTACTTCTTTTTGAGCCTTAAGTACTTGTTCTACTTGAGTGGTGACCATAGAAGCATGTTTGCTAACAAGTTTAAGTTCACCTTTAATATCAGCCATATAATCACCCAAGCGTCTAATCATATAAGCATTTTCTTTTAATTGTCTACCAAAATAAGAATTGAAGTCGTCTTGCTTAAACATAAAGTTATCAAACTCATCCAAGCACTAACTAGCAATTTTAGTAGGAGGGACTTCAGCTCTATCATATCTATAGAGAGAATTTACCTTTACTACCTGTGTCGGGATATCGGGATCAGGAGGTTCTTCAGTAAATAAAGAATTAAGATCATATGTTTCTTCAACAGGCGGTATATTAAGACCATGTATTTATTCAATAGGAGGTACATTTTTAACGTCTTCAGCTTTAATACCTTTTTCTTTCATAGATTTCTTTGCCTCTTGCATATCTTCGGGACTGAGAAATAGAATGCCTCTCTTCTTCGGAGTTGGTTTGAGAATAGGCTCAGTAATTGGAGCAGGAGTTGGCTCAGGAGCTAGCTCGGGGGGTGGCTCAGGAGGTTCCCAACTATTTTCATTTGTCAACATATTATTCAACAGAATTTCAGCTTCATCCGGTGTTCTTTCCTTGAAAAGATAACCAGCACAACTATCCAGGTAATCTCTAGAAGCATCGTTTAGTCCATTATAAAAGATATCAAGTATTTCAGGTTTCTTAAGAGGATGATCAGGCAAAGCATTAAGTAACTTGAGAAGCCTCCCCCAAGCTTGTGGGAGAATCTCTTCTTCAATTTGCATGAAGTTGTATATTTTCCTCAAAGCAGCTTGTTTCTTATGAGTAGGGAAATATTTAGCAGAGAAGTAATAAATCATATCCTGGGGACTACGCACACAACCAGGATCAAGAGAATTAAACCATATCTTAGCATCACCCTTTAATGAGAACGGAAATATTTTGAGTATATAGAAATAACGCGATCTCTCATCATTAGTGAACAGGGCAACTATATCATTTAACTTAGTAAGATGTGCCACAACAGTTTCAGATTCATAACCATAAAACGGATCAGATTCAACCAAAGTAATTATATCAGGATCAACAAAGAATTCATAATCCTTATCAGGAACACATATAGGTGAAGTAGCAAAAGCAGGGTCGGGCCTCATTTTATCTCTAAGTGATTCTTTGTTCCATTTAACTAATAGCCTCCTAAGCTCATATCTATCCTTGCAAGCTAAAATAGCGGCAGAAGATTCCATATCAAAAAGATAACCCTCAGGAATAACAGGCATATTTTCATCATCACTATCATCATCGTATTCAGATTCAACAATTTCTTTTTCTCTAGCCCTAGCAATTTGTTCATCAAGAAATTCACCAAGGGGCACGGTAGTATCAGGCATAGAAGCAGTTTCATCATAAGTATCATGCATAGCAGAAGTGGTATCATCAATAACATGCGACATATCAGAACGAATAGCAGAAGCAGGTGTAGGTGTCGCAAACTTACTCATAACAGAAGGTGAATCAAGTGCAGAGCTAGATGGCAGTTCCTTACCTCCCCTCGTAGTTGAGGGATAGATCTTGGTTTTTGGATCTCTCAAGTTCTTCATAGTGTTCAGCAGATATAAATCCCAAGTGACTCAAAGAATAGAGCTATGCTCCCTGGTAATGGCGCCAGAAATTAGTCTTGCTAACCCACAAGTATAGGGGATCGCAACAGCTTTCGAGGGTAGAGTATTCAACCCAAATTTATTGATTCGACACAAGGGGAGCCAAAGAATATTCTCAAGTATTAGCAGCTGAGTTGTCAATCAAACCACACCTGGAAACTTAGTATCTGCAGCAAAGTGTTTAGTAGCAAAGTAATATGATAGTGGTGGTAGCAGCAACAAAAGTGAAGACAACAAAAGTAATGTTTTTGGTATTTTGTAGTGATTGTAACAGTAGCAGCAGGAAAGTAAATAAGTGAGAACCAGTATATGGAAAACTCGTAGGCACCGGATCAGTGATGGATAATTATGCCGGATGCGATTCATCATGTAATAGTCATAACATAGGGTGACACAGAACTAGCTCCAATTCATCAATGTAATGTAGGCATGTATTCCGTATATAGTCATACGTGCTTATGGAAAAGAACTTGCATGACATCTTTTGTCCTACCCTCCCGTGGCAGTGGGGTCCTATTGGAAACTAAGGGATATTAAGGCCTCCTTTTAATAGAGAACCGGAACAAAGCATTAGCACATAGTGAATACATGAACTCCTCAAACTATGGTCATCACCGGGAGTGGTCCCGATTATTGTCACTTCGGGGTTTCCGGATCATAAGACATAGTAGGTGACTATAGACTTGCAAGATAGGATCAAGAACTCACATATATTCATGAAAACATAATAGGTTCAGATCTGAAATCATGGCACTCGGGCCCTAGTGACAAGCATTAAGCATAGCAAAGTCATAGCAACATCAATCTCAGAACATAATGGATACTAGGGATCAAACCCTAACAAAACTAACTCGATTACATGATAAATCTCATCCAACCCATCACCGTCCAGCAAGCCTACAATGGAATTACTCACGCACGGCGATGAGCATCATGAAATTGGTGATGGAGGATGGTTGATGATGACGACAGCGACGAATCCCCCTCTCCGGAGCCCCAAATGGACTCCAGATCAGCCCTCCCGAGAGGTTTTAGGGCTTGGCGGCGGCTCCATATCATAAAACACGATGATTTCTTCTCTCTTATTTTTTCTCTCTGAAAGCAAATATATAGAGTTGGAGTTGGCGTTGGAGGGTTTCTAGGGGGCCCACGAGGTAGGGGGCGCGCCCTAGGGGGGGCGCCCCCCACCCTCCTGAGAAGGGTGTGGGCCCCCTGGTCTTCATCTTTGGCGAGGATTTTTTATTATTTTTTCTAAGATGTTCCGTGGAGTTTCAGGTCATTCCGAGAATATTTGTTTTCTGCACATAAAACAACACCATGGCAATTCTCCTGAAAACAGCATCAGTCTGGGTTAGTTCCATTCAAATCATACAAGTTAGAGTCCAAAACAAGGGCAAAAGTGTTTGGAAAAGTAGATACGACAGAGGCGTATCACGGTGGAGTTAGGTTTTTGGGTCCGTATCTAATCGTTTGGGGGTACGTAGGTATATATAGGATGAAGGAGTGCGTCGGTGGAGCAACAGGGGGCCCACGAGGGTGGAGGGTGCGCCTGGTGGGGGTGGGCACGCCCCCTACCTCGTGGCCTCCTCTTTTGTGTGTTGATGTAGGGTCCAAGTCTCCCGGGTCTTGTTTGTTGAGAAAATCACGTTTCCGAAGGTTTCATTCCGTTTGGACTCCGTTTGATATTCCTTTTCTTCGAAACCCTAAAACAGGCAAAAAAACAGCAATTCTAGGCTGGGCCTTCGGTTAATAGGTTAGTCCCAAAAATAAAATAAAAGTGGATAATAAAGCCCAATAATGTCCAAAACAGTAGATAATATAGCATGGAGCAATAAAAATTATAGATACGTTGGAGATGTATCACGCACCGAGGAGCACACCGCTGCCTTAGCGGCAGAAGTACAGAGCGGCCTTTTTAAGCAGAACCTTAATTCGGTGGCCGATCCCCCGGACACTGTCAAATCAACCCGGCAATTCGACCCATGGGTGGTCGCGCCCATGGGCACCCGACCCAAATGGGTAGGGTATAGGTTGGCATATTCATCCATGGGTAAGCCCGATGGGTAACCCGATTAGTCACGGGTAGGGTATGGGTATGAGGTCTTGCCCATGGGTCACCCAATGGGTCGCCCGATTAGCTGACATGTGGGCCATTTATATCTAAATAGTAGTAGGCTAGCCTCCCGCAGTCTAGCCCATCATCCCGGGCCCAGTCCAGTAAGTCAGCACCTAGGTTTTACGAGGCAGAGAAGCCAACCCCGTCCTCCTCGCGCAGCCTCAACGCACAAACCTAGTCGCCCCACTCCTGCAGTCTCGCTCTCGCCCTCTCCCTCTCCCAGTCCCATCGATAAGTCGTCACCGCCCACTGTCCCATGCCGTCGCAGGCTGCCGGAACCCCGCGGCCGCCTCCATTCTTGCTGGATCTACGGCCAAGCACCACCTCCGCCTCCATCCTCGCTGGATCTGCAGCCAAGCACCACCGCCACTCACCGCCGCCATCTTAGCCCTCATTCTCCCTCGAGCAGCAGGCTCACCGCTCCGGAGCAGCAACACCGCCACCTCTGCATCGATCCCGTCCAACTGGAGCAGCACCGCCGCCATCCTCGTTCTTCCTCCAAGGCTTCACCGCACCAGACCAGCACCAAGGCCAAGATCGCGCCGGAGCAGCATCGAGGCCATCACTGCGCCCTCCTTCTGTCTCACCAAGGTTTGCAACAATAGAACAATTCCCAACCTTTTCTATTTAGTTTACATTAGTAGAATAGATGAGAGATGAGTTCAACTAAGTAATTTTGTGTGGTCTTGTATAGATGAGTTCACCAGTGGATAGTTTCTCGGCGCCGGGAGTGGAAATCTCAGCTGTGCATGGAACTGAACATGACAAGTCATCCACGCCACAAGAACCAAGGTACTGGTACTGAACCTGGACAAACTAAAAGGAGGAACCTGGTGCAGCTGGCATCGAGGCTGGGACGACCCAAGGTACTGGTACTGAACCTGGACAAACTAAAAGGAGGAACCTGGTATATTAGGTTTGCATATGTACCAACCCCACATAATGGTGAAGTTATTTGTCAAGCTTTGCACAGATGTCTTCTTGATTGGCATCTAGAGAGGAAGTTATCCACAGTTACCCTTGACAATTGCACAACTAATGACAAGGCTATTGATATCTTGATAGATAAGTTGGATACTAAATCCCTTATGTTGGAGGGTAAGTATCTGCATATGTGTTGTTGTGCACATATCCTTAATCTGATTGTGAAAGATGGAATGAGTGTCATGGAGAAAGGTATTGCTAGAGTCCGCGATAGTGTTGCATTTTGGCAGGCCACACCTAAAAGGCACGAGAAATTTGAAAAGATGGCACACACTCTAAACATTGACTATTCTAGAAGGTTGTTTTTGGATTGCAAGACTAGGTGAAATTCAACATATAAAATGATATCCATTGCATTACTATACATTGATCTGTTCGAGAAACTAAGAACACGCGAGCTCCTATTCAATTGTTGCCCAACCATAGAATATTGGAAATTTGCAAAAGAACTTTGTGATAGGCTACAAGTTTTCTTTGAGATCACTGAGCTATTCTCAGGGACTAAATATGTCACCACAAATCTATTCTTCCCCAAAATATCTTCTATTCATCTAGCAATACGAAAATTATCTACTAGTGAGCATGTTCCTGTGCAAAAGATGTCTGAGGAAATGAAGATGAAGTTTGAGAAGTATTGGAAAGAAGTCCATGGTCTTATGTCTGTGGCAACAGTCCTTGATCCAAGATATAAGCTTCATATGTTGCAAGCTTTATTTGGCTCTCTCTATGGGTTTGAACATGCAATTACAGAAGTGGAGAAAATTAGAAAGTTAATGGGTAATTTGTTGCTAGAATATCAAGCATCTGATGGTGGTGTGGGTACCTCGAAGTCACAGGTAGGTAGGAGTGTTTCTACCCAAGGTGGTGCTGCAGTAGATGAAATGGAGAATATATTTAAACAATATATGTCCTCGAATCCTGTTACAAGTGCTTCTCGTGTGCAGATAGAACTGGACTTATATTTGGAAGAGGAAATTATCCATAGGCCAGAGGGTCTCGACATCATCAATTGGTGGCAGTTTGGAGGTATCAAGTATCCTACATTGCGAAGAATGGCTCATGATATACTAGTCATTCCTGTAACAACCATGGCGTCTGCTACCTCTTGAGCACTTGCGTTGGTTTTCCCTTGAAGAGGAAAGGGTGATGCAGCAAAGTAGCGTAAGTATTTCACTCAGTTTTTGAGAACCAAGGTATCAATCCAGTAGGAGGCCACACACAAGTCCCTCGCACCTACACAAACAAATAAATCCTCGTAACCAACGCGATAAGGGGTTGTCAATCCCTACACGGTCACTTACGAGAGTGAGATCTGATAGATATGATAAGATAATATTTTTGGTATTTTTATGATAAAGAGAAATAAAAGATGCAAAGTAAAATAAATGGCAAAGGAAATAACTAATTGTTGGAAGATTAATATGATGGAAGATAGACCCGGGGGCCATAGGTTTCACTAGTGGCTTCTCTCAAGAGTATAAGTATTTACAGTGGGTGAACAAATTACTGTTGAGCAATTGTCAGAATTAAGCATAGTTATGAGAATATCTAGGTATGATCATGTATATAGGCATCATGTCCGACACAAGTAGACCGACTCCTGCTTGCATCTACTACTATTACTCCACACATCGACCACTATCCAGCATGCATCTAGAGTATTAAGTTCAAGAGAACAGAGTAACGCTTTAAGCAAGATGACATGATGTAGAGGGATAAACTCATGCAATATGATATAAACCCCATCTTGTTATCCTCGATGGCAACAATACAATACGTGCCTTGCTGCCCCTACTGTCACTGGGAAAGGACACCGCAAGATTGAACCCAAAGCTAAGCACTTCTCCCATTGCAAGAAAGATCAATCTAGTAGGCCAAACCTAACTAATAATTCGAAGAGACTTGCAAAGATAACCGATCATACATAAAAGAATTCAGAGAAGATTCAAATATTGTTCATAGATAAACTTAATCATAAACCCACAATTCATCGATCTCAACAAACACACCGCAAAAGAAGATTACATCGAATAGATCTCCACAAGAGAGGGGGAGAACTTTGTATTGAGATCCAAAAAGAGAGAAGAAGCCATCTAGCTAATAACTATGGACTCGTAGGCCTGAAGTAAACTACTCACACTTCATCGGAAGGGCTATGGTGTTGATGTAGAAGCCCTCCGCGATTGATGCCCCCTCCGGCGGAGCACCCGAACAGGCCCCAAGATGGGATCTCGTGGATACAGAAAGTTACGCGTGGAATTAGGGTTTTTGCTCTGTATCTGGTAGTTTGGGGGTACGTAGGTATATATAGGAGGAAGGAGTACGTCAGTGGAGCAACAGGGGGCCCACGAGGGTGGAGGGCGCGCCTGGGGGGTAGGCATGCCCTCCTACCTTGTGCCCTCCTCGTTGATTGCTTGACATAGGGTCCAAATCCTCTGGATCATGTTCGTTCAAAAAATCACGTTCCCGAAGGTTTCATTACGTTTGGACTCCGTTTGATATTCTTTTTCTGCGAAACCCTAAAATAGGCAAAAAAAATAGCAATTCTGAGCTGGGCCTCTGCTTAATAGGTTAGTCCCAAAAATAATATAAAAGTGTATAATAAAGCCCAATAATGTCCAAAACAGAATATAATATAGCATGGAACAATAAAAAATTATAGATACATTGGAGACGTATCACCGTCGGCATCTGCCTTCAGTACTAGTGGGAGGATACTAAGTGCACGTAGATGTTCACTTGCACCAAACATGACCGAAGCTCTTATGTGTATGCAAGCTTGGTCCTGTGCAGACATTTTAGGTGATAATCTAGTTGAATCATGACTCTTCTTTCCATACACAATATTATTTCCTTGCTATATGTTAATATCTAAATCTATGCATCAGGGGATTGCAATTCTACTCTCTTTGCGGACTTTGAAACTGTTCTTAAGGGTGACACAGAAATGATGGTAATAGATTCTACTTTTAGCAACTTAGCATGCCTTTTAATCTTAGATTTTAATGCAAATCTTGTTCTTTACTTTGAATGCTTCTATTTTCTTATGTTTCAGGAGGTTGATGATCAGTCCATCCTAACTGAAGCCTGAAACATGATTGTATGATGTTGCTGCTGCTTGCTTGCGATGAGAAGGCCGACGACCTGGCGTGCTACACTACTACCTGCTATTATTTACATTTATCCATGGGCTGCTACACTACTACTTGCTACTGCTAGCTTGTTGGCAGACAACTACTCAACCTGAACCTTGTATTTGTGCTGCTGCTGAACCTTGTATTTCTGCTGCTATTTGTGCGCGTGTACCTTGTATTTCTGCTCCTGAACCTTGTATGTGTGCTTCTGAAAACCTGCACCATGTATTTTTAGTGTGATTTGTGCTCCTAAACCTTGTATTTGGCTTCCTGATACTGTGTTTTCTAGTTGTTCTTCTATATATTCACATTGATGGTTAGTAACTGAAGCTATTTGTGCATTTTTGCCACTGTGTGAACCAATATTTGTTATATGAATTTTGCCACTACTCTATTGTACACTGTACAAGAACACTATACAGCAGCCTGATGGGTAACCCATCAGGTCAGGTTACCCATCGGGTTCGGGCGTGGGTCTGATCCTTCGCCCATGGGCAGGGTCGTGGGCGACTGGGTAGACCCATTTAGTAATCGGGCATGGGTTTGGTAGACCTCAACCCGGGCAAACCCGACCCGACTGCCAGGCCTGCTGTCAAGAGAGTCCGGACCATCCTACAGTAGGACAACTCGGCTCGTCAAGAGCTCGACTAGCAATTCAGCCTCCGTCCCAGTCCCGACCAAGTGGCGGTAATTGTACCGCGCGTACATAACTATGCACTAAAAATAGCATGGGCAAGGATGGAGGCATAACTACCTTGTGATCCACAATACGGCTCGACCATCGATTCTTTTCGAAGGATAAAAACACCAAGATGACAAGAAGCATGGACGTATTAGGGAATTTTTAGGTGGTTTCTTTAACAATCCCTTTACCTGTTTTCAGGACCCACACACAGCTCTTCCTTGGTTAAGGCATAGTAAATAGCCTTCTGCTTATTGCACTACTTGTATAAATGCGCTTCAATGCACCAGTGAAATCATAATGGAAACAGTTTGCGGCCCAAATTTTACCGCTCTAGCTTACCACCTTTTCTTCTTTTTCTCTTTTGATAACTTTATCAAATAGCACCCGTACACTCAGGTACGTTTCAATTTGCCAGGGGCTTCATAGCACCCCACAACATGGCAACAAAAGTCCGAACACTTCTACAGTATAGTTCGGCACCCCGAATTTAGCACTATATGCATTGGCTCCGAATCATGTCTTTGGTCAATAGTTGGGTTGCCCGGCTCATGTGCTTACTACTTTATGTCCCGCTGTATCGACTAGAGTAGTAAAGGGAGAACTACTGCGATTGTGCCCTGGTTTACCCGAATGAGCACCTCAGTAGAGAAATCCGAAAACTGACTGTCATGATGCGGCGAGAGCCGGTCAGCTCTTCGGAGGTCTCAAATCCTTAGAGATTTTTTCCGCATAATGCGAGGGATTGGTACTTACCCGATCAAGTGTTTACAGCATCCTAGTTCGGATACTAGGGGATGCGCCTATATTTCTATTGTAAAACTCCTAAGGCTAAGTGAGGGTGCTAAAGCCGCATAGTTCGATTGTGTGGTTCGTCGTGCTAAACACCTCCTTCAAGGACCAAACAATTGGATCAAGAGTGTTTAGATTACATCCCGAACACCCCCGTATTTCCTACGTGGGGGCAGAAGCCGACGACTGGCTAACTCTCAGATTTCACATAACACGGCCGCACAGGAGGAGAAATTCTTTAAATAACAAAACATTATATTACATAACGATTTTGTTTCATCACACAAGGCAAAGACAGAATGAACGTATTCATTAGAAAATAATGTCTTGCGCACATTGCGTTGCCACAAATGCGAGACCCCTCCAGGACATCTGCAAAATACCGCTTGGGCGTGCGGTGCTCCTTGCCCTCTGGCGGCCCCTCGGTCATCAGCTTGATGGCGTCCATCTTCGCCCACCACACCTTGACGCGGGCGAAGGCCATGCGTGCACCTTCAATGCAGGCCGATTGCTTGACGACGTCCAGCCGAGGACAAGCGTTCACCAGCCGCTTCACGAGCCCGAAGTAGCTGATGGGCATAGCTTTGGCAAGCCACAGTCAGATTATCAAATCCTTCATGGCCAGTTCGGCCACCCTATGCAGCTCGACCAGCTATTTTAACTGATCGGTGAAGGGCACTAGATGCTCTGGTGCAAGGTATTGCGACCAGAATAGCTTCTCCGTTGAGCTCCCTTCTTCGGCTCGGAAGAACTCCGCAGCGTTGGACACACTGTGCGGCAGATCTGCAAACGTCCCTGGAGAACTCTGAATCCGGGTTAGTAAGAAATACTTCTTCTTCACATACTTGCTTTGCATACTAAACGCCTTACCAGCCGCGATCTTCTTGGCCTCCTGGATCTCCTGGAGGGCACCCTGGGCTTCAACCCGGGCCGCTTCCGCGCTTTAACGAGTCTTGGTTAGTTCGGTCTCTCGAGCCGAAACATCGCCCTCCAAGGTCTCATACTTCTTCACAGCATCCTAGAGCTCTTGCTGGACCTCGTTCAGCCTGGCCTTAAGCTTCTTACGAGCGGCCTGCTCCTTGAAAGCTTTCCCCTCGGCTTCGGCCAGGGCCTTTTTATGGGGCCTCAACCTCGATCGTCGCTCCTACACATATCATGACACTACCGTCAATATACATCATTTATTATTTCCGAATATATAGCGAGTCATTACATGCCTTGCTGGTCTTCCAGCTGCTTCCTCGCTTGGCCAAGCTCCTCCTCGGCCCGCTCCAGTCTCTGCTTTAGTCCTAAGACTTCGGTAGTGTGTGAGGTCGCGGCCAGCAACGACGCTTGCTTATTCACATCAGACACATTTTAGTTAGTTTCCTGTGAAATTTAATTGATCCTCTGTTCGGCTTTTCTTTCCGAACACCGGACAGTGTCTCAGGGCCTACTGTCTATATTGGGATTTTCCATGTTACGCCGCTTACCTCAAAACCTCTCGGCAGGCCGCTACAGGCTTCGGTCAGTCCGCTCTTGATGGACTGAACCTTCTCAATCACCGTACCCATAAGGATACAGTGTTCTTCCACAATGGAAGCGCCTCGTAGCGCTTCCAGTAGATTATCCGGTGTCTCTGGCTGGACAGAGGTCATCGATGGAACAGGCACACCCCCTTCTTTCGAAGGAGGTTGTTCGCCGGATTCCGGAGCCGTATAGGTCCCTGGACTTGTATTCGGCTGGGGGCTGAATTGAGCAAGGCCCCCGCCCTAGTCGCCATGGGGATATGCTCCCCCATGTGCTCGGAAGCCGAGGTCTTTCCTCCTGGCGTCACCCTGGCAGCCTCTTGAACCTCTCCCTGGCCTGGGAAGGTCCTTTGGGACAGCACCTCATCGTCGCCCTTGGCCGCGGGAGAGTGGGCGGCTGTCGGTGACTCACTAGCCATCGCCTTTGAATCCAACGAACCTCTTGATGAGGATCGCTGGGAGCTGTCATGGGCCGGACTGCAATGTCATAAATTAACATATTATATTATGAAGCAAGAGAGGACGGACGCATGGACATACGTGGGTTTAGGTACTTACGACGCGGCCGGAGGCTTGTTTCGGGGGCTTCGCTCCGGGTTGCTTTCGACGTCCCATGCGGAGTTATCCACGAGAGGGCCTTTCCCCCTCTTGGGCGCCTCCACCTCCAGATTTGTGGAGGCCGCCCTCTTCTTCCTCCCCCCATCAGGGGGAGAGTCGCTCTCCTGAGCGGGTCTTGTCTTCGGACGTCACGTTCGAAGCGCCCTTGCGGCGGGGGCCACTCCGGACCCCTTTGGCCTTCTTCTCCGGCGCCTTATAGGGCGCCGGTACCAGCATCTTCGCCGGGCGCGGGATGACTGGTTCCTTGGGTAGCGGAGCCGGACACCGAATCTGCTCCGCTCTCTCCGTACATACCTGAAATAATAAAAGTTTAGATATCCTCCTTGAAACAAGCAAGTAGAGGATGTGTTAAAGGCTTACCTCGTTGTCGGGGTGGGTAATGTCGTGCCCGCGGTCCGAGTCTATGGATGGCGGCGTCTCGTTGCCTTTGAAGAGCAACTTCCAGGCGTCTTCGTGAGTGGTTCCGAAGAGCCTTTCCAGAGTTTGGTGCTTCTTTGGATTGAATTCCCATAAAGGGCGGCTTCGGCTTTGGCATGGGAGAATCCGAAGAACTAGCATCACTTGGATTACATCGACAAGCCTAATGTTTTTATCCACCATGCTTTGAATGCGCGTTTGCAGCGCTATCAGCTTGTCTGACGAAACCAATTTGGGCCCTTCTCAATCCAGGAGGTGAGCCGCATTGGAGCTCCGGGGTTGAATTCGGCAGCCGCGGTCCAGGTGGCGATGTGGGGCTCTGTGATGTAGAACCACAGTTTCTGCCACTCCTTGACAGTCTCCACGAAAGTACCTTTTGGCCAGGAGACATTGGTCAGCTTGCTCACCATGGCGCCTCCGCACTCCGTGTGCTGGCCATCCACCACCTTCGGCTTCACGTTGAAGACCTTGAGCCACATCTCTAAGTGGGGTTGGATGCGGAGGAAGGCCTCACACACGACAAAGAATGCCGAGATGTTGAGGAAAGAGTACGGGGCTAGATCATGGAAGTCTAGCCCGTAATAGAACATCAGCCCACGAACGAAAGGGTGGAGTGGAAACCCTAGCCCACGGATGAAATGAGGGATGAATACCACCCTCTCGTTGGGCTTCGGTGTAGGGACGACTTGTCCCTTGGCTGGAAGACGGTGGGCGATTTCCTTCGCCAGATACCCGGCCGCCGGAAGCTCGGTAATGTCCTTCTCCTTGATGGAGGAGGCCATCCACTTGCCTTGACCTCCGGATCCGGACATGGTTGGGTGCTTGCTCGAGGGGGGAAAGATGAGAAATTAGGCGTTGGAGCTCAAGAATGGGAGGGCAGAGGAAGAGAGAAGGCGTGGGTGAAGAAAGGGAGTCATTATCTCCTTATAAAGGCAGTAAATACTAAGCGCCTCCCCACTCGCCTTAAAACTCGCATGTTCCCAAGGGTCGTGTAAATGGAACGGTTATATTACCCATGCTCGTATTGATGAGAATCCCACAATAAGGGGACACGATCTCTGCTTTGACAAGACGTGCGAATAGAAACCACATCTCGAAACGCGGAACGACGAACAAAAACGGTTCAATATGATGACCGGGCAGACGTGATGTCATCTTGCAAAAAATTGTCAGCAGATGGGACTCATGAAATATTATACTCCCTATAGTTGTGTGTGTGGTACTTGTGTTGCAGATCCGGACACGTTCGTTTCATCCGAAGACTATCTTGGAGTATTCGAAAAGGGGAACCCGCCTTGCAATGTCGAAGACAATCTGCACGTCGGACACCTCATCATTGAAGCCTGGTTCAGGGGCTACTAAGGGAGTCCTGGACTAAGGGATCCTCGGGTGTCCGGCCTGTTGGACATGGGCCGGACTAATGGGCTGAGAAGATACAAGACCGAAGACTCTCTCCCGTGTCTGGATGGGACTCTCCTTGACGTGGAAGGTAAGCCTGACGATCAAATATGAAGATTCCTTTCTCTGTAACCGACCTTATGTAACCCTAGATCCCTCCTGTGTCTATATAAACCGGAGGGCTAGGTCCGCAGACACATCCTCATAATCATAGTCAGACAGGCTAGACTTTTAGGATTTAGCCATTACGATCTCATGGTATATCAACTCTTATAACACTCATATTCATCAAGATCAATCAAGCAGGAAGTAGGGTATTACCTCCATAGAGAGGGCCCAAACCAAGGTAAACATTGTTTCCCCTGTCCCCTGTTACCATCGACCTTAGACGCATAGTTCGGGACCTCCTACCCGAGATCCGCCGGTTTTGACACCGACAGTGACCGAGTGAAAGCTCTGCGCTTTGTTGCCAACGACGGTGACGCTCGCGGGCGCCGCTATCTTCCTGAAGATGTCGTTGTGGTGCTCCTCTTCGTGTCAGGGTTCCGGGTGAAGACCTTAGTCCCTCGGGACTCGGTGATACGACTCCAACGTATCTATAATTTTTTATTGTTCCATGCTATTATATTATCTGCTTTGGATGTTTAATGGGCTTTAATATGCTCTTTTATATTATTTTTGGGACTAACCTATTAACCGGAGGCCCAGTGCAATTTTGTGTTTTTTCCTATTTCATTGTTTCATAGAAAAGGAATATCAAACGGAATGAAACCTTCGCGAGGATCTTTCTTAGAACAAACACAAACCAGGAGACTTGTAGTGGAAGTCTGGAACTCTGCAAGGCGTCCATGAGATAGGAGGGCGCGCCCAGGGGGGTAGGCGCGCCCCCACCCTCGTGGGCCCCACGGAGCTCCATCGACGTACTTCTTTCTCCTATATATACTCTTATACCCTAAAAACATCAGGGGGAGCCACGAAACCACTTTTCCACCGCCGCAACCTTCTGTACCCATGAGATCCCATCTGGGGCCTTTTCTGGTGATCTGCCGGAGGGGGATTCGATCACGGAGGGCTTCTACATCAACACCATAGCCTCTCCGATGATGTGTGAGTAGTTTACCACAGACTTTCGGGTCCATAGTTATTAGCTAGATGGCCTCTTCTCTCTCTTTGGTTATCAATACAAAGTTCTCCTCGATGTTCTTGGAGATCTATTCGATGTAATACTTTTTGCGGTGTGTTTGCCGAGATCCGATGAATTGTGGATTTATGATCAAGTTTATCTATGAATAGTATTTGGTTCTTCTCTGAATTCTTATATGCATGATTTGATATCTTTGCAAGTCTCTTCGAATTATCGGTTTAGTTTGGCCTACTAGATTGATCTTTCCTGCAATGGGAGAAGTGCTTAGCTTTGGGTTCAATCTTGTGGTGTCCTTTCCCAGTGATGGTAGGGGCAGCAAGGCACGTATTGTATTGTTGCCATCGAGGATAAAAAGATGGGGTTTATATCATATTGCTTGAGTTTATCCCTCTACATCATGTCATCTTGCTTAATGCATTACTCTATTCTTATGAACTTAATACTCTTGATGCATGCCGGATAGCGGTCGATGTGTTGAGTAATAGTAGTAGATGCAGATTCGTTTCGGTCTACTTAACACGGACGTGATGCCTATATTCATAATCATTGCCTAGATATTCTCATAAGTATGCGCTCTTCTATCAATTGCTCGGCATTAATTTGCTCACCCACCGTAACACATGCTATCATGAGAGAAGCCACTAGTGAAACCTATGGCCCCCGGGTCTCTTTCTTATTATATTGCATCCCTTTTTATTTACATTGCATCTCGTTTACTATTTTGCAATCTTTACTTTCCAATATATACAACAAAAATACCAAAAATATTTATCTTACTATCTTTATCAGATCTCACTTTCGCAAGTGACCGTGAAGGGATTGACAACCCCTTTATCGCGTTGGTTGTGAGGTTCTTGATTGTTTGTGCGGGTAATAGGTGACTTGCATGTTATCTCCTACTGGTTTGATACCTTGGTTCTCAAAAACTGAGGGAAATACTTACGCTACTTTACTGCATCACCCTTTCCTCTTTAAGGGAAAACCAACGCATGCTCAAGAGGTAGCACTCGGCAGCGGCGATGCTTTGCGTTGTTTTCCCTTCTAGGGGCGTTGTTATGGAGATTAGGTGTTTAGGGTTGTGTGTGACGTTGTACTCGGTTTTTCCAATGCTTTCTTTTGGTAGCATAGTAGTCATGTTGATGCGGAGCATCCCAAGGTCATCCCCATGGACCCAACTACATCTCCTACGACACCACTTGGACCCATGACACGAGCACGTGCAAGAGCTCTCCAAACCGAGGTGACATCTCTCCTCTCACATTTCCTCTTCGATGCACATGAGACATGTCTACTACCTCAAATGGAGACATTGTGCATACTCAGGTATCAAGGAGTTGGCCATGAATAAGCCAAGGAGCAAGGAGAATCAGAAGAGGAAGATAGACGTGAAGACGGAGAAGAAGGAGAGCTGGAGAAGAAGTCACAGCCACTGGACGACCGGCCGGGACCGAACGTTCAGAGCCTGAAGCTCCAGCCGAACCCCAGCGAGCGGACGTCCGGCCCGGACCGTACGACCGGTGCCCCTGCACCCGAGCCAAATGAGCGGACGACCGGCGCGAACGGACGTCCGGCGACCGGATGACCGGCCACCTCCGGAAATCCTCTACACTAGCATCCGAGCCAGAATGAGCGGACGACCGGCAGCCACCGGACGTTCGGCCGCCCATGAGACACCGGACGATCGGTCCCCAGCGGACGTCTGGTACCTGGTTGTGTCCAGTTGCGGGCTGAGGCCCATGTACCCCTTCACTTTACCCCCCCCCCCCATTTGCACTAAGACTATAAATAGACCTCTCCCTCCTCCTACCTAGGGCAGCATTGGTTTTAGCTCATTTTAGAGATAGAGCATTGCTCATCCACATCAGATCTACTCCACGAGAGAGATCGTGGCCTCTACGGAGAAGATCCCTTTGGATTCAAGACCCATCTAAGGGAAGATCCCCTCGTGGATTCAAGACCTCCTCACGGAGAAGACTAGCTACCTTTGTACCAACTGTTGTTGACTTTGGATCTTGTATCTCCTATCGTGTTTCGAGGATCTAGCACTTGTGTAATCATTCTTCTTGGTTTGAGTGTTCTCTTATGTTCCCCTCGAGTTTTTCCCCTCATTTCCCTCCTCGTGTTCTTCATGTTCATCACGGGATCCGCTCCTTTCGTGAAAGATTGGACGATTAGGGTTCCTACCCTACATCATCTTGGTATCAAGAGCCAAGTTGATCACGATTTCAGAGCCTCCCCGTTGTGTTGCTAGCCTAGTTCTTGTTGTTTTCTCCCTAATTCGAAAATTCCCCACAAAAAATAGCCCCAAATTTTTTTTGTGATTTGTTGGTGTGTAGAAATTTTGTTGGATTTGATCCATGGATTTGCCTTGTTTTGAGTGGATCTAGCTTTTTCCCTCTTGCCCCACCTTTTCCACCCACGAAATCGCTCGGATTCGACGAATTTCGACCTCTCCATCACGAACCCCACCAGTTCATCCCGTGCCCGATTTTCGCCCAGGCACCGGACGTCCGCTCGCCACCGGATGTCCGACGACCGGACGACCGCTCACCACCGAACGTCCGGAGTACCCTGACGAAACTGAATTTTCTTCAGTTTTGGTCACCACCACTGCCCCACATTTCCGCATACGCCCTACCACCACCTATACACCATCACCACTTCCTCATACCACCACCATTTCTTACCCGTTTCACACTCCGACATGTGTTGCCACTTCGAGCTTTGAGAATTTGAGTTGCGGTTCTGTATCCTTTTGTGTTTCGGCTATCCAGGTACGGTTCGACATCAACATCACCGCCGCTCATCTTCGCCACGGATGCGTCATCAACAACGACCACCTCGACTAGATCTTGGTATTCGTGACACCATTTTGACACCATACCATCCGCAAGAAATGGTAACCTCACCTTGGTATTGGACATATCACTCTTGCCATTACATTGATAGCTATCATAGCCTTACTCTTTTGCGTTGCTTACCCATCGAGACTAGCCATTAAGTATTGCCGGCAACGAGACTTGTGCACATTAGTGATAATACTTCCCATAGCATACATACATCATTGTTGCATATCTTGGTATCATCTCTTGTGTCACAAGGTTGTCATCGCATACACACTTGCTATCTTGGTTCGTCAAGCATTTCATGAGAAAACAGCTCAAACATCAAAGAGCCAAACAAGATTTTAAGCAAAAGGGAAAGATAAGCAAAGAGCTTTTAAGCAAGAACCATAGCATCATACAACATTAAGATTGTCATATTAGATCATCTTGGATCATATCATAGAAACACCTTGCATAGAACATACTTGGGATAGAAGTCATTTCATTTTTGCTTAGTAGGTTGTGCACAAGTCTTTGTATCCGCCTATTGTGCAATCGTGCTAGCGTATCTCTAGTGTTGTGAAACAATAGCATTTTTGTGGATTCCACATTTTGGCTCATCCTTGGTTGCCCAACCCCACTTATCTCTTTGCGTGTGTGTTTCCGTATACATTACATTGCTTGGTCTACTTGTTACATTGCAATCTTGCGAATCTTTTCCAACATTATTGAAGCTCACTTACAATTGCATTAAATTTTGTGCCACCATCCTAACCAAGCTCCACTATAAGCTTTTACTTGTGTATGTGTGAGAAACCAACAAGAATTGGTACCAATTGTGCTATTTCCTTGTCCACATTGGAGAGATCATTGATCCACTTTCAACTTCGGTCAAGGTACATTTGGTATTCGTTCTTCTCTTTCTACCACTCACATTTTTTATCTTGAAATGATGGATAGGCCAAGTACTTCTGCCAACCCACTTTTCATTGAGCACGACAACGACATGAACTCCTACGTCACCAAGAGCCACCTCTTTGGTGCACAACCTGCTTTACATCAAGAGTAACAAGCAATGAGTGACCGCATTGACAACCTCGCTACCGACTTGGGACTCTCCGAGCAACTTACAAGGGACTACTTCGACCACAAGCTCGACGATCACAAGCAAGAGAACGACGCAAGAATGGATGAGATTCGCGCTTTGTTGCTCAACCGCTCTTCTTCCACTTCGTCTTCATCAAGAAGGAGCCGCTCAAGTCGACACTCCAACTTCACCCTCTCCGGCTCAAGTACACCAACATCTAATACTCTTTGACATGTCGCGCGCAACGATCGTCAAGCAAGCCTCAATCCTCTACGCGACACCAACTCTCAAGAGCACCAACAACGTCAAACCCAAGAGGCTTTTGCGCTAGCACGAGAAAGGCAACGACAACGCCAACATGAAGAGGAAGAGCGAGCGCGTCTACACCAAGAAGCACAAGATGCCGAGGCACAACATCAAGAGAAACAATTGCGAGATGATCAATAACTTGCAGCACAACAAGCCCTCCAAGATGCAAGTCGCGCCATAGCCAACCGAGGCTAACAAGCTCGTGAACATGAAGAAGCACTTCACGAAGAAGCTCAAGAACGAAGATTTCAAGCTCGCGTGCATCGTCAAGTTCCTCAAGTTCCTCCTCGAGCTCGACAAGATCCTCCACAAGCTCGCCAAGAACATCAATTCATTAAGAGCGTGAAAACAATGCAAATCCTCCACGACAAGAGCAACACGATCTTGACAATCATCAACAACATGGGTGTCATCATTCTCGACCCCAACACAATGAAGAGCAACGCTACAGCAAGCTAAAGTTCACAATGCCCAAATTCAATGGAAGCAACGATCCCGAAGAATACCTTTCATGGGCATTGAAGGTCGACAAAATCTTTCGTTTGCACAACTTTGAAGAAGAGAAGAAGATCGCAATGGCATCCCTTGAGTTCCAAGACTATGTCCTCATTTGGTGGGAACAAGTTATCGAGCGCCGAGAGGCAAGAGGTGAACCACCCATCACTACTTGGGCACAAATGAATGATGTCATGAGAGCACGCTTCGTGCCTACCTACTACAACCGCGAGCTCTTCAAGAAACTCCAACTACTCAAGCAAGGAACCAAGAGCATTGAAGAATACTACAAGGAGATGGAGATTGCCATGATAAGAGCCAATGTCACGGAAGATGATGAGCAAACTATGGCACGTTTCTTGAATGGACTCAACCATCCTATCAAGAAGATCGCCAACTTCCAACCATAATCGAACCTCATCGAGCTAGTGCATCAAGCTACAAAAGCGGAACGTCAAGTGCAAGACGATTTCAAGTATGCCAAGTTCTCTTCCAAGTCATACGGCTTCTCCAACACCCAAGCTTCAACGACTCCAACACCAGCTACCAAGCCTTCTACAAGCAACATCGACAAGTCGAGCTCCAAGAAAGCTTCGTCAACTCCAAGTCATCCTCCTACTACAAGCAACTTCAAGCCGAGAGCTTCATCATCATCCACTCCAACCGATGAGACTGTCAAGACGGGTTCCTTCAAATGCTTCACATGCGGTGGCCGAGGCCACAAGTCCTATGAGTCCACCAACAAGCGGACCATGATCCTCAACGACGACGGCACCTACAACTCGATGAGCGAAGGAGAAATGGACGCTCTTGAGAAAGTCGCCATGCACCGGCAAGTGAACGACGAAGAGGAACAAGTCTTTTGCGATGAAGATTCAAGTCCCGCTCTTGTTCTGTCCAAGGTCTTGACTCTCCAACATCACCAAGAAGAAGACCAACGATGCCACATCTTTCATACCAAGGCCGACATCAATGGATGATCCGTCGAGGTCATCATCAATAGAGGGAGTTGTCATAATCTCACAAGTGAAGAACTTTGCTCCAAGCTCCAATTCCCCAAGACGAAGCACCCACACCCATACAAAGTGCAATGGCTTAGCGACTCCGGCACTCTCCAAGTTGAGCATCGAGTACAAGTCTCCTTCAAAATTGGCGCCTATGAAGACACTTTGGAGTGCGACATCGTTCCAATGACCGTTTGCCACCTTCTCCTTGGACGCCCATGGCAATTTGATAGAGGTGTCATTCACAATGGCCGAACGAACCACTACATCTTCAAGATGAAGGGAAAGGAGTACATACTTCGTCCCATGTCTCCAAGCCAAGTTGTCCCCGACAAGCAAGCCACCCAACGTGAAGATAATAGTGAGAGAGTGAGCCACCAAAAAGAGAGTGAGCGCCACAAGCCCAAATCGAGCGCCTCCACGATGAGTGAAAAGAAGAACTTAGTCCTATTTGCCACCAAAAGTGAGATAAGAGGCGTGTGTGAGAACCCATCTAGTGTCCTACACTACGTCCTTTTGTGCAAGGACAATGCACCACAAGCTAACACCTCTCACACTCTTCCTCTAGTGTTGTCTTCTCTTTTGCGGGGATTTCACGATGTTTTCCCCGACGAGCTACCTCCACTACGAGGCATTGAGCACCGCATCGACCTCATCCTCGGAGCACCGCTTCCGAACAAAGCTCCCTACCGCGCCAACCCCGAAGAAACCAAAGAAATACAAAGGCAAGTAAAGCATCTCATAGACCATGGACATGTGCGTGAAAGTTTGAGCCCTTGTGCCATCCCGGTCATTCTTGTGCCAAAATGAGACGGTAGTTTTCGCATGTGCTCCAATTGTAGACCTATCAATGCTATCACCGTTCGTTATAGGTATCCCATTCCACGCCTTGATGATATGCTTGATGAACTTAGTGGTGCCACTATCTTTTCAAAAATTGATCTTAAGAGTGGTTACTATCAAATACGCATACAAGAGGGTGATGAATGGAAAACCGCTTTCAAAACCAAGTTTGGGTCTATCGGAAGCACCGGATACTTTTATGCGTCTTATGAATCATGTCTTTCGCCCTTACATTGGTGTGTTTGTTGTGGCCTACTTCGATGATATCCTTGTTTTTAGCAAGTCTCTCAAAGAACATGTCAGCCATGTCCGAACCGTTTTACAAACTCTTCGAAAAGAGTATCTTTATGCTAATATGGAGAAATGCCTTTTTGGCGTTGACAAGCTCATTTTCTTGGGTTTTGTTGTCTCTTCCAAGGGTGTTCATGTTGATGAGTCCAAGATCAATACTATTAAGACTTGGCCACAACCAACCAATTTGCATCAAGTGCGTAGCTTTCTTGGCCTTGCGGGTTTCTATCATTATTTTGTGAAAGATTTTAGCACCATTGCTTCGCCTTTGCATGCTTTGAGCAAGAATAATGCGCCTTTTGTTTGGGGACCATCCCAAGATGCCGCTTTCAATGAGCTTAAGAATTTGCTTACTCATTCTCCCGTGCTTGCATTACCCAACTTTGACAAACCTTTTGAGATTCATTGTGATGCTAGTGGTAATGGCATAGGAGGTGTGTTAACGCAAGAGAAGCGCCCCATAGCTTACTTTAGTGAGAAACTTTCCAGAGCACAACTCAATTACCCCATCTATGACAAAGAGCTATATGATTTAGTCCGCGTTTTGCATGAATGGGAACACTATCTTTGCCTCATGAATTTATCATTCATACCGATCATGAAACGCTCAAGTATCTTAAGGGCCAAACCAAGTTGAGCAAGCGTCATGCTAAATGGAGTGAATTTATTGAATCTTTTCCTTATGTCATCAAGTACATTAAAGGTAAGGAAAACATTGTGGCGGATGCCCTTTCCTGCATATGCATTCTTGTTACTCAACTTGAATTGGATGTCATTGGCTTTGAGCATATAAAAGACTTGTATGAGCATGATCTTACTTTTGCTACTCCTTATGCCAAGTGTTTGACGCACACCTCTTGGGAACGCTATTACATCAAAGATGGATATCTTATGAGAGCTAACAAGCTTTGCATCCCTGGGTCTTCTCTTCGTTTGTTGCTTTTGCAGAAATCTCATGGAGGAGGCTTAATGGGACATTTTGGACGCGACAAGACTTTCGCCACGCTCTCCAAGGACTTTTTTTGGCCCAAGATGTTTCGCGACGTCAACCGCTTCACCAACCGATGCTTTACATGTCGCAAAGCTAAGTCCAAAGCTCAATCCCATGGCCTTTATACGCCTCTCCCAATTCCTTATCAACCATGGGAAGACATTAGCATGGACTTTGTACTTGGATTGCCTAGGACTAGAAATGGGAAGGATTCGGTATTTGTCGTTGTGGACCGTTTCTCCAAGATGGCACATCTCATTCCTAGCAACAAGATAGACCATGCTTCACATGTTGCTAATCTCTTTTGTAGGGAAATATTGTATCTACATGGAGTGCCAAAGACGATTGTCTCGGACCGCGACGTCAAGTTCCTTAGCTACTTTTGGAAGACCCTATACGCCAAGCTCGGAATCAAGCTACTATTCTCCACGGCGTATCACCCACAAACCGACGGCCAAACGGAGGTGACCAACCGCACACTCTCCACTCTACTTCAAGTACTCATCAAGAAGAACATCAAGGAGTGGGAGGAGTGCCTACCTATCGCCGAGTTCGCCTACAACCGAGCAAGACACTCAACAACCGGCAAGTCCCCCTTTGAGGTCGTCTATGGATTCAACTCATTGTCACCATTGGACATGCTTCCTCTACCACTCCACAAGCGCATCAATTTGGACGCAAGTGCACGTGTGACTCATCTCAAGAAGGTGCATGAAGATACAAGACATACTATCGAGCACCAAGTACAATGACTTGCGACCAAGCTCAACATCAACAAGCACCCCATGGTCTTCAACGTTGGTGATCTCGTGTGGCTACACCATCGCAAGGACAGATTTCCGCAAGAACGCAAGTCCAAACTCCGACCACGAGCGGACGGACCCTTCAAGGTGCTTGCACGCTACAACGATAATGCATACAAGATCGACATTCCACGTGACAAGTACTCAGTGAGCGACATCTTCAACGTCAAAGATCTCTCTCCCTATCATGGTGATGAAGAATTTGATCCGAGGACGGATCTTCCCCAAGGGAGGGGAGATGATGTGGAGCATCCCAAGGTCATCCCCATGGACCCAACTACATCCCCTACGACACCACTTGGACCCATGACACGAGCACGTGCAAGAGCTCTCGAAACCGAGGTGACATCTCTCCTCTCACATTTCCTATTCGATGCACATGAGACAGGGCTACTACCTCAAACAGAGACATTGTGCATACTCAGGTATCAAGGAGTTGGCCATGAAGAAGCCAAGGAACAAGAAGAATCAGAAGAGGAAGATGGACGTGAAGACGGAGAAGAAGGAGAGCTGGAGAAGAAGTCCCAGCCACCGGACGACCGGCCAGGACCGAACGTCCGGAGCCTGAAGCTCCAGCCGAACCCCAGCGAGCGGACGTCCGGCCCGGACCGGACGACCGGTGCCCCTGCACCCGAGCCAAACGAGCGGACGACCGGCCACCTCTGGAAATCCGCTACACCAGCATCCGAGCCAGAACGAGCGGAAGACCGGCAGCCACCGGACGTCCGGCCGCCCATGAGACACCGGACGACCGGTCCCCAGCGGACGTCCGGTACCTGGCTGTGTCCAGTTGCGGGCTGAGGCCCATGTACCCCTTCACTTTACCCCCCCCCCTCCCCATTTGCACTAAGACTATAAATAGACCTCTCCCTCCTCCTAGCTAGGGCAACATTGGTTTTAGCTTATTTTAGAGATAGAGCATTGCTCATCCACATCGGATCTACTCCACAAGAGAGACCGCGGCCTCTACGGAGAAGATCCCTTTGGATTAAAGACCCCTCTAAGGGAAGATCCCCTCGTGGATTCAAGACCTCCTCACGGAGAAGACCGGCTACCTTTGTACCGTCCGTTGATGACTTTGGATCTTGTATCTCCTATCGTGTTTCGAGGATCTAGCACTTGTGTAATCATTCTTGTTGGTTTGAGTGTTCTCTTGTGTTCCCTTCGAGTTTTTCCCCTCGTTTCCCTCCTCGTGTTCTTCGTGTTCATTGCGGGATCCGCTCCTTTCGTGAAAGATCGGCCGATTAGGGTTCCTACCATACATCACATGTTTTGCGTGCTTACGTGATCTTGGGATCGGCATTGTTTGAGGGCTACCTCACCATTTTGTATTGTCCGTGTACTTGGTTCGGTGTTTTATATATAAAACGGGGCGAAAGCCTGTTTTGAGAAAACGGAGAGCTGTGTCTTGCTCCAGCTTCTCATATCATGGGTCCCGCTGGTTAGTGGGAAGGCTTAGCGTATTGGGCTAGTTTTCATTAAGGCAGCTCAGGGGAGAATGGGACGTAAGTAACGTGGCACTCCTCCGTTTCCTCTTGTGAAGTTTTTTTTGTGTGGAAACTCTTGTGACACATTTGATAGTTCAGCTCCAAACAGCTCCAAATTTGCGAGTAGATGAAAACGTTTAGCAGACTCCTTGCAAATTTTTGAAAAAACATTCAGCAGTTTGGTGTGATGGTAATTTTTTAAAATTAATTCAAGATGTCATTTGAACTGGGGAATAGTTACTTGGGAGCACGAGCACACTGAGCCTTTCTTCTTAAAGTTCTAAAATATTAAATTTATGGCTCGAAAAAGTTTGATTTTCTTTGTACATGCATATACATAGATGTGTAGTATTTTTGTATGAAATTTCATCAATATACGGTTTTTATGTGAAATACAAGAAAAGAAAAATACATGCACAAAAATGGGCTTTTCTCCTAAAAAATAACTTATAATATATCATATTATTGAAAAAAAATACAATTATGTAAAGAATATGCATCCATATTTGTTTAATAAAATAAAAAATTGAAACTTTTAGATACCACTTTCGAGCCTTTTAAATAAAGTGCTGCAATGCATCTGTCTTCAAATATCCGCACTCAAAGGTTGATATTGCCGTTTTGAATGGTGGATTGCGTCCATCTTCGTATTTCCACCAAACATATATTAACCTAATCTTCTAAACACTAAGCTCCTTGGAAAGGGAGCGTCCTGGTGAATCTGGGATGTGGGTTGCGTAGGAGCCCACCGTATGTGTCTGGATCATTGGTTTTGCCTCTTGGGTTCATCCGCAGGTATATACTCATGATGGCTGGGTGAGTGTTTGTATATACGTGTTGGTGCCTATACGTCTTCTGTTGCTGGGATCGAGGGAAGTTACAATGGAGTTACAAGGGCATCTCCAACAACTCCCTTTTCCAATAATTTTTTTATGATCATAAAACAAGCCCAACTCCCCCGGTATGGATGGAAGTTGGCCCTTTCTCAATACCTTCTCAATACATGTCACGTCAGTGCATCATACACAATGCATGCCAGACCAACACGCTGATGTCGTCCACTGCTACCCATACCACCACCATCGTCACCCACCGGACCGAAGCTGCCGCCCCCCTGCGCCACTACCGGTGCCCCCTACTAGACCGTGGTGTGACCGTCATTGCCACCTATCAAGTCATCGTGTCGCCATCTCGCATCGCCGCGCTATTGCCCATCGCCGCCACCATCAAGCCGTCATCTGTCGTCACCAACCACCACTACCATCCTCTGCCATGCCACCACCAAAGATAGAGAGGGGTGTCGGATTGACAAGTGGGCCCCGTTTGTCATGTTGGTTATTGGGAGTGGGTTTATTGGGGGATCTGTGAAAGCATCTAACCCCGATAACCGGAGAAGTGTTATTGTGGAGCCTCAATAAGTGGTTATACGTCAAGTTTTATTAGGGATCTTTTGGAGATGAGATATGATCACTCACCAACAAGCAGGGCACAAAACGAGCGTTATTCGGCCAAAAAGTAGGTAGGGTCACTCGGCATGCAGCAAGCAACTAGGTTCGTTGAACTAGATTATGATACAACCTTCACAGTTTTCAAACAAAACATTCAAATTGTGCGCTTTTGAAACTATAATGTTTGGAAAATGTTTGTTGCTTTTTTTAAATGTTCAATGAATTAAAAAAACCACGAATTCAAAAAAATGAATTTCGAAAAACATTCATGACTTCCACAAAATGTTCAGAAATTTTAGAAAGAATCATGATTTTTCTTTTAAAAATGTGAAACTATTTTTTCCCTTAATTTAAAGATGTCAAGAATTTTTAAAAATTATAAAAATCATATAATGTTTGTTAATATGTGTTAAAAAGTTCAACGTGTATTTAAAATTTGTTCAATACATATTGAAAATTATTGAATGCCTATTTTCTTAAAATGATTCATGTATAAAAATTATATTTTAAAAGATGATAGTTTAAAAGGCTGAAGGGAAAGAAACGTAAGAAACTGGTTCCTAAAAAACCCACAAAGAACCTGGCTGGGAAACTCCAACGCCTGTCGCCATAAAGGCACTCCTATTTGCGCTCCAGGTGTTTGTTAGTGTGTATTTTACAAACGGGCGCCTCCAGCGCCCCCGTGCTGGCTCGGCCCAGCTAGCTTTTTTTTTCCTTCTGTGTTTTTATCAGCAAAATCCCGCTAAAAGTCTGAAAAATATTCATGACTTCCACAAAATATTCATAAATTTCAGAAAGAATCATGAAATTAAAAAAATATTGTAAAGCTAAAACGTTTTTGTTAATTTAAAAATGTTCAAGAATTTTTAAAAATTATACGTGAGAAATAATATGACTCATATAATTTTTGTTAATATGTGTTAGAAAGTTCAATGTGTATTTAAAAATTGTTCAATATATATTTAACAATATTCAATGCCTATTTTCTAAAAATAATTCATGTATAAGAATTATATTTATAAAAGATGATAGTTCAAAAGGCTTAAAGGAAAGGAATGTAAGAAATTGGTTCCTAAAAAACCCACAAAAATCCTAGCTAGGAAATTCCATCGCCAGCCGCCATAAAGGCACTTCCAATTTCAGGCGTCTAACGTGTATTTTACAAAACGGGCGCCTCAAACGCCCCCGCGCTGGCCCGGACCAGCTAGCCTTTTTCTTCTTCTTCTGTGTTTTTATCATTAAAAATCTGCAAAAAGTGCTCTCTGAGTGATTGGAACCCACGATCCAGGCTCAATGCGCGCTGCAGTAACCAGAAAATCGAATAACCAGACGTGTGTAGTTGCATCGTTCCTTTCTTTTCTTATTTTATTTTTCCTTTTTTCTGTTTTCTTTTTTGATGAACTTTATTAAAATTCGTAATTTTTCCCTTCAAATCAATGAACTGTTTTATCAAATTTGATGATTTTTTATTAAAAATCATGAAATTTCTAAAAAAAACGTGATGATTTTTTTCAAAATCGATGAAATTTTTTCAAGTTCGATGAGTTTTTTTCAAAATCGAGGAACTTTTTTCATTTTCAATGAACTTTTTTCAAATTCGATAAACTTTTTAAAATTGCTGGACTTCTTTTTGTAATCTATGAACATTTTTTAATTCAAGATTTGTTTTTCATGTTTTACGATTTTTTCGTTCTGTTTTTCTAATTCAATTGATCTCGCTCTAATGGGCCGGCCCACTATGGTTGGTGCATGGGCGCCAGGGAGCTTCCCTGGCGCCTGAGCGGCAAATAGGAAATTCCCATTTGGGACCTCCTATGCGCCGCTCTTTGCGTCCGATTCGCACGCGCCGCACAGGTACAGCCCCCCGAATGGGCCAGCTCATCGTCGCGACGAAACAGCAAAATGATAACCTAAAATTATAACGCGGAGCGGGGGATCGATCCCTGCATCTGGAGCTAGTATACTCTTGTCACTAACCAGACGAGCTAACTACCTCCTTCGGTCATATGTAACGCGGGTACTTTAAAAGATCATCTACTACATATCTAACACCCCCACCTAGAAACCTTAAACATTGGATATGTTCAAAAAAATTAAAAATTCAAAAATTGTTCGCGTTTGCTGAATGCTAGAAGAACAACTAAAAAACTTGAACATAGTTTTGATAAAATGAAGACTTTTTAAAATCCCGAACATTTTTTGAATTTAGAGAACAAAATTTTGTACGCGAACGTTATGTTTGAGAGAAAAAGTTAAGTTCGTATGAAATATGTGAACATTCTTTAAAACTCCCAAACAAAATTTGAAATATGTGAACAAAATTTTGAAATGGGAACATTTTACGAAACTCACAACCAAAAATTTCAAACACAAACATTTTCTGAAAAAATGCAAACAAAATTTGAAAAGGAACATTTACTGAAACTCACGAACAAAAATTGAAAAAACGAACTTTTTTCTTAATTTGCGAACAAATTTTGCAAAGTTGTGAAATTGTGAAAAAAACATAAAAAAGAAAAAGAAACTAAAAAAAGAAGAGAAACAAAATTTGAAGATGAGAATATTTTTTTAACTTTAAATAATTTTTTGAAAGCATGAACATTTTTTCAAGTCAGGAACAAAAATTGAAAATGAGAACATTTTGTGAAGTTTTGAACAATTTTTTTGAAAGGATGAACAAAATTTGAAAATGAGAACATTTTGTGAAGTTTTGAACAATTTTTTGAAAGCATGAACAAAATTTGAAAAATGAGAACATTTTGTAAAGTTTTGAACAATTGTGAGCAACACAAAAAAATTGAAAAAATAATAATATAACTTTGAAACGAGAACAACCAAAAACAAAAAAATGAACAAGAAACAGAAAACAGGAAAAAAAGAAACATAAAAAATGAAAAAAAGATAAAAAAGAAAACAGAAAAAGAAAAAAGAACATTAAAACGAAAAAGAGAAAGAAACAGTAAAAGAAAAGAAACAAAAAAGGGTAAAGGGGGAAATAGAAAAACCGGTTCTAGAACCTTCTAGAAGGTTCCCAAAACCAGAAAAACCGGCTGGGAAATTCCCATTTCCTAAACGGCGCCGGTTGCGCCCGATACAGGCATCCACGCAAACGGGCGCACACCCCCGCAGCACCCCCGCGCCGTCTTGGGCCGGCCCGTTTCTCTCTTTTTTTTTCTATTGAAACTAGAGCAAAAATTAACGTGAGCCTAGTGAGGGATCGAACACTGGATCCCTCGATTGAATGTGGAGCGCACTCACCACCAGGATAAGAACGCGTGTATGTCCACCGAGTTCTTTCTTTTATTTTTTAATCTTTATCTAGGTCGTTTGCTGGTCGATTTCTGGGCGTTTTTTCTCTTGTTCCTTTTTCATGTTTCTTTTCTCATTTCCTTTTCTTTTCTTCTTTCCTTAAATGCGCCAACTTTTTATCAAATTTGTGAACTTTTTAAAATTTTGATGAACTTTTTTCAAATTCAATGAACTTTTATCAAAATCGATGAACTTATTTTCAAATTCAATGAACTTTTTTCAATTCAATGAACTGTTATCAAAATCGATGAACTTGTTTTTCAAATTTGATGAACTTTTTTCAAAATCGATGAACTTATTTTCAAATTCAATGAACTTTTTTCAAATTCAATGAACTGTTATCAAAATCGACGAACTTATTTTTCAAATTTGATGAACTTTTTTCAAATTCAATGAACTTTTTATCAAATTTGTGAACTTTTTTCAATTTCGATGAACTTTTTTCAAATTCAATGAACTTCATCGAAATCGCTGAACTTATTTTCAAATTCGGTGATCTTTTTGTCAAATTCAATGAACTTTTTTCAAATTCAGTGAATAATTTTTTAAAATCAATGAACAATTTTCAAATCTGATGATTTTTTTCATATTCAATGAACTTTTTCCAAATTCGATGAACATTTTTCCCAAATTCCATGAATCATTTTTCCAAGTCGATGAACTTTTTTTCAAAATCGATGAACTTTTTTCAAAACCGATGAACATTTTTTAAAAATTGATTAAACTTTTTAAAATTTTGTGAATTTTTTAGAAAAATGGTGAACTAGTTTTCAAAATCGATGAACTTATTTTTCAGAACCAATGAACTTTTCAACTAATTTTCAGATTTTACGTTAATGTTTTCACTGAATAACGGTTAAGTAGAACTTTTTCCTAAGTACAAAACAAAAGAACGTATTTGGTCTAGTGGTTCTCGTGTCGGACAGAAAGAAGTGTGAACATTAGTTCGAAACCTAGCTTTCGCAATTTTTCACGTTGATTTTTTCGTGTTGTGGTTTTCTGTCGAAGCTCACCTAGGTCGGCCCAGTAACGTGCGCTTCGAGCGCCAGACCGTGAAACGGAGCTCCCCCTGAAGCGCCCAATAGGAGCTCCCCGCCATAAAGACTGGGATGCCAGTAAAAAAACACATGTAGCAGTGCCATTGATCTGGCTCATGCCGAAGTACCTACGGACGATCCGTGCGTACCGCTTGTTACATGTGATATATAAGAGCATCTCCAGCCGCGCCCCCAACAAGGCCCCCCAGGCGACTTTTCGGCCGTCGGCACTAAAAAATCGGCCCAGTCGTGCCCCCAAGGGCCCAATTTTCGCTGGCTCGGGCAAAAATTGACGCCGGCGGACCCAACCCGACCCCGGCGTGCTCGGGGGGCGCTCGGGGGTGCTGGGCGAATCGTTTTTGGCGCGAAAGAGCCGCGGGCCCTCCTTGCCATCGACTCATCTCGCTTCTCGCTGCTTCGTCGTCCTCATCACCTTGTTTCCCGCGGCGAATCAATGCCAAAGCTGACGCGCGCTGCCGCGCCGGTCAGCCTCCGCCATTGATGCCTCACGGGCGGCGTAGTGAAAACAAGACGACGCGCGTCCCCTCGCATGTCATGCGTAACGCGGCGGCCTGATACGTCTCCAACGTATCTACTTTTCCAAACACTTTTGCCCTTGTTTTGGACTCTAACTTGTATGATTTGAATGGAACTAACCCGGACTGACGCTGTTTTCAGTAGAATTGCCATGATGTTGTTTTATGTGCAGAAAACAGAAGTTCTCGGAATGACCTGAAACTCCATGGGATATCTTACAATAAATAATAAAAAAATCATCACCAAAGATGAAGACCAAGGGGCCCACACCCTTCTCACGTGGGTGGGAGGTGCCCCCCCCTAGGGCGCGCCCCCTACCTCGTGGGCCCTCTGGAGACCCCCCGAACCCAACTCCAACTCTATATAAGTGCTTTCGCGGAGAGAAAAATAAGAGAGAAGAAATCATCGCGTTTTCCGATACGAAGCCGCCGCCAAGCCCTAAAACCTCTCGGGAGGGCTGATCTAGAGTCCGTTCAGGGCTCCGGAAAGGGGGATTCGTCCCCGTCGTTATCATCAACCATCCTCCATCACCAATTTCATGATGCTCACCGCCGTGTGTGAGTAATTCCATCGTAGGCTTGCTGGACGGTGATGGGTTGGATGGGATTCACCATGTAATCGAGTTAGTTTTGTTAGGGTTTGATCCCTAGTATCCACTATGTTCTGAGATTGATGTTGCTATGACTTTGCTATGCTTAATGCTTGTCACTAGGGCCCGAGTGCCATGATTTCAGATCTGAACCTATTATGTTTTCATCGATATATGAGAGTTCTAGATCCTATCTTGCAAGTCTATAGTCACCTATTATGAGTTATGATCCATTAACCCCAAAGTGACAATAATCGGGATACTTACCGGTGATGACCGTAGTTTGAGGAGTTCATGTATTCACTATGTGTTAATGCCTTGTTCCGGTTCTCTATTAAAAGGAGGCCTTAATATCCCTTAGTTTCCATTAGGACCCCGCTGCCACGGGAGGGTATGAAAAAAGATGTCATGCAAGTTCTTTTCCATAAGCACGTATGACTATTCGAAATGCATGCCTACATTACATTGACGAATTGGAGCTAGTTCTGTGTCACCCTATGTTATGACTATTACATGATGAACCGCATCCGGCATAATTATTCATCATTGATCCAATGCCTACGAGCTTTCCATATACTGGTTTACGCTTATTTACTTTCCCGTTGCTATTGTTACAATCACTACAAAATACCAAAAATATTACTTTGCTTTCATTACTCTTTTGCTACCGTTACCATCACTATCATATTACTTTGCTACTAAACACTTTGCTGCAGATATTAAGTTTCCAGGTGTGGTTGAATTGACAACTCAGCTGCTAATACTTGAGAATATTCTTTGGCTCCCCTTGTGTTGAATCAATAAATTTGGGTTGAATACTCTACCCTCGAAAACTGTTGCGATCCCCTATACTTGTGGGTTATCAAGACTAATTTCTGGCGCCGTTGCCGGGGAGTATAGCTCTATTCTTTGAGTCACTTGGGATTTATATCTGCTGGACACTATGAAGAACTTGAGAGATCCAAAAACTAAGATCTATCCCTCAACTACGAGGGGAGGTAAGGAACTGTCATCTAGCTCTGCACTTGATTCACCTTCTGTTATGAGTAAGCTTGCGACACCTACACCTGCTTCTGCTATTCGTTCTAATATGTCGCATGTTATTGATGATGCTACTTCTGCTATGCATGATACTAATGATGAAACTACCTCTATGCCTGATATTACTATGCCACTTAGTGATTTTCTAGAGGAACGACTTGCTAGGGCTAGAGAGATTGAAAATATTGAATCTGATTATGAAGATGAAAATGATGATGAAGAATCACTTGTTATTCCTGAGGGTTATTTATTTGATCAAGATGCTTCTTTAGCTATTTTAGCCTGCAAAGATAGATATGAGCTCAAAAGGTTATTAGCTAAATGGAATAAGCAATCTCCAAATGCTAGGATGAGACCTGACCCTGCTTTTGCTACTTCACCTATATGTGTTGCTGATAAGGATTATGAATTCTCTATTGATCCTAATATAATTACTTTGGTTGAATCTGATCCTTTTCATGGTTATGAATCTAAAACTGTTGTAGCACATCTTACCAAATTAAATGATATAGCCACCCTGTTCACTAATGATGAGAGACCTCGCTACTTTTATATTCTTAAAATATTTTCGTTCTCATAAAAGGGTGATGCTAAGATATGGTTTAATTCTCTTGATCCTGGTTGTATGCGTAGTCCCCAGGATATGATTTATTACTTCTCTGCTAAATATTTCCCTGCTTATAAGAAACTAGCTGCTTTAAAGGAAATATACAACTTTGTGCAAATTAAAGAAGAGAGTCTCCCACAAGCTTGGGGGAGGCTTCTCAAGTTACTTAACGATTTGCCTGATCATCCTCTTAAGAAAAATGAAATACTTGATATCTTTTATAATGGACTAACCGATGCTTCCAGAGATTACCTGGATAGTTGTGCTGGTTCTCTTTTCAGGGAAAGAACACCGGATGAAACTAAAATCTTATTGAATAATATGTTGACAAATGAAAATAATTGGGCACCTCTTGAGCCAGCTCCTGAGCTAGCTCCTGCTCCAATTAATGATCATATTCCTAAACCAACTCCGAAGAAGAGAGGTGTTCTATTTCTCAGTCCTGAAGATATGCAAGAGGCAAAGAAATCTATGAAAGAATAAGGTATTAAAGCTGAAGATGTTAAGAATTTACCTCCTATTGAAGAAATACATGGTCTCAATTTACCGCCTGATGAAGAAATATATGATCTTAATCCTTTATTTATTGAAGAACATCCAGACCTCGATAACCCGACACAGGTAGTAAAGGTAAATTCTCTCTATAGATATGATAAAGCTGAAATCCCTCCTGCTAAAATTGCTAGTCAATGCTTGGATGAGTGATAATTTTATGTTTAAGTAAGAAGACTTCAATGCTTATTTTGGTAGACAATTAAAACAAGATGCTGATATGATTAAATACTTGGATGATTATATGGCTAATATTAGAGGTGAACTTAAACTTGTTAGCAAACATGCTTCTATTGTTACCACTCAAGTAGAACAAGTACTTAAAGTTCAAAAAGAATTGCTAAATGAGATGAATAGTAAGAAAAATGATTATGTTGTTAAAGTGGCTACTAGAACTGGTAGAATGACTCAGGAACCTTTGTATCCTAAAGGCCACCCTAAGAGAATTGAGCAAGATTCTCAGAGAAATAAAATTGATGCACCTAGTTCTTCAAAAGAGAAGAAAAAGAAAAAGGATAGAATTGTGCAAACTTCTAGTGAACCTATTGCTGAACCACCTGATAATCCAAATGATATCTCTATGTCTGATGCTGAAACACAATCTAGTAATGAACATGAACCTAATGAAAATGTTAATGACGATGTTCATAATAATGCTCAACCTAGTAATGATAATGATATAGAAATTGAACCTGCTGTTGATCTTGATAACCCACAATCAAAGAATCAATGTTATGATAAGAAAGACTTTGTTACTAGGAAACATGGTAAAGAAAGAGAACCTTGGGTTCAGAAACCCATGCCTTTTCCTCCCAAACAATCCAAGAAAAAGGATGATGAGGATTTTGAGCGCTTTGCTGAAATGATTAGACCTATACTTTTGCGTATGCGATTGACTGATATACTCAAAACAAATCCTTATGCTAAGTACATGAAAGATATTATTACAAATAAAAGAAAGATACCTGAAGCTGAAATTTCCACCATGCTTGCTAATTATACTTTTAAGGGTGGAATACCAAAGAAACTTGGGGATCCAGGAGTACCTACTATACCATGCTCCATTAAAAAAAACTATGTTAAAACTGCTTTATGTGATCTTGGAGCCGGTGTTAGTGTTATGCCTCTCTCTTTATATCGTAGACTTGATTTGAATAAGTTGACACCTACTGAAATATCTTTGCAAATGGCTGATAAATCAACTGTTATACATGTCGGTATTTGTGAGGATGTGCCTGTTGTAGTTGCAAACGTTACTATTTTAACGGACTTTGTTATTCTTGATATTCCCGAGGACGATAGTATGTCTATTATTCTTGGAAGACCTTTTCTTAATACTGCAGGGGCTGTTATTGATTGCAACAAAGGCAATGTCACTTTTCGTGTTAATGATAATGAGCATACGGTACACTTTCCGAGGAAACAACCTCAAGTTTATAGTATCAATTCTATCGGAAAAATTCCATCGATTATATTTGGAGGTTTTGAATTTCCTCTTCCCACTGTCAAGAAGAAATATGATATACTTATTATTGGGGATGTGCATATCCCAGTTGAGGTAACCTAGTGTTATTCGAAATTTCTCCGGTTTCATGTTAATCGAAATGGGTTTGTTAACAAGACTTGATCAACCTTGTTAGTGGATTCCTTTTGACGAGCATGAGATGGATGAAACTAGAAGCACAACCTTCTGTACCCTCTCTATACTTTCTATTATTTAGTTGAAATAAAGTGAAAATAAATAATTTTCTGTCTGTTATCTGATTATCCGTGCAATATAAAAATACCTCGAAAATAAAAGTTCTCCAAATGCCCTGAAAATTAAATATGAATTTTGAAGGAAATATGCCCTAGAGGCAATAATAAAGTTATTATTTATTTCCTTATATCATGATAAAAGTTTATTATTCATGCTAGAATTGTATTAACCGGATACATAATACATGTGTGAATACATAGACAAACAAAGTGTCACTAGTATGCCTCTACTTGACTAGCTCGTTAATCAAAGATGGTTATGTTTCCTAACCATGGACAAAGAGTTGTCATTTGATTAACGGGATCACATCATTAGTTGAATGATCTGATTGACATGACTCATTCCATTAGCTTAGCACCCGATCGTTTAGTATGTTGCTATTGCTTTCTTCATGACTTATACATGTTCCTATGACCATGAGATTATGCAACTCCCGTTTGCCGGAGGAACACTTTGTGTGCTACCAAACGTCACAACGTAACTGGGTGATTATAAAGGTGCTCTACAGGTGTCTCCAAAGGTACATGTTGGGTTGGCGTATTTCGAGATTAGGATTTGTCACTCCGATTGTCGGAGAGGTATCTCTGGGCCCTCTTGGTAATGCACATCACTGAAGCCTTGCAAGCATTGCAACTAATGAGTTAGTTGCGGGATGATGTATTACGGAATGAGTAAAGAGACTTGTCGGTAACGAGATTGAACTAGGTATGGGATACCGACGATCGAATCTCGGGCAAGTAACATACCGGTGACAAAGGGAACAACGTATGTTGTTATGCGGTCTGACCGATAAAAGATCTTCGTAGAATATGTAGGAGCCAATATGAGCATACAGGTTCCGCTATTGGTTATTGACCGGAGACGTGTCTCGGTCATGTCTACATTGTTCTCGAACCCGTAGGGTCCGCACGCTTAAGGTTACGATGATAGTTATATTATGAGTTTATACATTTTGATGTACCGAAGTTTGTTCGGAGTCCCGGATGTGATCACGGATATGATGAGGAGTCTCGAAATGGTCGAGACATAAAGATTGATATATTGGAAGCCTATGTTTGGATATCGGAAGTGTTCCGGGTGAAATCGGGATTTTACCGGAGTACCGGGAGGTTACCGGAACCCCCCGGGAGGTATATGGGCCTTAGTGGGCCTTAGTGGAAGAGAGGAGAGGTGGCCATAGATGGGCCGCACGCCCCTCCCCCCTCCTTGGTCCGAATAGGACAAGGAGAGGGGGTCGGGCCCCCTTCCTCCTCTCTCTCCTCTTTCCCCCCCTCCGCGAATCCTATTCCAACTAGGAAAGGGGGGAGTCCTACTCCCGGAGGGAGTAGGACTCCTCCTGGCGCGCCTCCTCTTGGCCGGCCAGCCCCCCCCCCCTTTGAGCCTTTATATACGGAGGCAAGGGGCACCCCTAGAGACACAAGTTGATCCATGTGATCATATTCTTAGCCGTGTGCGGTGCCCCCTTCCACCATAGTCCTCGATAATATTGTAGCGGTGCTTAGGCGAAGCCCTGCGACGGTAGTACAGCAAGATCGTCACCATGCCGTCATGCTGACGGAACTCTTCCCCGACACTTTGCTAGATCGGAGTCCGGGGATCATCATCAAGCTGAACGTGTGCTAGAACTCGGAGGTGCCGTAGTTTTGGTGCTTGATCGGTCGGGCCATGGAGACGTACGACTACATCAACCAAACGCTTCCGTTGTCGATCTACAAGGGTACGTAGATCACACTCTCCCCTCTCGTTGCTATGCATCACCATGATCTTGCGTGTGCGTAGGAATTTTTTTGAAATTACTACGTTCCCCAACAGTGGCATCCGAGCCTAGGTTTTATATGTTGATGTTATATGCACGAGTAGAACACAAGTGAGTTGTGGGCGATATAAGTCATACTTCTTACCAGCATGTCATGCTTTGGTTCAGCGGTATTGTTGGACGAAGCGGCCCGGACCGACATTACGCGTACGCTTACGCGAGACCAGTTCTCCCGACGTGCTTTGCACATAGGTGGCTTGCGGGTGACAGTTTCTCCAACTTTAGTTGAACCGAGTGTGGCTACGCCCGGTCCTTGCGAAGGTTAAAACAGCACCAACTTGACAAACTATCGTTGTGGTTTTGATGCGTAGGTAAGATTGGTTCTTGCTTAAGCCCGTAGCAGCCACATAAAACTTGCAATAACAAAGTAGAGAATGTCTAACTTGTTTTTGCAGGGCATGTTGTGATGTGATATGGTCAAGACATGATGCTAAATTTTATTGTATGAGATGATCATGTTTTGTAACCGAGTTATCGGCAACTGGCAGGAGCCATATGGTTATCGCTTTATTGTATGCAATGCAATCGCGCTGTAATGCTTTACTTTATCACTAAGCGGTAGCGATAGTCGTGAAAGCATAAGATTGGCGAGACGACAACGATGCTGTGATGGAGATCAAGGTGTCGCGCCGATGACGATGGTGATCACGACGGTGCTTCGAAGATGGAGATCACAAGCACAAGATGATGATGGCCATATCATATCACTTATATTGATTACATGTGATGTTTATCTTTTATGCATCTTATCTTGCTTTGATTGACGGTAGCATTATAAGATGATCTCTCACTAATTATCAAGAAGTGTTCTCCCTGAGTATGCACCATTGCGAAAGTTCTTCGTGCTGAGACACCACGTGATGATCGGGTGTGATAGGCTCTACGTTCAAATACAACGGGTGCAAAACAGTTGCACACGCGGAATACTCAGGTTATACTTGACGAGCCAAGCATATACAGATATGGCCTCGGAACACGGAGACCGAAAGGTCGAGCGTGAATCATATAGTAGATATGATCAACATAGTGATGTTCACCAATGAAACTACTCCATCTCACGTGATGATCGGACATGGTTTAGTTGATTTGGATCACGTAATCACTTAGAGGATTAGAGGGATGTCTATCTAAGTGGGAGTTCTTTAAGTAAATTAATTGAATCTAAATTTATCATGAAACTTAGTACCTGATAGTATCTTGCTTGTTTATGCTTGATTGTGGATAGATGGCTCGTGATGTTGTTCCGTTGAATTTTAATGCGTTCCTTGAGAAAGCAAAGTTGAAAGATGATGGTAGCAATTACACGGACTGGATCCGTAACTTGAGGATTATCCTCATTGCTGCATAGAAGAATTACGTCCTGGAAGCACCGCTGGGTGCCAGGCCTACTGCTGGAGCAACACCAAATGTTATGAACGTCTGGCAGAGCAAAGCTGATGACTACTCGATAGTTCAGTGTGCCATACTTTACGGCTTAGAATCGGGACTTTAACGACGTTTTGAACGTCATGGAGCATATGAGATGTTCTAGGAGTTGAATTTAATATTTCAAGCAAATGCCCGGATTGAGAGATATGAAGTCTCCAATAAGTTCTATAGCTGCAAGATGGAGGAGAACAGTTCTGTCAGTGAGCATATACTCAAAATGTCTGGGTATAATAATCACTTGATTCAATTGGGAGTTAATCTTCCAGATGATTGCGTCATTGACAGAATTCTCCAATCAC